>NW_025814827.1:34952500-35450000 GCF_022079265.1 Lynx rufus
GTGATCTCTGGGATGTTGATCTAGTTATTTCTGGTTCTAAAGTTCTGGGAAAATGCTAAGTAATAACCTTTTCTTTTTACAAAATTTTTTTTAATGTTTATTTATTTTTGACAGAGAGAGAGAGACAGGGCATGAATGGGGGAGGGGCAGAGAGAGAGGGAGACACAGAATCTGAAACAGGTTCCAGGCTCTGAGCTGTCAGCACAGAGCCCGACGCGGGGCTTGAACTCACAGACTGTGAGATCATGACCTGAGCCGAAGTCGGACCCTCAACCGACTAATGGAACGTATACCACAGTCAGGCAAAAGTGCTCTCCCGTAAGCAAGGAATTTGGTAGAGGTTTTATTTTCATATCACTTAATCCTCACAACCTCCCCATAATCTTAAAGAAGACGGCCAGTGCCTTTTGACAAATGAGAACCTCCTGTGACTTGAGAAGTTAAATAACTTACCCCAAATCACACACCACCGAGTGACACCATCAGGATTTGAGCTCAGGCTTTCTGGCCCCTCACTAGGCTATGCTGCCAAGAAGCAGAGACCTCCTCCCCGTGTTTGCAGCTTCAGGAAAGCAGGGCTACCAAGACCCACGGCGCAAGCTCAGTTCAATTCCTAGCTCTGCTTTCAACCAGCTATGCGACCTTGGACATGCTACCTAACCTTTCTGTGCTTGTTCTTCCTGCTGCAGAATGAGGCTAATAATAGTACCCACTTTATGGACTGTGAAGACTACATGAGATTGTATATACATATGTTTATATATATAGTTTATCTATATGTATGTATATATGTATATATTTATACATATATATGTTTATATATACATATGTTTATATATATAGTTTATCTATATGTATGTATATATACATATATATGTTTATATATACATATGTTTATATATAGTTTATCTTATATGTATGTATATATGTATATATTTATACATATACATTTTTATATATACAATATGTATGTATATGTATACATACATGTTTATATATATATGTTTATATATACAGTTTATATATATACATATGTGTATATATGTATATGTATGTGTGTGTATACACACACACACACACACACACACACAAATGTATATATATAAACTGCCTGGAATAGTCCCAGGCACACAAGCCCCTAAAAATTAACTATTATTTATTGCCTTGAAGTTCTCTGCCCATTTCCTCTAAGCTCCCACTCTTCTGCTGCACAAGGCCCATTTTTCTAGGCTGAGAACACAAGAGAAACATTTTGTTCTTGAGTACAATCAACTTTCAAGGGAGCTGTGGCCTAGTTAATCACAGACTCTTTGTTTTCTGAATGCAGGATTTTGTAACGGTTTTGTGGTGAATTTTCTTTCCCACTAGTGTTTAATTTTCATAATACCACCCCCCCACCACACACACAAAATTAGCTTGCTTTTCTTTATTCTTGCCAGCAGATGATAGGGCTTGGTAATTTCCAGGAAGACTTTTTCTTCTCTTTCTCCCCTTCCTCTCTCTTTCTTTCAAACCTCCATTTTGAAAAACCCAGTGGCAAATTTTCAGCTTCTCATGTAGGTGAAGTGTACCTGTTTCAGGCCTACCAAGTGGTCAGTCGTCTCTTCTGGTCCTGGACTCTGAGTTCCTGAGGACGGACAACATTAGTTTATCTCTGTAACCCCCATGCCTGGACAGTAATGGCACACGGTGGATAAAATCAGAGAATGTTTCTGGAATGAATCGGTGAATGAATGCACATTCAGGGCATCCCAAAACAAATTCTACTGAGGGGGCATGAGCTGCTCTGGTCTGGAGTGGAGACAGGTTCTGTGCTTGCTCAGCATTCCTTTTGCTAAGGATTTTGACAATGAGGGAAAGCAAGGATTTTGACAATGAGGGAAAACCAGTAACACCCAGTCTCCCGGCTTCCTCAGCTCATTGCCAGTAAGTTATGAAAGAAGCTCTGGCGAACCTGCCTGCTTGCTTCTAGACCCCAGTGTGGATTTTTTCTTTTTTTTTTTTTGCCAGGTGGACTCTAGAGCTTTCTTTTCCCAGCCGTCTACCCCTGGTCTCCTATCACTACAGACATTACATCCTGGCGGCATTACATTCTGTCCCGTGACATCAGCATGACTCATTTTTTTTTTTTTTTTCCTGGAAAAATGTGGCTCGCCTTAAGCAAGTACTGACTGGGGCTTGGGTCTAGAAGGGCCCTGTACGGGATTAAGCTAATGATGTTACTGTCTTATTTATAATACCTTCTTGTGGGTGGTTATTTAGTTTCAGCTTTCTCTGAGGAAGGAATAGCTAAATTGTCTGACAGGAACATTCTGTTTCCCAAATAGGAATTCTGCAGGCACAACTGATCTTAGCAAGAACCATATATTTGTGACGACTTGAGCCAGATCTTCATGCTATGTCATTTTATTGGAATTCTCTACAATCCCGGCAGTAACTTAATGCTGACCTTATGTTTTTCTCCATGATGATACCCTACACCCTCCTTTTTGAGCTTGGATGTTGGCTGATTAATATAGGATGAAAGTTGGGGCGCCTGGGTGGCTCAGTCGGTTACGCATCCGACTTTGGCTCAGGTCATGATATCACAGCTTGTGAGTTCGAGCCCCATGTCAGACTCTGTGCTGACAGCTCGGAGCCTGGAGCCTGCTTGGGATTCTGTGCCTCCCTCTCTCTCTGCCCCAACCCACTTGTATTCTATCTCTCTCTCAAAAATAAACATTTAAAAAAACATGTGTATATATACACACACACACATATATATACATACATTTATACACATACATATATATGTTTATATATACACATGTTTATATATATAGTTTATCTTATATGTATATATATGTATATATTTATACACATATATGTTTATATATACAGTATGTATGTATATATACATATATATAAACATATATATATATATAAACATATATATATACACACATATATATGTATGTGTGTATATATATATATATATATAGGATGAAAGCTTGTAAGTGGGAGGAAGGCCTCACCCAGAGGTGAAAAAACTCAGAACATGTCTGTAGAGTAGGATGGCAAAAGCTCCTGAAATACTACAGATTGAGTTCACATAGACCATTTGGACTGGATTTACTTATATGGAGGATGCCCATAGGAATTTGGAACCTCATTTCAGGGGACTCACGGACCCATACTGTTGGTCCACATATACCAGATTAAGAACCTCTGACCTGTCAGTGGCTTGCTGTACAGATAAAGACATAGGTCGTTAGAGCCAGAATGAGAATCCAATTCTTAGAACTCCTAGGTCCTTTCTGCCAAGCCCTGCCCTGGGAAGCCGGCACCCCTCCACCTCCGTGTGGCTCCATTACCACGGACTGCAGTGGGATATCCAGCCCAGGCAGAAACCGCCTACATCTGGTGCATGTTTTATCTAGGGGCCCATCCCCTCAGTTCCATTCAGGATTAGGTTCTTCTTGGCTGGAGGAGGCCAAGCGTGTCATGATCCCTCCTTTCTCATTAGTCATCTCCTCGACCTCTCTCCCTTTCCCAGGACCCTAGTGCTCAGGGCCATCCACATCGATTTGTGTGAGCAGCCGAGTCCAGCTGACTTGAGTGCTGGTCACAAGGCCAAGCTGGGTCCACTCACAGGAAAAGAGTACTCGGCTGGATGAGGAGTGGGGATTTGAACACAGTGTGAGCCCGGAAGACAGAAAACTACACAAAGTAGAACAGGCCAGCTACGTCCAGGTCAAGTGATGGGAGCAGGAGCACTGCGATGTCACCTTTTCCAGTCGGGTTGACAGACAGTGTGGCTTAAATACCCAGATATGACGCTCCTGCACATACGAGTCGTGTTCGGCACTGGCTGGATTATGGAGCCTAGAAAGACCGGTCCTTGATGTAGAATAAGTGAGGTCAGGCATGGCGTCTGGGTGACTGCCCCACCCATAGGCCTGGAGAGAGAGGACCAACCCAGGCCTCAGCAAGGCCACACTGAAGCCTGAGCTGAGGGCAGCCTCCACTGCTCTGATCCTCACGATGGGATCTCTCGCCCCCAGCCAGAGTTGCCAGCCACAGAAACCAATTTAGGTAATAAAGCTTTTTTTTTTTTTTGGTTTTGTTTAAAAAATAGAGCTAAGCCTAAAAAGCTACACAGGCTCAGGATAAACTGGTATTTTTGTGAAACTGATGACTCAAGTTAGGAGTTTCATTTTTGGGGGTCACAATCTAAATGCTTGAAAAATGGCAAAAGGCGTGGTGCTGATTGTGCTAGGTCTTTCATGATAATCTTCACAAATCCAAGAAAAAAATGCCAGTAATCTTTGCAAAAATGTACTTTCGCTGATGCAGACACTCCAAGTCGGAGAAGGTAGGTGATTTCCCAAGTTAGAGGCAGAGCAGGGCTTGAAACCTAGGCCTGTTCGCTGAGACCGTTCTTTTTGGGATGCGGAAGTTCCCTCTGCTGTCACCCGCCATTTGCACTGAGCACCTTTAGAAGGAGGAAGGATAGGGGCACCTGGGTGGCTCAGTCCGTTAAGTGTCTGACTTCAGCTCAGGTCACGATCTCACGGTTTGTGGGTTTGAGCCCGGCATCTGGCTCTGTGCTGACAACTCAGAGCCTGCAGCCTGCTTCAGGGTCTATCTCTGGCTCTCTCTGCCCCTCCCCTGCTTGTGCTCCCTCTGTCTCTGAAATAAATAAACATAAATTTTTTTTTTAAAAGGAGGAGGAAGGGTACAAACAATACAGAATTAGTATATGGATTCAAAATTGTTAAAATTGTATCACACCCCACCATTTCAATGTGGTTTAATTTTATTTGTCTCATGTTATTCTTTCCAACTAAATCACTGTGCATCCCTGTTATAAAAGTTCTTATTTTAAGAAACTTGGGAGGTCACTTGCCTGAGGCCATTCACTAATAGCAAGAGGCAGAGAGTAGGCTTGGATCTCACCATCAGCTGTCCGTCCCACTTCCCTCTCCATTGTGTCAGATTGTTCTTTCCTGTGACAAGCAGTCTGGAGCAAACTGTAAAAAGTGGCCCCCCGAGGGACCCCCTTCCCTAGGTTCATGCCCTTTGCAACATGCCTTTGCTGCTCTCTTATCAAGAGCAGGGCTTCTCTCCCGCCCTCTGACTCCAGCTGGCCTTGGGACTTGCTTTGACCAATGGAACATGAAGGAAATGATGTTCCAGGGGGCTTCCAAATTGAGACCTTAAAGCATCTCGCAGCTTCTACTTTTCCTATCAGAACCCGGCCAACATGTAAAGAAGTTCTCGCTATCTTGCTAAAGAGGAGGGGTGGTGGAGAGAGGCACCAAGAATTCATCACCCCAGCTAACAGCCAGCCCCAAGGCCCCAGACATGTGAGTGAGACCATCATAGACCCTCCAGCTCCAGCTGATTTGCCCCAACCAGTACCATGGGGAGTAGAGATAAGTTGAACCTGCTGAGTCTTGCCTAAGCTCCTGACCTACGTGCAAGGGCATGCGATCATATGGTTCTTATTTTAAGCATTTTGGGGTAGTTTGTGACACAGCCATAGATAACAGATGCATGCTGGCTTTGGTACTCTGAGACTGTAGAATGACTAAGATATAAGATAAGAATTCATCTTACTTTAAAAAGAAATCTTTGCAGCTGTCCTAAGATATTATCAAACGTAATATGATCCTCGCATAATCGTGAACATTTTCTTTTCTGTCTAGCTGCAAAGCGAGTCAATGTCCAGTAATGTTACTCTGTGCTCAGGAATGACGGTGCCAAGCTGCCTTTCCTCATCTTCCTGCACTATCTCCAGGGGCTAATGATGGGAAGGTGGGAGTCAGAGTGGATTTCATTTTAGCTGAGACTTTTCTGCCAACGCTTTTCGGGGTCTGTGATTAAAAGCGGAGTTGCTTTATATAGCTCTGCGTCTGGTGATTCATGCTGCTGTGGATCTTTCCCCCAGAATGTGTGTGAGCTCAGCCGGGAGCCCCACAGATCCTGGCACCTAGAGCACAAAGTTCCAGCCTCCCATTAGCCCCTGGTGCCATTTTGCAAACCATCTGCACCTGGCTCCAAGGTTAGCACGTGAACCCAATTCACCACGAGTTTAGGGGAGGCACGGACTGTTGCACTCAGTGCCCCACCTGCACTTCCCACTTACTCTGGCAAATGACTCTACAGGAAAGTGACATAATGATGGGGGATGCGAACGAAGCCCCTAGGTCAGTTATCAATTTATTGCCCCTCAATTCCAAATCCATTCTTCACGAGACTGTGATATTGGAACCTTCTTTCACTTCCACCTGTCAGAGAGCCCTGGAGGAACCCGGGAGGGCTTTCCCCCTGGCTCTGGGGTGCTATTTTTGGCTTGCTCCCAGTGTATGCAGTGGCCAGTAGCACCTGGACACCGCCCTGGTGCTCACCTTCCAATTTGCGGTTCCCCGACTGGTAGCGTTTCGAGGGGAGGGAGGTTTTCTTCTTGTGGTTGGCTGCCTTGCCGCCTGCTGACCAGTTCTGGCTAACAGCCTCTCCGCCCTCCATGGGCTGCAGTCACGTCCTCCCCAGTGTGGCCGGAATCCCAGCCTGGGGAAAGTGTTGTCTCTTCCAAGATTGTTCTTTCCTCGCGTTCTGCTGTACTGTGGTTTATCAGAAATATATATTTGGTGATTCAGATGATCAAAACATGTTTCTCGTTTGTATTTTGTCATCGCCCATGGTTCCTGGTTCACAGCTCCCAAAACTCTTGAAATTTCCTGAGTGATAAGAGCAGTGAAGCATCTTCTGTTCTAATATTTGGTCTCTTGTCCTCAGTTCCTGAAAATGCTTCATTTAGAACCACAAAAGTGAAACGGGAGCCTTATTATTCATAACAAGCCCCTTTCCATTGAGGAGGGCACCTGTTGGGATGAGCACTGGGTGTTGTATGGAAACCAATTTGACAATAAATTTAGTATTAAAAAAAAAAGCCCCTTTCCACCACAGCTGGGTTTATGTTAATGAGGCGACTTTTGGTAAGCACATAAGGGGGATGGCTGCGGGGGAGGGGGACGGGGGAAGTGCAACATTGAATACAGGTGTGGAGCTTTCAGTCCCACTCTGTTTCTGGGGTGGGGGGAGGGGCCGGAAGTCGAAGCCACAGCCAAGGGCCACTGATTTAATCAATTGTGCCTACTGAACGAGGCCTCCGTAAGACCCTGAAAGGACGGGGTTCGCAGAACCTCCGCCTCGGTGCACATGTAGAGGGGGAGAGTGGTGTGCCTGCAGTGCTCGCGGCAACTCCATCCCTTTTCCTCATACCCTGCCCGAGGCACCTCTTCGACCTGGCTGCTCCGGAGTTCTGTCCCTTTATAATGAACTGGAGATCTAGTAAGTAAATTGCTGCTTTGAGTTCTAGGAGTTGCAAATGAATCAAACCCAAGGAGGGGGTTGTGAGAACCTCTGATTTATAGCCAGTGGGTCTGAAGCTCAACCTGGGCTTGTGACTGGTGTGTGAAGTCGGGGAGGGGTAGTCTTGTGGGACTGAGCCCTTGAGCTGTGGATTCTTAGGCTATCACCAGGTAGATAATGTCGGATTTGACTTGAATTGTAGGATTAATTAAGAATAGTTGCTTTTCAGGGTGCCTGGGTGGTGCGGTCGGTTGACTGCAACTCCTGATTTTGGCTCAGGTCATGATCCTAGGATTGTGGAATCGAGCCCAGTTTCTGGCTCTGTGCTGTGCTTGGAGCTTGCTCGGGATTTTCTCTCTCTCTTCCTCTGCCCCCCGCCCCCCTGTGCTGTCTCTCTCTGAAATAAAAAAAAATTAAAAATGAAAAAAATAATTGCTTTTTGTGTAGAGGAATGCCTCTCTACTCCACATTGGAATTGGGTCTCAAGCCCTGTAGGTTCTTTCATTCAGACCTAGGGTGTTCTTTAGAGTTCTCTTTTAGTAATCAATCTCCTGTAAATAGTTAATTTTTTTTAAGTTTATTTTTGAAAGAGTGACAGCACGAGTCGGGGAGGGGCAGAGAGAGAGCGAGAGCCAGAGAGAGAGGGAGACAGAGAATCTGAAGCAGGCTTGGAGCTGTCAGCACAGAGCCCCACGTGGGGCTTTAACGCAGGAACCATGAGATCATGACCTGAGCCAAAATCCATGCTTAACCGCCTGAGCCACCCCGGGGACCCCTATGTTAACTATAGTTAATTCTTTGTATTAAAACTTCCTACGGGCGCGTGGGTCACTCAGTTGGTTAAGTGTCTGACTCTTGATATTTGGTTTGGGTCATGATCTCAGGGTTTGTGAGTTTGTGTAATGCCCCCGATTTCGAATCCGAGACACCACCAAGGAGCCGATAGCGATGCAAACACACAAGGGTTTATTTGCAAGCTCGAGCTTGGGCCCAAGTATACCCGACACAGCGGAGCAGGGACTTGGACCCCTAGGTTAAGAGGCGTAGCAGTTTTATAGGGGCCAGTGGCCAATGAGATTGTAACACACACAAAGTTGCATAGTCATGTCAGTCCACACGCAGGTGGCCAACTGAATTACAATTTACCCTATAGTAACTATTTGAACTAGCCTATCACTCTGGTCAGAACTGGCAAGCAAGTTTGGGGGGCAAAAGGTGGGGCTTACATTCTTTGGCGGTTAGGGCTTCTGCATTCCTATTTGAGCTGGTTTCCAGTAAGAGTGTGCTCAACGGCTTGACTAGGGTGGGGGTTATACATGAGATGGGTGTAGCACAAAATGGAGTTAGTCTTGCTCTGCTTGTCCAGGGGTAGGGGTTTTTTGTTAAATTCCTTGGGTCCCACATGTGAACCTAGTGTTGGACTCTTTGCTTGTGGCTTGGGATTCTCTCTTTCCCTCTATCTCTGCCCCTTCCCTGCTCATTTATTTATTTATAAATTTATTTATAAATAAACTTTAACAAAACAAAACAACCTCCTTTATTCTTAGAACCATATTGTCTGGTTTCTGTCCCCTGACGGGACCCTGACGGCCATACCCTTTCACCACATCATCTCATTTAATCCTAACAATGTCTATATGAGACCGATATTCTCAATCATACTATTTTACAGAAGAGTAAACTAAGGTCTAAGTAGTAGTCCTCAGATTCCATTATGAGTTCCTGACTCCAGAGCAAATGGCGTGGTTCAACATAAGTTCTTTTCCTAATTTCCTGAGAAAATTCTCAAGTGAGCCTGTCACTTTGTCTCAATGTCTTTATAAAATTGGCATATTTGTACTCCTGTAACACCAAGGACTCTTGAAAAACCTTGGAGGAGAAAAGCTGCAATGGCATTTACAACTCTGTTCATGAGCCTGAGTGAAAAGAAAACCTGCTAGGCTGATAGACCCGGCCTTGACTGGCTTATCATGTCTTCCTTTGCTTTATACCACTCATAATGGGTCTAAGCCCTTCTGGGTCTCCTCAGGCCATCACTGCATCTAGCTAAAGGGAGTTTTGAGCTTCTGAGAGGGACTCTTATGTAAGAGCCCCATGCCAGGATTTTGGAGTCCTTGTATCTCTTGCCCTTTATTATTATTATTATTATTATTATTATTATTTTATATTTTTTATTAAAAAATTTTTTTAATGTTTATTCATTTTTGGGAGACAGAGAGACAGAGTGTGAGCAGGGAAGGGGCAGAGAGAGAGAGGGAGACACAGAATCCGAAGCAGGTTCCAGGCTCCACGCTGTCAGCACAGAGCCCGATGTGGGGCTCGAAACCACCAACTGCGAGATCATGGCCTGGACTGAAGCCAGACGCTTAACCGACTGAACCACTCAGGTGCCCCCTCCCCTGTTTTTTTAATTAAAAAAAATTTTTTTTAATGTTTATTCTTGAGAGAAAGAGAGTACAAGTGGGGGAGGGTCACAGAGAGAGAGAGGGAGACACAGAACCTGAAGCAAGCAAGCTCCAGGCTCTGGGCTGTCAGCACAGAGCCCGACACGGGGCTTGAACTCACGAACTGCTAGATCATGACCTGAGTGGAAGTCAGACTCTTAACCGACTGAATCACCCAGGTGCATCTCTCCTGTTCTTTTAAAATCCAGCCCCCTGTGAGATTTTAAGAGCTATTGGTTTGTCTTTTCCATCTGGTAGGAGATTCTTGGCTCACCTGTTTCAGAGCAGGGCCTGTGGGATGGGGCTGCATAGACCCCATTTGGAGGAGGGCTAGCCTTTGGGGTCCACTGATGGTGCTTCGGGGGAGGCCCTGTTGCCTGCTTTTGCTTGGGAGGGAGCCCAACTAAAAAGATACCCAGAAAAAGCAAAGGATATTGATTAAATCCAATCTTTTGATGAAAGAGATTGATTTTTTTTTTTCCAGAAAGAAATTGAGTTTCTTTTGGGAGAAACAAGAGTGAGAGGTCCATTTTTCTCCCCAGGGAGACTTTGAGAAGTATGTATGTTTTTCTGGAGGGGAAGGGGGAGCCTTGAAATACTGCAGGGCTAAAGTGATGAAAATACTTGTTACCCTGTAATCTGTAACTTGAAAACGTGCTGGGTTTGTCTTTTGATGCCACCAGGGGGGTGGGCAGGCTTTTCCCTCCCACCGTGTGGTCTCTGCCAGCCTGGCTCCTGGGTGAGAATTTTGCCAGCGTGCAAGCGTGAGGCTGGTGTGTTAGGATCCTCTTGGGTGGTGCTGCAGCCACACTTGGCTTTGGGGGGCACTGACACGGAGTAGACAAGAGGCCTAGCCTCAAATTCCTGCCTTCTCACCTACTGATTGTGTGATTCCAGGAGAATTATTTCATGTCTTTGGGTGGTGGCTTCCTCAAGTGTAACAGGTGATGATGACAATACCTGCCTTTGAAAGCTGTGGGCAGTAAGTGAGAAGACAGAGATCATGGGTAGTACATGGTGACACATGGGTCTTTAACCAGCATTGGTTTGTCTTTAGGCTTGTCTGAGGTTTGTCTTGAAGAATGCACGTCATTGCAGGGCTTTGTGAGCTATGTCTCCAAATTAAAGTATAAATTGTGGATGACTTTATGTTATCAAAAAAGACATGTTGGCTGTAGCCATCGAGCATTATAGAGCAAAGAGCACAAAGTTTAATCACACAGCTTCCTGTCCATATGTTGGCCCTAATACAGTCCCTCGAGACAAAGTAACTTATTTCTTAGAAAAAAAATCCCGTTGCCTCTATAGACGGTTTCTCTGCCAGTAGTTAAGTATTAGGAATAGGCAAAAACAGTACTTAGGTTTTCCTCTGCTCAGCCTACTGGTTACCATGTTGCATGTTTGCTCATTCATTTAACAAATGCACAGGTATCTACTAAACATATCATCTCTAATGATATTTTGTTAAAAAGATGCTTTAGAATGATTACTTTGTGCCAAGCACTATGTTAAGAATTTCACACTGATTGCTTTTATTATATAATAACCACCACCCTTTGTTGAGGGCCCACTGTCTGCCGGGCGCTGTATCTGATGACTTACAAACATGGGCTCTTTCAAAAGGATACGTATGATCTCCGTTATCTGGGAAACACTCCTGTGGACACCGTGTGAAGCCCTTTCCATAGTGCGATACTGGACCACCCCCTTGCTCCGTTTCCAGCTGGTTTTGACCATATTGGAATACTTCATAGTTCTTGAAATACTGTGTGCCTTCCTGACCTCAGAACTTGTTCTGACCTGTTCTGACCTTGCACTTGCTGTTCCATCTACCCGTGTGTTTGTACCGTTTCCGTCTTCATACCATGCAGAACTCAGCCCCACGATGCTTTTCCAGTGAGCTGTTCTTGGACACTCGCACAACCACTCTCTACCTTGTCATTGGGTGTTAAGCAATATTTTTACCTTTTTTTTTTTTTTAGAGCATATTTCATTTACAAAATGAAAAAGGGGACCTACCTGCAATTTGCTGTCCCTAATACGTAAAACCAAGGATATCCTTAAAAAATATTCTGCAAGAATCTGACCAGCTGCCATCCATTCAAGAGAATATCTTAAAGGCTGTAATTTTGATTCAATTCCTGTTGGACTTGCAGTGCTATCAAACAAATACAGTTGAATGGTTTTCTTAGAGCACTAACTGGATTGTCTTGTCTTGCCCAAATGTAGTCAATCTGTAGTTGGCAAATTATTGTCACTACAGCCACTTGAGCTTCTTCATTGGCCCAGAGAGAGGGTTGGGTTGATTGATCGCCATGGGCCTTTCTGGCACAATCTCCTCAATATGCAGACTGCTACATTTATCGAGATTTGATTATTGCATCAGATACTGTGTAAGTGCTGTCCATGTATTATCTGATTGAGTTCTTTCAGCCTGTTTGAAAAGGTATCTGATTTTAGTCCCGTTTTATAAATTAGAAAAATGACAGATAAAACAGACCTTGCCCACTAAGGTCACACAGCTGATAGCCATCTGATTCAAATATTAAGCTCCTAACTGTGTTGTGAACATTGTCTGTCTCAGGGCCTCTGGGGGTTGCGGGCCTATCTTGTAAGCAGGAGGTTAGATTACTTTCAGAAGAGAGAGAGCTAAGAAAGAGTCATGGGATTGTAACATGTTTGTAGTCATGTTTGTTTGTAACAAACAATCCCAGGACTCGTTCTTAGAGAGCTCTCTCTCTTCTGAAAGTAATCTAACCTCCTGCTTGGAAGAGCTAAAAACTTGAGAGGTGCCTGAGTGGCTCAGTTGGTTAAACGTCCGACTTCGGCTCAGGTCATGATCTCCTAGCTCGTGAGTTTGAGCCCCATGTCAGGCTCTGTGCTGACAGTTCACAGACTGGAGCCTGCTTTGGATTCTGCTTCTGTCTCTCTCTGCCCCTCCCTAGCTTGTGCTTTGTCTCTGTCTCTCTCTCTTTCTCAGTAATAAACATTAAAAACAAAGAAAAAAAAGAATTAGAAACTGGGTATAGCAAAGACCCAAATCAACCTGAAGTTTATGTCTGCTCCCCCAAAAACCCACAGGGCAACCCCATGGATCCAAATCTTATGGATTTGGATCACACTGAGTCTGGAATTTGGATTTAATGCTTTTCACAGAACCTTTGTAGAATTGAAATTAATTAATTAAGGTCTGTTTTACAATCTTGACTTCAAATCCTTCTCTTGACGATGTTTGCATTGTTTTCCTCTTGGTCTAATTCAAATAAATTTTGTTCCTCCCTGCAACATGTAACTATGCAATATTCAGCTCTGTGTGTTGAAGGAGTACAACCCATATATTTACCAAGTTATATGGATTTAATTATAGGATGCAGACATAGTTCAAATGTTTTTTGAGAGAATTTGTTCTAACCTCTAAAATTAGATCAAAGCACACACACACGCAAATGCACATACACACGTATTTTGGCTTTCTTCCTTGGTCTCTAAAGCTTCCTCTATTGATTGGTCTAGTCTGCTGTCTTCCAGAAAAGGACTTTTTTTCTTAAGTATAAGAAATCTGTCTTTGATTCCACATCTGTTCACTTAAACTACTGCTGTCTGTGTAGGGGTAGTTAGTTCATATTTTTTGACCTTGTGATGAAAAGGATCTCAGAATTCACCTTACCCAGTGTGACCCAAACTTGCTTGATCATGAGAACCACCTACATATTCTTGGACCTGAGTCAGAACTTGGGAGTCAGAATCCTCAAGGAAGGCAGCTAGTAATCTATTTTTAACATGCCAAGTGATTTTTAAAATAGTTTTTGTCATACTCAACCTGTTTAGTATCCCAAACAGAGTTGGGAAACTGATCTCCACTACTACAAAGAGTGTACAAGTCTCCTCGACAGCAGTACCAATGATTTTGGGTTTGAGCTATTTGGTTTTTTTTTTTTTAATTTTTTTTTCAACATTTATTTATTTTTGGGACAGAGAGAGACAGAGCATGAACGGGGGAGGGGCAGAGAGAGAGGGAGACACAGAATCGGAAACAGGCTCCAGGCTCTGAGCCATCAGCCCAGAGCCCGACGCGGGGCTCGAACTCACGGACCGCGAGATCGTGACCTGGCTGAAGTCGGACGCTTAACCGACTGCGCCACCCAGGCGCCCCTGAGCTATTTGGTTTTAAGAAACTGATACACTCACTTTATTCCGTGGAAAAGATTTATAGGACAGATTGTAGAGACACAGAACACTCTTTTGCAAACCCAAGAGTAAGCAGCGAAGAACAACCAGCTTCCTGGAGTGAAGGCTCTGGGGTCTTTCGTTTGTGATGTTCTTGCTTTTCTCTGGACATCAGGTTTCCCACGGCTTCAACTCGTCTATGATCTCTAATGGCCCCTTGGCCCCATGTCAGCTCACCCTCAGCTCTTTCCCCGCATCCCACGGATTCCATGTTTCAGTTTCCCAATTCCTATTTCTAAGAGATCCATCATAGGCTCAGCTCAGAGTTCTGTGCCGGGTTATCAGAGAGATCTACTAATACAGGAAACCCATGCATGTATTTTTGAAAATAATGCCCCAGATGTGGTTGGGGAAGGGAAGAGTGCAGTAACTTGACTATTTATCATGACATTGGAAGTGCATTTTGGGGTTGTAGATAATATTTCTTGCAAAGTCTCATGACTTTATTTGGGATCATTGAGGGTCATTGAGTTTGCACTATGGCTTATACTTGTACTTGCACTGTAGGTACACACTCCTCGGGATTGTGTAACTAGGGGTACAGAGAAGAGTAAATGGTAGCAAATGATGAAAAAATGTGAGGAAATTTTGAATAGCATCAAGATTTTATATGGTCATAGTTGCCCAGGTTTTCACTCCCTTCTAACTTTAGCTTGGGAGTTAAACAGCCTTTCCAGAATATATTTGGTAGGTATAAGAAAAGATCAGAGAAACAGAGGTTATAGTCAAGGTGAATCTGGATTTTTGTAATGTTCTGTTTTATTTAGAGTGAATCAGTAGCTTTCCATTTCTTGAGACCAAGTTAGAGATGAAGAATCAAGCCTGTTGGTCTTTTTTGGTTTCCATTTTTCAGTCCTGGGAGCTGCTTTCCCAAGGAAGAACACGGTGTGATCTGACTCCTTCTGAATCACCCAGCTTTTTTCTTGGGACTTGCATGCACATAATAGGGCCATCTGTTGGCTTTCGTTGAGCAAAAGTTTAAATCAAAATAAAATTCCCTCTGTCTGATCTCAGATTTACTGCTGTTCTGGGAAATGTCACAGAAGCAAAGGCAATGTTATTTCACTAAAAATAGTGGTTAGAAACTAAGAGTCATGATAAAAACTTCTGGAGATCTTGGCTCCAAAAGCCCACATGATGTCTGGTGACAAGTTCATTGGAGGTCCAAATGATAAAAATTTTGGTTAGATCTAGAACGAAAGGACACTATGTAATCTAGCTCACATATTCATGACCTATTGCTTTTCTGCTCTTCTCTTTTTTCCTGTTGTTATGACTCTGGGCAGGAAAGGCTTGAAAAGGAGGCCAGTCTTAAGAGTCCGATTTTCTTCTAGTTGAAAATGTTGGTGGATATTGAGATTAAAACTTGATGTTAGGAATTTTCAGCTTATTGAGGATGAGGTTTTTAATTCTATAGATCAGTTTTTAAATACAAACCTTTGAGTCTAGATGTTGCTTCATACCCTCTGGTATGCTTGTGGAGCTTACTCCCTGCTTATTATGAGGGCTACAAAAGAAACACAAGTAAAAGCTGTGTGTTCCTGTTAAGACTATTAGTGTCCAGAGGGCAAAAACTATCACACACAAAACAAAAAAGCATTAAGTACTGAACTCCTAATACTAATACTGTAGATACTTAAAGAATGAGAACTCTGTAATGGAAAAATCTTTAAAACCTATTTGTTTTCTCAGACTTCATGGGGGTTTGATGAGACTAAAAACAACTTTTATATTCTATCATTTCTTTTATATTACCTATTTTTGGAAATCCATTCCCAATCAGATTACATACAACATATACATTAAAGTTTAATACTTTCATTATTTTTTTAATCCTTAAAAGTTATTTTCTCTACAAAGTTGTTTTTTTTTGTTTTTTTGTTTTTTAACAGAATAAGGTATGAGAAAAATCCCAAGCATTTTCTCAGGACGTTGGCTAATGTTTGCAATAGTAGATGTTAAGGCCCATGAATGTAAGACATGTGACTGTTAAGTTCTGTTTCTACAGTTCAGATTAGTGTGTATTACACAGTAGGTACTTGTTGAATACTTAATTAAGTGAATCATGGCATGGGTGATGGTGGTGGTGTGGTGAGATGGAGAAGAGGTTCAATAATGACATCAAGATGGAAACCAGCCTGATGAGAATAGAGGTCAGGGGTAAGGAGGGTCATTGGAAATAACATCATTTAACTAAAGAAAGATCAGACTATAGAGAATTATAAAAGAATGTACGTTTAAATTTTTTTGATGTTTATTTATTTTTGAGAGAGAGAGTACGAGTGTAGGAGAGGAGAGAGAGAGAGAGAGAGAGAGAGAGAGAGAGAGAGAATCTCAAGCAGACTCCAGGCTCTGAGCTGTCAGCACAGAACCCTATGTGGGGCTTGAACTCACAAACTGCGAGATCATGACCTGAGCCGTAGTTGGACGCTTAGCCAACTGAGCCACCCATGTGCCCCTAAAAGAGTGTATGTTTGACAAGACAGACCAAAGAGAGCCACTGAATTTTATGAATAGGAACATGATGAATGCATTAAAAAAATTTGCAAGGTTATATAGGATGTTTGAAGATGCTGAGAGGTCAGGCACTTTGTTAGCTAGTGAGGCATAAACCTATGTGATGAAAGCTGGAAAAGACCGAAAGCCATTCAAAAGGACAAGGGCTGTGACCTAGTACTAGGATAGAAATAAATGGCTAAAGAAGAAGTAGGAAGAAGGTCTGGAAGACAAAGAATGGGGCTAGTATTGAAGGGAATGGGGCAGTTAGGAAGATGAGCCAGTTCTGATAGGTGGGCATCTTGGGGAAAAAAGGGTGTCTGGACCAGTTCATGCTTGAATCAATGCTAGGACAACCATGTGCACTGGTTGGGTTTTATACAAGCTGAGAGAGATTAGACATCAGGGTTAGATTTATAGGTCCAAGAAACATTAACTTGGAGGGGACAGATCTAGTCACGTAAGGTGAGAGAGAAATGAGTGGAAGGCAAGGATCCTGGGCCGGGGGCCAGAATGAGGGCAATAGTAGTCATCTGGATGATACTCACCTAATGACACCCTTGAGAGTAGGGGGCATCTTCTATTCGCCTTTGCATTCCTGACATGAAGTACCATGATTAGCTCACAGTAAGAGTGCTCAATAACTACTTGCTAAAAGAATGTTATTCCTTCCCATGCTGTATTAATTCATGGCAATCCAAGAAAGTCAGGAGAGAACACATTTGAAGTCTTCACTGGGGATATGATGATATTAGAGCAGGGGATAAAATTTTCCTTTAACCCTTGAGGATCCATTGATCTCTCCTTCTCTGTACGCCATTTTTTCTTGTTATGTGAAGAAGAAGTAGATGTTAGTGCATCTTTGATTTGTAGAGTGGCTTTTTGTGAAAAGGAACAAAGTAAGCACCAGCAGTCCTTTTTGTTGTTTAAAAAAAAAAAAGGAAATGAACTCAACAGCAAATTTGGAATATATATTTACAGTGTACTTGATATTGTGTGGGACCTAAAGACATTTAGTACTGTCCTAGACAGTCTATAATCAAAGCGACAATAGGTTCTATGACAGCCGGTTCTGACCTTTCTCCTTGGACTGCATCATTCTGTGTTCTTGTTGGCTGACATCTTCCATCATGCACCACAATATGGCCTTAAACAAACAAGCCTGCTACTTCATAGTCCTTAGGAGTGACCATTCCAAATGCAAAGGTGTGAGAACAGCCCAAGACTGATAATCACACCTCCAGGAGATCATGATTATCCCTACATTCAAAATATACTGACTTTTGGAAACCATAAGGTTTTTTAAAAAATAATTTGGAATTTCTGAGAGCACTCACTTTATTAACTCTGTATACCCTGTCAAGTAGATCTTGGCAATGTCTTTGCTTGTGGAATTCCTAAAGTCCAGAAGACCTGCCAGAGTATTTCCTTTGCTTTTTCCTTCTCCCAGACCAGGATTTGAGGGGAGCCTGTGAGTGTGGGTTTTGTACAACAGCCATCTTAGGTGGATGTGAGGTTTTAAATGGCACCTTTCTTTGCAGGTAGGTTGGCAGACAGAATACTGCTGGCAGAATGGACGATTTCAGGCCCTAAGCTGAGGGCAGGAAACCCCATTTTGAATTACTTATTCATTCTTCCTTGAAGGGTGGGTGTCTCAATGTTCTGCTCAGCATCCAGTGAGTTGGGAAGATTGCATTTGCTGTCTCTTGAATAGTTTTTTTGGTAAAAAGTCAAAATTAAGTTTATTTTTCCTTTTTGTCTTCTACTTTTTTTTCTTTTACAGAGTAGATTCACAGCCCAAATCTTGCGCTCGGCATCTTTCCTTAGGGCCAGCTTGTCCTATCTGTCCCTGTATTTGTATTGCCATGACACCCTGGCTTCTGTTTCCCAAACACGTGATGCTTTCAGCTCAGACTTGGCCACTGGCCCCTGCAGGGCTCAAATGCTCAGAGGGAGTTGAAAGGGAAATGTTTCTTCGGGCCAGGCTTCTCTCTGGACATTACACACTACTCTCTTTTTCTTCTTTCCCTTGTCCCTGGCCAAACAGGCATCGTGACCTTCATTGGAGGACCAGCATAATTACATGGTACATACTTGTGGTATTCCTAAACTGGGGCATGATTACATGATATGTAGTACCCCATGAGTTGGATGCCTCTAAGAAGCCAAGCTTCCTTGGTAAACTCTACTTTGGAGAATGAAGTGTGAGGAGGACAGTAGAAGGTACCTATAGGTTGTCATTCATTCTCTGAATACACGCTTACTGAATACCTACTAGTGACAAGCCACTAAACATTCTGAATTAAAACGTGATTCCACTGGTAGTACAGCATAGCAAAAATACTTTAAGATTTGAATTTTCTTCGATATCCATTTGTTTTTAAGGGCGAGAGACAGAGACAAGCATGAGCAGGGGAGGAGCAGTGAGAGAAGTAGACACAGAATCCAAAACAGGCTCTAGGCTGTAGGCTCTGAGCTGTCAGCACAGAGCCAGATGCAGGGCTTGAACTCATGAGCCATGAGATCATGACCTGAGCTGAAGTTGCATGCTTAACTGACTGAGCCACCCAGGTGCCCCAATTTTTGGAGTCAGAAGACCTGATTTGGGTCTTGGCTCTGCCACCTGTTGACTTGGGAAAATCAGAATAAGGGCAACATACAGGGGCACAGAGAAAGGGCTGGTTCATTTGACCTTGGATAGTTGGAGAAAAGCATCAGAGGAGTGAGTAACATTTGAGCTGTTTCTCAAAAAATCGTTGGGGGTTTGTCAGGTGTATGAAGTGAGGATAGCTTTTAGGTAAAATAAATAGTGAAAGGAAAGATAACATAATGAAAATGTGCAATATCTAAAGGAAACTGAGCAGTATGAGGAGGTCAGAACGTACAGTGCATGGGGAGAAACTTTTTTTTTGTGATTGAAATACAATGAATATATAATAGTTTCAGGCATGCATCATAGTGATTGAATACTTTTATATGTTACAAAATTATTCCTACAATAAGTCTAGTTACCATCTGTCACCAAAGTTATTACAATATTATTGACTATATTCCCTAGGCTGTATATTACATCCCCATGGCTTGCTTATTTTATAACTCAAAGTTTGTACTTCTTAATCTCCTTCAACCATTTAATTGTACCCCTGGCCAACACCTTTCTTCCTCTGGTAACCATTAGTTTTTTTCCTATGTTTATGAGTCTGTTGCTGTTGATTTGGTTGTTCTTTTATTTTTTTATTTTTCAATATATGAAATTTATTTTCAGATTGGTTTCCATACAACAGCCAGTGCTCATCCCTAAAGGTGCCCTCCTCAACACCCATCACCCACCCTCCCCTCCCTCCCACCCCCATCAACCCTCAGTTTGTTCTCAGTTTTTAAGAGTCTCTTATGCTTTGGCTCTCTCCCACTCTAACCTCTTCTTATTTTTCCTTCCCCTCCCCCATGGGTTTCTGTTAAGTTTCTCAGGATCCACATAAGAGTGAAAACATATGACATATCATAGTGAAACTGGCAAAATACAAGGATAAAGTGAAAATTCTGAAAGCAGCTAGGGATAAACGTGCTCTAACATAAAAAGGGAGACCTATGGTTGTTCTTTTAGATTCCACATATAAGTGAAATAATACAATATTTGTCTTCCTCTGTCTCTGTCTGACTTACTCCACTTAGCATAGTACCCTCTGGGTACATTCATGCTGTTGCAAATTGCAAGATTTCACTTATTTATGACTGAGTAATATTCCATCACACACATACACACACACACACACACACACACACACACACACACATGCCATATCTTCTTTTTCCACTTGTCTATGGATGGACACTTGGGCTGCTTCCATATCTTGGCTATTGTGCATAATGCAACAGAAACATAGGGGTGCATGTATCTCCTAGAAGTGGTATTTTTATTTTCTTTGTATAAATATCCAGAAGTGGAATTTCTAGATGGTATGGTAGTTCTATTTTTAATGTTTTGAGGAACTTACATATTGTTTTCCATGGCAGCTGTGCCAATTTACATTCTCTGGGGAGAAACTGAGGATATTGCTGGGAAGATAGGTGGATGCCAGGTTGGGAAAGCCCTTGATGCCTTGCAAAGGAATTTGGATTTCAGGCTGCTTTCAAGAGTGCTCTCATCTCAGTTTTTAATCAGATGAGTCAAAAGATCGTATTTACATTTTTATGTTCCTGGTAGTAGCACTGAGGTGACTTGGGGGAGGGAGAAAGACAGGTGGAGATTTCCTAGTCCAGATGAGATTAGGCATTGTTGTTTTTCCTGTTTCAGTAAAGCACCATGGATGTTTCCACTGTAAGGCAAATCCGGTGAGCATGTGACGATGAGTAGCGGAAGACTATCCTAGAGACTGAATGACAACTGGCTGGTTCTCTGCTTGTATGTGACTGAGAAGTCCCAGAGGAACAGGCAGGAGAGGGACCTGAGGTTCTCTGCTGTCAGGTTTCAAAGGCCTTGATGGTAAGGGCCCAGCTACCTCTACAAGGATAGCATGCTCGTCTCTTGGGGCAATCCCTTGACCAGATAGCGAAACAGAGCACTCACTTTTCTCTCTGTGAGCCTTTGAACCTCTTTGAACACAAGATTTTCCCTCTGCCACAGCCAGAATGTTAGTACACATTTGTGTACTTTTGTCATTATACTCCATGGGGAATCTGTTCTTGACGAAAATCTTAGTCCTACACTTGGCTGGAAGCCGCTGTTGTTACATTTGTTGGACCCAGCTGGTGCTTTATCAAGCCCAGAGAATAAAAGAAGTGATAACTGTGATGTCAATCAGAACTGATTGCTGAAGAAATAGTATTATTCTGTGTAAAGCTAAAGGAAAGGATCAATGGTCTGGCCATTATGATACTGTGATGAAATGGGTATTTATTGCAGGATTGTGCAGAGGTTGAATAGTGTCACCAGGGTGAGTGAAAAATTCTATTGTGGTGACTGGATGGGGAAAGGGACAAAGATAATACAGGCCCTAATGACTTTTTATTTTATGTGGAAAAAATGCCTTAGTAGCAGAAATTCTGGACCAACTTTCAGGAAATAATCACATTTTAAATTTAAATTTGTGAGGTAATTGCTATAAGTGACGTGTGTACAAGATATAACAAAGCCTTAAAGGAGGGAGGTATCATTTAGACTTCAGAATATGGCAGGAGTCAGAGGAAGCTTTACTGAGAAGGAGATATTTGAGGTGGTTTGGGTAGGATGGTTAAGCCAGTAAAAAGCGAGGGAATGTTTCATGCACCTGTAATTTCAGTCTCTGCAAATTTGTATGTATAATGTGAGGTAAGGGTGCAAATTCATTGTTTTGCATGTGGATATCTAATTTAAATGACGTTCAATTGGTAAAGTCTCCCAGTTAAAAAATGTATGTGTATGTGTTACACACACACACACACACACACACACACACAGAATTTTGACATAATATATACAAAATCTGATTATCTCTGAATGGTGGGCTAATGAATTAAATTTTTTTTCTGTAATTATTTAATTAATTTTTAAATTTTATTTAAATCCAAGTTAGTTAACATGTAGTATAATAATGTTTTCAGGAGTAGAATGTAGTGATTCATCACTTACATATAATACCCAGTGCTCATCCCAACAAGTGCCCTCCTTAATGCCCATTGCCCTTTAGCCCATCCCTTCCACCCAATATCCCACCAGCAACCCTCAGTTTGTTCTCTATATTTGAGTCTCTTATGGTTTGCCTCCCTCTCTGTTTTTGTCTTATTTTTCCTTCCCTTCCCCTGTGTTCATCTGTTGTGTTTCTTAAATTCCACATGTGAGTGAAATCATATGATATTTATCTTTCTCTGACTGATGTATTGCATTTAGCATAATACGCTCTAGTTCCATCCACACTGTTGCAAATGGCAAGGTTTCATTCTTTTTCATAACCAAGTAGTATTCCATTGTGTGTGTGTGTGTGTGTGTGTGTGTGTGTGTGTGTGTGTGTATGGGTATATATATATATATATATATATATACCCATACACACACATATATATATACATATACACATATATATATATATATACACCACATCTTCTTTATCCATTCTTCATTTGGTGGGTATTTGGGAGCTTTCCATAATTTGGCTATGGTAGATAGTGCTGCTATAAACAATGGAGTGCATATGCCCCTTTGAATCAGCATATTTTGTATCCTTTGGATTAATACCTAGTAGTACAATTGCTGGGTTGTAGGGTAGCTCCATTTTTAATTTTTTGAGGAACTTCCGTACTGTTTTCCAGAATGGCTGTACTAGTTTACTCTGCGACCAGCAGTGCAAAAGTGTTCCCCTTTCTCTGCATCCTTGCCAACATTTGTTGTTTGACAAATGACAATGAGTTAATTTTAGCCATTCTGAAAAGTTTTTCTACGTGTATTGTAACAGATATATTTATGTGATAAGGAAAACCAGATTTTTTAAAAAATGCTTATTTATTTTGAGAGACAGTGCTAACCAGGGAGGGGCAGAGAGAGGAGAGAGACTCTCAAGCAGGGTCCACACTGTCAGTGTAGAACCCAACATGGGGTTTGATCCCACAAACTGTGAGATCATGACCTGAGCTGAAATCAAGAGTTGGATGGATGCTCAACCGACTGAGCCACCCAGGTGCCCCCGGATTATTTTTTAATGAGAAGAAGCAGTATGAAGAAATCTTGGGTTAATGTTCTTGCTTTAGTGTGTACATTAGTTTGAGTATCACCGTGTCCTGAGAGGTAGGGAGAAGGCTTTAATATATGCCAAGTACTTGAAGGGCAGAAAGGGCACAGGAACAGACTGCCCACCTGTGCCCCCTGTTTGGAATAACAGGCCTTATCAAGAACCTGAGGGAAGGGTGTGGCTTCTTCCCTCTAGACAGATGCAGGGGTGGGTCTCTGGGCTGAGAACCTTTGCCAGGAATGGGATTCCTGGGGTCCTCATGGTCCCATCCAGGGGGCAGTGCTACACTGGCTCCACCACGGGGATCTCCCCAGCCCTTCCCCCCCCCAACCCCCGCTGGAAGGAATAGTTGTTTAAATGGAGACAGGTCCCCCACATTTCTATTATTGGTATAGAACCAAGCTGATTATCTAAACCTGGCCCCTCTTTTTATAAATTGAAAAAACCCGTGCTCAGAATGACTGCATAGTTAGCCTCAAGCCTCACAGCTAGTTAACAGCAGAGCTGAGTTGAGAATCGTGGTCTTCTTATTCTCTGGGCAGTGACTTCCTCCAACCCCACCCACATTCTGTTTGCTTGTATTCACATCCACTGTCTTATAGATCCTTAGCACACAGCACAGCCAAGTAGTATACCTGGGAGTGGAAAAAGAGACCAGAAACTAAGGCCATGTTCTGGAAAGTCCCTAAGAGCAAACATTTATATGACTACATAGTTGAAATGATAAGAGACACAGTGAACTTCCTCCTCAGAGAAACTTTTTTTTTTTTAAATGCTTGTTGTTTCCCTTTAAAAGGCATATTACTGCCATGGAATCGTAAATCATCACCAGCCAGTTATAAATAACCATCAATAGATGGAAAGATCTTGCTTAATAGGAATTCTTGTGAAAAAAAAGTTCAGAAGAATTTATTACATTTTCCCATCCTCAGCATTGAAACTTAGTAAACGATTGCTCCTTTCCTGGGATGTAGATCTAGACCAAGCGGTATTGTCTTGAAATCCCACTATACTTTGTACTTTGAGACCATACCCAGACCATCATCCACAGTCAAGGACATCACTTAAGGGATTGACAACTTAGCACCCAGACAGTTGCCAACCAAGATGCTGACACATTCCAGACTTGACATTGGGCAGTGGGTGCTTGGTGGGTACATGATGCCATGTGTCTTTCATTTTCCCTCCTAACCATGAGAGATTACAATTCTGAGGTCATGGACTGAGCAGAGATATCTAAGACAGGGTCAGAAACAACAGACCTTAGAGTCAGGAGAAAATGCAAAATGTCACCATTTGGACTAAGAAGAATAGCAGGAGACTGCTAAGAGGAAAAGATCTTGAGGTCTTATCTTCCTGATTGCTTTATGTGGATTTCTTCTGTCCCTGGTCCACAGGTTAATTCCTGAATGTCCAGTTTATCTATTTTTTTTCAAAAAATGAGGAAAAATGCAATAGAATTTAATAAAGTATATTCTTTAAAAATTTTTTTTTAAATGTTTATTTCTTTTAGAGACAGAGCACAAGCAGGGGAGGGGCAGAAAGACAGGGAGACACAAAACCAGAAGCAAGCTCCAGGCTCTGAGCTGTCAGCACAGAGCCCGACGCTGGGCTTGAGCTCACAAACTGCGAGATCATGACCTGAGCCGAACTTGGACGCTTAACCAACTGAGCCACCCAGGTGCCCCTAAAAAAATGTATTCTGGAAACACTGTATCTGGCCTGACAAATCATCATTTTACCTGCTTACTAAATACCTTCCAACTTTTAGACTCTAGGAGGATTTCTGATCAGTGCCTGGCCACCCTGTAAGCCCTTTTCAAACACATAGTGCACACCTAAGAAGACTTGGTTAATCAAAATCCACTCTTGTGAAACCAGGAGGACTAGAGGTATTTGCAGGGAAAAATATTGCTGCTTCTTCACATTTCTCTCCGGGCTTGCCAGGCTCATCTGGTTCCAAAGAAACAGGGACTTCAGGGACAGTTTTCCATTCTTGAATTAAATGAATTGCCCACATTCGTGTGTGATGATGCTTAACGTTTTTTAGGCTTTCCACTTGATCACTTGGTTGACTATCAGCAGAAGAGAACTGGGGAAAAGAATGAAGCTTCCAAGGTATATAAAGTCTGGCAGATATGAATCTCCACTTGTATATAAAAAAATGTCCCATTGGTTGAGTGGAAAAATACATATAAATACTACTTCCAAACCATTTTGAGCTAGTAATTACAAACTGTCACAATAATCATAGTATGCTTTGATTAACAATGGTGCTGTGTGGAATTCAATATAAACTAGTTAATCAAGAGGATCCCTCCCCTCAGGGTTATGTCAGCTCTTAAAAGACTGTTAGGCAAAATTGCTCATTATCTTGTAGACAACACCCTGCAAACAGCTATATTGTTATTACAAAGCTTAGTGAAACATATTTAGATCATATGCAAGAAATAAAGCTGGGGAAACAGTGTCTGCTCATGCAAAAAAAAAAAAAAAAAACCCGAAAAAACAACCTCCAAAGTTTATTGCTAACAGAATAAGGATCCTGATTACTCAGGGTTTGGGAAACCATGGATACATGAGCTTGGTTCTTTATTATCCCAGGGCCTCTGGATTAGATGGGGATGCAAACAAAGCAGGCAATGGGAAGAAGGCAAAAATCAAATGACTAATAGAGCTAACGGTGTGTCTCACTATGATATTGTAAAAGTCCTACCAGTTTATTTTTGAAGAATGGATAGAAGTTTAAAATCTATTTATGGGGTTCAGTTATTACCCAGAAGAGAAGGATGTTCTTTGCAGCAAGACCAACATAAATATCTATGGGTTTAGTGAGTCATAGTTTTTCCTGCCGAAGGCTGGTTTTAGAACCTCCCCGCAGGGACTTCTGCCCACACTGCTTAACTGTTAGGAGGAAATGCAAGCTCTTGGGGTCTGTGTTACTCTCTCTTTCCCCAGCCACTGGGATTTTGGGATAGAAAAAAGCTATGGTGATAACAATGATGATTGATGATCATAATAATCATGGCCAGTGCTTTGTAGTCTCTTAGGTGGCTCCTTAGCACCTAAACATTTAGACTGTAAAAGTCACAAAGGGTGTTAGCAAGAACAGTGAGAACATAAAGATTGGGCTTTCTCTCTGATTTTAGAATAATAAATAGGAAGATTGTGGAATCCACCTTGGTGACAAGGCATAATGGTTAACAACATTGGCTTGGATGGACTCCTGAATGGCTCAGTTGGTTAAGTGTCTGACTCCATCTCAGGTCTTGATCTCAGGGTCATGAGTTCAAGCCCCATGTTGGGCTCTATTATATATATAATAATATAATAATAAAACATATGTCTTTGTTGGCTTTCTTTTTTTTACTGTGTCTCTATCCCTCATTAGAAAGTATGTTTTAGGCAGGCTGGGACTTTTTAGCCTTGTTCTCTCTTTGGGGAGTGATAACACATAGGAGGTACTCAATAAATGTGTTGAATGAATGAATGAGATAAACGAAATGTAAAATGCTTTGCATAGTGGCTGGCACATGAAGGATTGAAATTTCTACCACCAATTATATGTGGATTGGCACTGGGTAGAAATCTGCCTGAGAAGAGTGGTCTCATTCTATTCCTGGTGAGGCCGGACAGAATATGGAGGGCCCAAGGGCTGGTGATGGATGAAGCAACACCGAGAGATCATTATCAGGCTTTTGGTGGTATAGGGTCAAGCCAACAGGATCTGGAGGAAACTCCTGAACTCTTCACACATGGAAACCCGGCAGTTCTTGGGGGTCACAACGGGATACTCTGAATGCTCATTTGGGAGGTCATCAAGGCCAAGGCAACATTGGCCTGCCCCATTGTACACATCATCTGCTCCCACTTTTCCTTAAGTTATGAGAATAGGGAATGGCCTTTTGCTTTGATGCTTGCCTTCTGGCCTAAATGTGCATAATGGATATTTATTTATTTTAAAGTGCTGCATATAAGATAAAGTCACAGATATGATTTATAATCTTGAACCTCTATATAGTGTTCCCTGGACTCCATACTTACGATAATCTCAAGAAATCTTCAGGGTGCTAATTTATATCCAGGAGACAATCCTTGCCTCTTCTACTTTGTTCCTCCAAATGCCATTCAGATATTCTTCCTGTGTCAGTCATGGTCCTTGAGAAGCAGACGTGAAGATAGTGTTCAACACTGCAGGGATTTTCTTGAAGGAAATGCTTGTGTGAAAGGACCTAGAGAAGCCTGGGTTAGCAGTCAGATCACAATATGGGCCTGACTCAGGGAAGGGGATAAGGAAAGAAGGCTAGAAGGGAGCAGGCTAGACTGCCAGGCAGTCTAAGGAAGCATCAGCAAAGCCACTGGGAAGTCCTGTGCCCAGGTCAGCCATCAAATAAGTCCTATGTTTCCCAGGATGGAGACTTCCCACCATACTCTATCATTGACAGTAAGCAGCCCTTGGAAAGTGGGATCATTGTGCCAAGAGGAATGGACTTAAAAGTGCAGTAGTTGGTGCTCTGGTTTAGTTCCATTCTCTGTAGAAGGAGGTGCAAGACACCTTTCATGTCCACTATACTCCATGAAGCCGGGTGATGCCATAACCAGCCCCTAAAGCTGGTAGCTCTGTGATGTGGTACCAGGCTACCAAGTGGGAAAGATGGTGTTATGCCTCTCACTAAGGAAAATACAAACTAAATGGGTTAACACAGACATGATAATGGAGGGGTAAATTTCCTTCTTCCAGCAGCAGTCCCAGACATAGTAGTTCTCAGATATTCACTGAGTTGTTCTGTGTCCTCTTAGATTCTCCTATATCCTTCTTTCCTAGGATGTAGCTTGTGCTCAGTATGGCTTGGTAAATATAAGTTCTGACAGTTACAGCCTTAACGAACCAGAACCACTACTCACTTTCATAGGTCAGTCTTGGTGTATATAACTGCCCACTTGTCCAATCTCTTTCCACCATGATGTTTTCTATTAAAGAAGTTGGTAGCTCCTTCTTGTTCTGGCCTGTGGTTGGGATCACCTAAGTCCAGTCTGATGATTCTCCTCTAAGGAGAATCTCAAGGAATTGGGCTTGTAGTCTCCTTACCCTCAGAAGGTCATTTGGGTTCCTTATGAAAGTTTCCTCATTCTTTCCCTAGCACCTTAACATTCCGATATCAATAACTTCTGGGGGAAAATTAGGAACACATGCTTCACTATAGCTCTACTATACTTGCTAGCTGAGAATGAGAACAGTTGAAATATCATCTCAGACAAATATTTTCCATAATCTGTAGAGAGTAATCAATACTTGGAAGGAAAGTTACTTGGCGACAGTGTCAGCATTCCATTTTCTGAAGCATTCTTGTGTGCTCAACTTCGTGGTCTCATACCTTTTCATTATTTCTCAACCACTGGTTACTGTGACTTCTCAGAACCAAGAAGTCCTCTTTGTGCAGGTTTGCATAGCTGGTTTCCCCTGAGTTTCTTTCCTTTTTCTAGAGCTTGGGTATAGCTCTAGGGACCAGGTCTGGTAAAGCGAGTTGAGTAAATGACTGATTTTTTTCCCCTGGAGTCCTGTCTTTCTGTGAACATGCACTGTGTGATTTGTCCATGGGAAGATGCAGCTGTTAACAGGTACTCTTTGTACCCCAAAGCAAATGAGAGTCCTTCCTGTGAACTTGAGAATACATGCTGGGGGAGGGGAGGATGGTCTTTGTTTTTCACCCTTTTAGAACTTATTGCTCCCAAATAAGTGGCTGTAAATGGAAATGAAGGGATAAGACTTTGTGACTAATTTCTCTGGGGAGCCTAAAGGTCCCTACTCCTGACCCCATTGTGTTGCCTCCCCCGTCTTTCCACTGCAAGGCTCATAGCAGTTTTATGACAAGGTGGGTGTTTGTGATCCAGTTCAGGATGGGGACTAATCCAGTCCTCCCCGGTGCTGGTGTTCTTTCCATGACGGGGCTGACGCTCAGCCAGTGGAATCCCAGTGAGCTCAGGGAACAGGCGGTATGTGTCAGGTTGATTCAGCTGAGGAAGTCATGGCCTTGGTTTAGCCTTATAAGGCTGTGGTTCCGGTAGAAGCGAGACTGTCTCAGCTTAAAAATCCAAAGCTCTGAGCATTCCCAGATGACATCTGTAGTTTCTCCAACACACATTTGGCCTCGTTGGTTCCTTGCAGCGCTTTGATTGTGCAATCACAGTTTGGCACATGCTTTGTCCTGTGAAATCTGTACATTTTCAGCTCAGACATCTCAAAAATAATCACTGAAGCATTTTGATCAGGGTGGTTTATCGTAAAGCAGAATCACTCTTACCAGCATTTCTGGTAAGCAGTAGGAGGAGAGGGGCAACTTAGGAGGGAGAAAGGTATAGGGGAAGGAGGGATGGCTTTGGAATTGGACAGGCCAAGATTCAAGTCCTGCCTTCCTTTTTTGACTTGTTGAAAAATCTTAGGCTCTCAGGGACTTGGATTAATCTTCTGTAAAATGGAGAAAATAGTTTCAACCTCACAGGGCTGTTGTTAGATTTAACTTAAGAGTGGAGTAAATGGACTCTGTAAGTTTCATATAAATATATATTTGATTGTGTGTGTGCATGTGTAGTGGTGGTGGTGGTGGTGGTTGTAACAGTAACCTGATTATATTTTTATTATATATTATATATATTATACTCGACTTTTGATAAATAATTTGCTTCTGAGGCTGGCTCAGACTCTGTGTCTGTGAGTTATTCCTCAAACCCCCAAACTGTCTGGGAATGTCCGAACTGGTTTCTGTGCTGATATCCATAGAGGTAGTCCTCAGCTTTCCTTTTTCAGCCATCAACTGGTAGCAGGTACAATCAAAAGATGACAAATTATTTCTAACTTCCTCAGTAATATCTAAGATCTAAAGACATAAATCATTCTGGATTCCAGTTTAAGATATTTGGAAAAGAGAGAAATATTTCCCTCCAACTCTTGGAACACTTCCCTGTCATTGCAGCATTCATGTTGTTTCCAAACAGAGTTGATGATAGGACTTCTTTGGCACAGTGAGAAAAGATACAGTCCTTTCCCTCATGAGGTCTCTATGCCAAAATATTGGTTACCAGGTTCTTAGTGCATTTAGTAAAAGGCTTAATGTCTTATAATTATGAAATGGAACTGCAAACAATGTATTAGGACAAAAAAAAAAGCTAACTCTGCCTGGAACAAACTTTGCAAATTGGACTTGTCATTTCTTTTAGCTATTGATATATTGAGCTTTGTTTTCATTTGATTACTCAACCAATTGATTAAAGAAAACATTTATTGATAACTCTCTGCTTTTTAGGCACTGTGGCAGTACTGGGAATACAACGATGAACATGACGAAGAAAATTATTGTCTTTTATGAAGATTGTAGTCTTTTATGAAGAAGCAAGATGCAAAGTAGTAGGGGGAGAAAGAAGTATAGGGCACTGTAAGAACACAGGGGAAAGGCATTGCTTCTAGAGTTGTAGAGAGAGAAAGCAAAGAATAAGTTGGGTTCTGAGCATAATTTAGTGTGGATGGGTCCTGAGTGCAAGGGAGCAAGTGGTCATGGGTAAGGCTATACAGGGGAGGCAGGGCCAGATCATCAGATCTCGAAGGCCCTAAATGCTTCTGTAGAGCATTTGATTCTACTGTGAGGCATTGGGGGAATCCACAAAGAATTTTAAGTGTGTGTAATGTGGGAGGAAGGTCAGAATTTTGTTTTAGAAAGATCAATCTGGTGATGATGTAGAGTATGGGTTGAAAGGGCTTCAATCTGGAAGCTGGGAGGATATTTGGGATTCGCTGGTGAGATCAGTGCAAGAGATACTGGTGGCCTCAACTTGGGCAGTGGAAATAGAAAGGAGTAATGGACTAAAAACATTACTTAGCAGATAAAATCAGTAGGACTTATTACATAGACAGACTGAAGAAAAGAAAGAAGACAAGAATGATGCCAGTTTTTCTAACTTAAGCAACCAGTTATATAGTGGTGCCATTTTCTCTCACAGGGAGTATAAGAAGAGGAACAGCTTTGGGGGAAAGAATGAATTTCATTTTGGACATGTTGAGCTTGATGTGTTTCTGAGATTAAGTAGAGATGTTGAGTACACAGCAGGATATTCAGATCTGAAACTCTGCAGGAATATCAAGCCTGTAAATATAGATTTGAAAGTTAACATACAGATGGTAATTTCAGCCATGAGGATTCATCGACTAAGAAGCTGTGGAGTGAGAATTGGGCCAAGGGCAGATATCTGAGAAATGAAATATCTCAAATATGGGCAGGGGAAGAAAAATGGCCAATGGAGAGAAGGAACAACTAGAGAAGCAAGAGAAAAATGGGAAAGTGGGGTGCAGGAGCGTGGGCAAGAGAAGGTTTCAAAGAGGTAGTGATCAAATAATGTCTAGTGCAAGTTAGAGGTCAAGGGAAATAGAGATGGAAAGTTTCCTTTGGAATTTACAAAGGGAGGGGTGTTGTTTACTTTGGCAATAGCAGTTTAAGAAGACTAGTTGGTGAATGAAGCCAGATTGCAGTGGGCTGATGAGTGAGTAGGAGGTGAACAGGTGGATGAATGTGTGAGGGCAGTGAGATAGGGCAGTGGCCAGAAAGGCACAGGGGAGACAGCACATTTACAGTTCTTTTCTTCTTCATTCTTTCTAGTTAACTTTTTAAAGTTAGGAGAGGCTTGGGAGTGTTTAGATGCAACTGAAAAGGAGCTAGTAGGGAGAAGTTAAGCTATGAGATGGGTTTCTGAGACAGGGAGTCTCCTGAGAGAGAAGGAAAAGTTTCAGATCATCTGTGGAGAAATTAGCCCCAGAATAGAAGGAAGGATGCATACATACTGTTTTTGGCATATATATATATAAATATATATATGAAGTACCCTTAGCTTTATCCTTATAATTATACATTAATTTTTAATTATATATATTTTTATTAATTAACTTTTTATTACATATCATTATTATTATTATTATATACAGCTTTGGGGGAAAGAATGAATTTCATTTTGGACATGTTGAGCTTGATGTGTTTCTGAGATCAAGTGGAGATGTTGAGTACACAGCAGGATATTTAGATCTGAAACTCTGCAGAAATATCAAGCCTGTAAATATAGATTTGAAAGTTAACATACAGGTGGTAATTTCAGCCGTGAGGATTCATCGACTAAGAAGCTATGGAGTGAGAATTGGACTAAGGGTCCAATATATATTATTATTAATAATTTTTTAAAGTTTATTTATTTTGAGAGATAGAGAATCCGAAGCAGTCTCCACACTGTCAGTGCAGAGCCTGTTGCGGGGCTCGAGCCCACAAACCATGAGATCATAACCTGAGGTGAAGTCAAGAGTCGTACACTTAACCAACTAAGCCACCCATGGGCCCCTATGTTATTTTAAAATGCAAGGATTTATTTACCTGGGTATTTCCCCTGAGTGTTTTAGGCCATCACTTGGAATCTTTTTTTTTTTTATTAATATATTTTAAAGTTTATTTATTTATTTATTTTGAGAGAGATAGAGAGAGAGAGAGAGAGAGTGTGTGTGTGTGTGTGTGTGTGTGTGTGTGTGTGTGTGTGTGTGTGTGTGAGTGAGTATGAGCTGGGGAGACAGAAAGAGAAGGAGAGGGAGAAACCAAGCAGGCTCTGTGCTGGGGCTCCATCTCATGAACTGTGAGATCATGACCTGAACTGAAATCAAGAGTTGGATGCCTAAGGACTGAGCCACCCAGGTGCTCATATCATCAGTTTGAATCTTTAATGACTCATCTGTAAGTTCTGGAGGGCTGAGTATCTCTTTGTTCACTTTGTCCTGCAAAGAAATGTCTTGGCTTTGTCGAATGCATAGCCAGGAGTTAGGGCACAGCCTGTGGCCTCAGAACAGAACAAAATACAATGAGAGCCTGGCCTTCATTCCTCTAGGGCTCTAACTGGTTGTGCAAATCAGCCACTGATCCTACTCAGTACTTTATGCAGGTTGGTGCTTCATCTTTCATTCTTGAAAAGTACTTCAAGAGCTCTTTTCACCTCACTAAGGGAAGGGAGTCTAGGTTAGTTTTAGTTAGTTTTTAATTGCTCAAGTAATTTGAAACCTTGACAAATATAAGACTTCTTAAGAATAATTTCCTTTAAATTAATTTGATTGGCTTGGCTCTAAGTGGATTTATATCTCAGGGTAAGACTCAGCAGCAGTGGCACTGGGGCAAATAATTAGCTTCTCTTCCCTCTAGAAATATTATTTATATGTGTGAAGTTGGGCTACAATGAGTATTAAGGGCAATTTTGAATAGGGAAAAATATGCCACAATGTGACCACAGTGTCTTGGAGCTGTTGTGGAGGATAGATACTAAGTCCCTTAGGTGCTTTCCATCACCAGTTACTGGATTTACCTCCTTTTCTCCATCCCCCTATTGGGTAGTTTGGGCTTCACCTAAACATGTGACCCAGAGGAGTAGCTGGATAGTGCAGACCATGGGGCACTTGGACCCTGGGAATCTGTAAACAGGGGAGAAGATTTTGGCAGGTTGTTGTCCCTGAGAGGGCAACCATGCCTTGGGGCTACTCTCCATGTCACTGAGCAAACTCACAAAATCTTGCTGGCTTCTAGGTCCGGTTCTCAAGCGTGGGTGCACGTTAGAATCACCTAGAAAGCTAGGAAAAATACTGATGTGCATGCAGGTCCCACTTATTCTGATTGAATTGATGTAAGCTATATTCAAGGTACTTAAACAAAAAAAATCTCTCTAGATGATTCTGACGTGCAGCTAAGTTTAAGAACAATTGCTAAAATCACTGGGGCTTTTGAGACGTTGGCTGGGCTAGAGAACACAAGTTGCCAGAGAACCACAGATACCTGATGAGGCTTTAAAAATACATTTTATTATTTACAAGTCTTTGCAATATATAGACTCCTATACATATATTTTTCAGGGCAGCATTCATGTTTATTTCCTGGAAACCCTTCGGGACAGAGTTTATTCGATATCATGGCTCACTCCAGGCATATGTATCAGTGTGGCAGTTGGACAAAAGAAAAGGGACTATCTAGGGAAAAGCAATTTGGTTTTCATGTGAGTAGCCTCTGTGAAGAAGTTGGAAACTGAGGAAATGTACTGAATCTCATTTCAATAGGACTTGATAACATTGTTTAAAGGTGAATTTAGAAATGTTTCTTTGCAGGATCAGAGTTCCCAAGGAACTGGAAGCAAAAGCAAGTCTCCACGTAGACCCAAAACATGCAAGGCTGTATGTTCACATCCTATACTACTTAATTCTAGCATGTCTATGGAAATGAGCCAAGTAACTCCATGGTAGGCCAGGTTTTATTTATTAGCATGACTCATATTCTTAAAATCTGTATGAACTCTATAGTAAAGAACCTAGTAGTCATTTCTCTTGGAGCCAAATATAAATTTTTTAGGGAAAATAAATAAATCCCAAACACATCTTCTTACTTAATTCAGCAACTCTGTGGTTCATTGAGAGGGTATCAGAGAGGACTAGTGTCTGAAAAGCCTTCTTTGTGACTCAAAGAAGTCTTGTTATGACCGTGATACCTAAATTATCTCCCTTTGGCTTCATTCTGACCTCCTATTTCCTCAGGATTCTTCAAAGATTTACTAACATGCTATTGAGAAAGAGTCTTAGTCTTTTCATAGATAAGAAGAATCTCAGAACTGGTGGTTCTTCAGAAGCAAGTCTTTACATATGGAAACCAAGAGCTTTTCCTTGGTGGACATTCCATTTGTTGCTTTAAGTTCCAGATTGTTTATCTGGTAATTAAGTTTATTTTCATTTTTTCTTTGGCATGTTTATGATTGATTTTGTGATTTTCCTAATATTGGTTATTCAGAGCCACATTAGCATTTTTTAGAAGTCAGGAGGTCATTTTATAGCTCTTCTCAGCTTTATCTTCTAGGAGTTACATTAATCTGTCCCTCAAATACCCTGAGAAGGAAAACATGGCGGTTGATTAGGACCTCTCCTTCATACACCTTTAGTTTCTTCAGAAGCCTTGTACTGAACGTGATTAAGGGCCAGTGCTCTTTGTGAATGTGGTCAACTAGAAAATTCTTCTGATGAAAAGGAGATTGGGAAAAGTTGGCTGCCATTTCATGATTCAGTCCATGATGCCTCATGAACTGTCTCCTGGCAGACATTCAGCATTAGAGCTTTTTATAGAAGAAAATATAGTCAAAACACAAGTCTCTCAACTCAGTACCCTAAAGCCATTGGCTGTTAGAGTCTACAGGAGGTCTTTTGAATTTTTCATAGCGGGGGCTCAGTAGCTGGAATACGAGGCAAAATCTGAATCACAGAGGAACTGTGGGATTAGCAGTAATCTAGTTATAGGAAAACCCATAATTCAAAGAAAAAACAAGACTTGCAACAAGATCAACTTTTGGTAAACTGAAGAACTCTTGAACTTCTCATTTTCCCTTTAGAACGTGTCTGAAATGAGAGTCTGGGGTAGTTTTGACTCTACCAGTGGAGAGTAAGTGGCCTAGTCGTGAGGGTTGGAAGTAAATAAGTCCATATATTGCTCTAATCAGTGGGTTAATTTTTTTAATTAAAATTTTTTTTTTACATTTATTCATTTTTGAGAGACAGAGAGAGACCACGCACAAGCGGGGGAGGGACAGAGAGAGAGGGAGACACAGAATCTGAAGTAGGCTCCAGGCTCTGAGCTGTCAGCACAGAGCCCAATGCGGGGCTCAAACTCACAAACTGCGAGATCATGACCTGAGCCGAAGTCGGATGCTTAACCGACTGAGCCACCCAGGCGCCCCTAAATGGGTTAGTTTTTTTGTGGTGTGTATCCACTGGCAGCTGAAGAAGCCTATAATGTCCTCAGAAAAATATTAAAAAATAATTAAGTAATGTGTGTAGTATTACAGAGGAGACTTTATTTATTGAAATATAGTTGTTAAAATAAAAAATCTAATATAGCAATATATGTGCCCTTCATTAATGCATTAAATAACAAGATATACCATTGGATCTAGTAACATAATTTCACAATAGTGATGCACAAAAATGGTATTCTGAGATTTCTGTAGCAACTGTAATGTGATATGTGTGTGTTTAAAATGTTTGAAAATTTCATTCATTCACAGGAGGAAGACAGTGTGAAGACACTGGAGAAAGATGGCCATCTATAAGCCGAGGAGGAAGACATTAGAAGAAGCCCTGCCAACACAAGGATCCTGGACTTCTAGAATGTAAGAAAATAAATTTCTGTTGTTTAAGCCACAACAGTACAATAGTTAGTCTGGTATTTCGTTATGGCAGTCGTAGGAAACTGATAAGATTGACAAAACCATTTAAGTGTTATCCTCATGGTTTCACTACTGAGGAGTCCCCAGATCCCTTTCCTCAGCCCAGAAGGGCAGGATAGTGGGAGAAATGACCTCCTGTTTATTACACTCGCAGATCTTTTTGAACAGTGGTTCTTAAGGAGGGTCTATGAAAGGCTTCAAGGATTCTTTCTTTTGTGTGTGTGTATAATTTCTTTATTTTTCTAGCAGTAGGGTCCAGAACTTCCACAAGATTCTCAAAAGTTTATGACTTTCCAAGAGTTTGTAACCATCATTTTAGAACTTGTATATTCTGGACTTCTGTACCTTGGCTCCAGCTGGACATAGAGTGTACCTAAGGTCTATTGCCCATACCTTCAAGTGAAGTTGTCCATTTATATAGCATTTATGGGTGGGGCTGCCCACACGCTCTGAAAAATATATGAAAGCCCAGAAACCAAAGTGAAGGTATTTATGTAGGTGTATGTTAGGAATAAGACATAGTGTTAGGTATAGAGATGTATAAGGATGCATAAGGAAATGTCCTTAACCTCATATGTTGGGAAAGCTTCAAACCTACACATTTTCTGAGTATCATTACCCATGGCATGTCCTGCCTCTTTTTGGCTGAGGCCAAATAGACAGCTCTGCCGTTCCTGACCTTGTGAACAGCCATGCATTTGCCAAGCCTGTGGCCTCACATGGGCCACGGAGCCCCACCATCTTCATAGGGGTATCTTTGTATAAGCAGCTTCATAAGTGGGTCTGCTCTCAGGAGAAAACTGGGAGAAAAGAGAGAGAGAGAGAGAGAGAGAGAGAGAGAGAGAGAGGAAAACAACATGACAATACCAAGTGCTGATGAGGATATGGAACAGCTGAAACTCTCACACATTTATTGATAGAAATGCCAAAGAATGTAGCTACTCTGAAAAAAGTTTGGCAGTTTGTAATAAAATTGAGCATACATTTATCCTGTGATCATCAACCCCACTTCTAGGTGTTTACTGAATGAAAATGAAAACAGGTTTACATTAAACCTGTATGCAAATATTTATAGAAGCTTTATCCAGAGTAGCATGAAAAATGCAAACCATCTAAATGTTGTTCAACTTGTGAATCTGATAGCAAGCTCTGGGGCATTCATACACTGGATTGGTAATCAACAATAAAAAGATGAACTATTCCTGTTTAAAAAAGCTTGGATGAATCTCTACTGCTTTGTGTTAAGCTAAAGAAGCCAGACTCAAAAAAACTGCATACCGTACGATTCTCTTTATATACCATTTGGAACAGGTGAAATAGGGACAGAAAATAGTTGGTAGTTGCCAGATTAAGGGTGAAAGGGCAGATTTTGCCACAAATGAACATTACTAGGGAATTTTTTTAGGTGTAAAGGAACTGTTCTGTATCTTGTTCTTGTGGTGGTTATGACTATAGGCATTTGTCAAAACTCACAACTCTGCTCTAAAAAGAGTTAATTTTACTGTATGTAAATTTTAAAATTATAAAAGCAAAAAAAAAAAAAAAAAAGCAAGTAGCTGCTGGCTGGAGCAGAGCTCTTTTCAGAGCCAAGAAGGGAGCTTGAGGTCACAAGGGGACATTCTACTCACTACTGCATGTTCCACTGGCTTTTGCCAAACTCTTGGTGTGGACAGGCTGTGGGCAGAACATGGCCATTTTCAGGATGCAGGAGCCGTAAGGTTTGACTCAGGAAACTAGAAATAGAGATAAATCTTGGGAAAGGGCAGCTGTGTTGAAGTGGACAAATTGGTATTCTCAGAATGAAGTTGGGACCAAATGTTTTGGCATTACCTCGCCGGGAAAGAGTAATGTAGATCAGGCTCGTGGTGTTTGGCCAAGAGATCTGAAGGGCTGCTGGAAGACTTCCTAAGCTTGGGCCCTTCTCCATGTCTGTCTTCTCTGCTAGCAATTCAGTGCATAAAGGCTGCATCCATAAAGGGAAACCAATTCTTTGGGGGCAATCAGGTTTTAAGCATTTTTATAAGAGTTGATGGGTTCTGCTTTTACTCTTAAATGTCAGGCAGGGGAAGAACCATGTTGTGGGGGAGAGAACAAAGGGTTTAGCCTCAAACTTACCTGGTTACAAGCCTTTGTGACCTTGTGCTGGTTACTTACCTTCTCTTGGCTCCCTTTCTTTTCTGGGATAAAAGGTTTTTTATAGAGATCAGAGAGGAGGCAGATTGAATTGAGAATGAACTTTCCTCACCTACCTACCTACCTACCTACCTACACACACACACACACACACACACACACACACACACACACACACACATACACACATGGTCATGGTCAGCCAGTGCTCATCAGGAGAAGCTCAGGGTCAAAGTCATGTTCTCAGGATGAATATCCTTTCTTGATAGGGAATTGGAGATAGTAGTGAAAGATGTCTCCAGAAAAACAGTGCCCACCTTAGCGTGGCAGCCTGCTTCTTAGGTAGCTAGTGAGAGGTTCATTACAGCTCTTTTCAGTGGGAGGCTGTACAGGAATGCAAGCACCTGCTACCCTCCCTCTCCTGGCACTTGTTTACTCCTTTGCCTTTGGGTTTGGCAGTATGTGGGCAGAGGCAAGCCTCCATTTGCCTCCTGATCAAGCTTGAGGGCTCAAGTCTGGAAACCTCCATGCTGTGGGGAGGGTTGGAGGTTCCCTGGTGGAAATTCAGGAATGGGGGGGGGTGAGTGAGTGGATTCTGAGAAGAAATGGAGAGAGGGAGAGAGAATACAATGTTGTGAGGTCTCATGCTTTCTGACCCCCCATCTCTCTGTAAGTCTTCTTTATGTGGTAAAAGGCAACAAACAAGCTAGGAAAGATGACAACCTCTGTTCCCTTTATACTGAACTGTTCAGTTCGGTGGTGCAAGTGAGCCTTCATCCTCATTTGTGTAATTCCATCACTGTTCTGTATGTTGTTAGAGGTACTTGGTGATGGGGCCTGCTGTGTGGTCTTATTATCATCACTGTAGTTGATGTTTAATAAATACTTCCTATATGCCAGGCTCTGTTTCAAGGACTTTAATCGTGTTAACACCTTTTTAACCCTCACATTAATACTTTTATTTTACATGTTTTTTGAAAGAGAGAGGTATATACTTCTATTTTATTTTATTTTATTTTTGAAAGAAAGCACAAGCAAGGGAAGAGGAGGAGAGGGAGAGAGAATCTTTTTTTCTTTTTTAACATTTTTATTTACTTTTGAGAGAGAGAGAGAGAGAGACAGACAGAGTGCAAGTGGAGGAGGGGCAGACAGAGAGGGAGACACAGAATCAGAATCAGGCTCCAGGCTCTGAGCTGTTAGCATAGAGCCTGACACGGGGCTTGAACACACAAACCATGAGATCATGACCTGAGCTGAAGTTGGACACTTCAGTGACTGAGCCACCCAGGCAACCCAAGAATCTTAAGCAGCCTCCACACCCAGCTCAGAGCCTAAGGTAGGGCACAGTCTCATGACTGTGGAATCATGGCCTGAGCTGAGATCAAGAATTGGATGCTTAACTGAGTTACCTAGAAGCCTCTACTTTTATTTTAGAGATGAAGTATGTAAGGCTCAGATGTGTTAAGTACCTTGACCTTGATTGGATCTAGGCCATTTGAATCTAGAGCCCATGCTCTCAATCATCTTCCCATCCACAGATCCCCCAACATGAGAAATTGCAAGAATTAATTCTTGGAACTGCTAGGTTATCAAGATGGGTGCAGCAATAATTGATGGCTTGGAAGGGCGCCTGCATATCGTCAGTGCTATTATGATCAGTGTTATTATCACTAGCTCTGTGCTCTGGAGAAAGATGGTAGAGCCTTCACTCTTTGTGTTCTGTTAGTGTTCTCTCCATGGCTGTAGTATAGTGAATTGCACTTGGGTTATTTTGATTATCTAGATAAACTTTTCATTGACAGGGCTTGATTTGAAAACAAATTGAAAAAAAAGAGAGATCTTGCTTAGTATTGATGGTCTGATGATATTACAAATTCCACACCACCTGAAATGATCACCAATAAATAGGAAGCCTGAAAAAGATTCTGAGGAGCCTTAATTAAGTCCCTGCTTCTATAGAAAAAAAAGGCATTGATTTGTTTGTTAATTAAGATGGTTTGAACCTCACATTTCTTACAAAGAAAAGATTCCTGGTGACTTTTTTTAAATAAAATTTTTTAGTGTTTAATTATTTGGAGTGGGAGAGAACACACAGGCAGGGGGAGGGGCAGAGAGAGAGAGGAGAGAAAGAACCTCAAGCAGGCTCTGTGCTGACAGTTCAATCTCATGAACTGTGAAATCATGACCTGAGCTGAAATCAAGAGTCAGATGCTTAACCTACTGAGCCACCCAGGCACCCCTCTTAGTGACTTTCTATCTTCTACCCACATATTCCCTATATGCCTGGGGTGTGCAGAGCAGTGGGCTTGTGGAGCCCAGTCCATCCCTTCAGGAAGATACTAGATGAAACTGATGATACGTTAAGTATGGATACAAGGCAAACAATAGGATGGGATTTAAACTGAGTACCCCTGGGGTCAAGTCAAGACTGTCCCTTTCCAGGCTGGCCTGAAGTTCCAGTGTTGACAGCTATTCACCACCACCCTTGAATTTTCAGAGCCACAAGGACAGAAGTCCTGTTGTGTGGTTTGGGGGAAGCTGTTGTCGGAGGCTTTGCCTTAGTTGTTTAAAATGGTGTTCAAGGGGTGCCTGGGTGGCTCAGTCGGTTAAGCGGCCGACTTCGGCTCAGGTCATGATCTTGCGGTCCGTGGGTTCGGGCCCCGCGTCCGGCTCTGTGCTGACAGCTCGGAGCCTGGATCCTGTTTCGGATTCTGTGTCTCCCTCTCTCTGACCCTCCCCTGTTCATGCTCTGTCTCTCTCTGTTTCAAAAATATATAAACGTTAATAAAATAAAATAAAATGGTGTTCAAGTTTGGGCCAGGTCTGATGGGTTAATACAGACATGCAAGTCTTTTCTTCTGAACTTGACGGCAAATGTTACATACCAAGAATTCTTTCGTTTTTCACCTATGTCTCTGAACTTCTTTACTAATAATACATTAACCAAGCTATTAAGGACTACTGATATTTACTATTCAAAATACTGTTATGTAAGAATTCTTGTTTCCAAGAATTTCTTGTTGCTAAGCTTCCACTGGACCTACCCACAAAGAGCTGAAATTTCCAGCTTTTGGAAAGGATACCTTGGTATCAGTGCATTATCAGTGATAGTTTCAATTGATTGGTCATGTTTTTCAGTTGTTGTGCTTCTAGTGTTAATGACTATGCTTAAAGATATAAAGATGTATGTTTGTTAATTGTCTTGTAGTTATTATATCATTGCCATTTTGATATTTTCATTTATCTTTTTTGTCATTGAGATCTTTGCAATGGTAAATGGAAATTAGTGGAGTAAGAACCATTGAGTAGAACATGGGGTTAAAGGTCTAGTATAAAGTTATTTCCATTGATACATTCCTGTGTTTCTATCCCTCTTGCTTGCATTGGTGTGCTGAGTGGCTACATCTAGGAGTGCAAGGCCAGCAGGGTAGATCAGAACCATAGCCTCCTGTCAGAAAAAACAAAACAAAACGAAACAAAACAAAAAACAAGCAAAAAGCCAACCAAACCAACAATAGCGAGAAACTCCAAGTGCATGCCCTATTGCTACACAATGGTGCTCTTTCAAATAAAAAGCAAGACCTTGATATAATTTCCCCTTCAAAATATGGAGACACAGGTCCTGCTGCTTATATAGTCAAATCTAGATCGTGTGCTTGAGATCAGACATTTGAAGCTCTTCACAATACTAGTTGACTTTGCCCAGCTATAAATCCTGCCACTCCATTAGCTCAGTTTGGCTTGGGTGACCACACCCACTACCACCATGCACTGCCATCTCTGTGCCTCAGTTGAGACTGTCATGTCAGTGTAGGAGTATCTACCTCTTCCTCCACCTCCACGCATGTGCATGCACACACATGCACATACTCCCCTCAATTATCCTTAGTGACCCAGAGTAGCCCTTTCTGATTCTCTCCTACAGCTTTTAAAAAAATATTTTTTTCATTTTTTAATGTTTATTTATTTCTGAGAGAGAGAGAGAGACAGACAGAGAACCAGCAGGGGAAGGGCAGAGAGAAGGAAGACACAGACTCTGAAGCAGGCTCCAGGCTCTGAGCTGTCAGCACAGAGCCCTACGTGGGGCTCGAACTCATGGACTGTGAGATCATGCCCTGAGCTGAAGTCGGATGCTTAACTGACTGAACCATCCAGGCGCCCCTAAAAAATTTTTTTAATGTTTATTATTTAGAGTGAGAGAGACAGAACATGAGTGGGAGAGGTACAGAGAGAGAGGGAGACACAGAATCTGAAGCAGGGCTCCAGGCTCTGAGCTGTCAGCACAGAGCCTGACACAGGGCTCGAACCCATAAACTGTGAGATCATGACTTGAGCTGAAATCATGAGTCGGACACTTAACTGACTGAGCCACCCAGACACCTCTATAGCTTTTACATCATAATAAATTTGGGGGTTCAGGAGACCTGAACCATCAGTGTACAACTGGATCAAGACCCTCACATCACTAAGTTTTTTTGTAAAATGACAAGAATAATCCCTTTCATCAGATGAAGTTTATTAAATATTTGTGGGAATCTTCATATAAAAGAATTAATTTAATGGAATGAGTTTTGTGTAACGTGACCAATGAACCAAGTCCTTTCTTGCGTTTGATTTTGATTTACGTCTGTTTGCATGTGTGTTTGGAAGAGAAAGGCATAATGTGGAATGTATGTATGTTGTTTCACGCTTTCCTATGAGCTCAGTCAAATGTATCGTGTGGTATTTACATTTTATTCTACACAGAACAGAAAACACAGTTCAGTCTGTGACAACTTTCCAACAGGCAACAACTCTAGGAGAGACATGATGTTAGGAAATGTACAAGGTTACATAGTAGTGCTATAAAGTTTGATTAGTCCATGTGGAACATTCTGTACTTTGCAAAAGGAGCAAGACAGATGTTTGTCTCAATTTGATTTAAAAAGCATTTTCCTCAGATTTATACGCTGAACCATATGACCGATATGTTTTTTCATAACTCTTTGCCCCATGTGTTATCCATTACGAATTCATTTTTTTTTTCTTTTCCTCGACGTTTATTTATTTTTGGGACAGAGAGAGACAGAGCATGAACGGGGGAGGGGCAGAGAGAGAGGGAGACACAGAATCGGAAACAGGGTCCAGGCTCTGAGCCATCAGCCCAGAGCCTGACGCGGGGCTCGAACTCACGGACCGCGAGATCGTGACCTGGCTGAAGTCGGACGCTTAACCGACTGTGCCACCCAGGCGCGCCCATTACGAATTCAGAAGGCTGGAAACACCAAAGCCATTGTGAGTCAGCAGAGCCCATATGCAGATAGTAGGTTGTTTGAGATCTTTTCTCTTTGGGCTTCCCTCAGCTCATCCTAGCCATCACACACAAGATGTCCTCCAGAATCTGGAGCTGGGTTCTGGAGCTCCTGGATATAAATGCTAGGACTCCAGACTGGATCTCTCAGCTCTTCTGCTGAGGCCATTTTTTTTTCATATGTTTATTTATTTTTGAAGGAAAGAGACAGAGCGTGAGTGGGGGAGGGGCAGGTAGAGAGGGAGACACAGAATCCGAAGCAGGCTCCAGGCTCCGGGCTGTCACCACAGAGCCCCATGCGGGGCTCAAACTCACAAGCTGTGAGATCATGACCTGAGCCGAAGTTGGACGCCCAACCGACTGAACCACCCAGACTCCCATCGCTGAGGCCTTTCTATTAGTTAGAATCTCATATTAGCAGGCATCCTTTTATTTACTAGAAAAGGAAAAAAAAAAACTTTTAAAAGAAAGCTTTGAGATATTTCTTTATTGAAGAAATATTTGTGCATCTAATATGGACTGGGCTCTGTACAGGGATATAAAGGTAAAGAAGAAGAAATCTTTGTCCTTCAAGATCTCTTTATATGCTCCCAAGAGTGACAGTACAGTGTAGGGAGAGCCATACATCGGTCTGGAGGGGGTGTCATGGGGTCCTTGAAGGATTTATGAATAACTGGCTGGTGAGGCTAGAAAACACCCATGGAGGAGGTGACATTGAGTTGAGTCTTTTTTTTTTTTAATTTTTTTTTTCAACGTTTATTTATTTTTGGGACAGAGAGAGACAGAGCATGAATGGGGGAGGGGCAGAGAGAGAGGGAGACACAGAATCGGAAACAGGCTCCAGGCTGTGAGCCATCAGCCCAGAGCCCGATGCGGGGCTCGAACTCACGGACCGCGAGATCGTGACCTGGCTGAAGTCGGACGCTTAACCGACTGCGCCACCCAGGCGCCCCTTGAGTTGAGTCTTAATGGATGAGTAGGAAGCATTTCACCAGTTTTAACCCTCTAGATACAAGCAAAGGATTATCTTGTTTCATTTCAGGCAAAATAAACACGTCAAAAAAAAAAAATCTAACATATTTGGCAGAGGGCCAAAAATAAGATTTTTAGATAATTCCAATTCGGGTGTCAACTGTAAGTTCTCTTAATTACGGTTATAGGCAAATACTGATAGGACATGGTATTTGGATTCCCATCTAAGAATTCACCCCAAATTGGATAACAAAAATGCCCATACAAAGTTTCAGGACCCACTAAAAGGCTTCTAGCAGAATATTTTGCAGTACAGGGAGTCCTCGCTGCACGTTTGTGATATATATGGATTTCAGTTACCCTGGTGTACTTGAATTACCCCTGTCCCCCAACCACACAGTTCAAATTTCAGTTACTATGTTAATGGAGTATTTGCATAAAGTACCAACTTTCCTGCCACATCCTCAGCCTACAGATGACTCGGTAAATAACAGACACACTTTATGGTGAGTGACCAATCATGTGGTCTCCTTGTTACTTGGTCACGAAGTGTCATTTTACAAAAAAGAATAATCAAAGGAGAGAACTGACCAACAAAGAGAAAGATGCAGCCAAGAACAGAATTTGATGATGCCGGAAGTGACATTTAAAAAAAATTTTTTTAATGTTTTTATTTATTTTTGATACAGAGAGAGACAGAGCATGAGCAGGGGAGGGGGCAGAGAGAGGGAGACACAGAATCCGAAGCAGGCTCCAGGCTGTGAGCTGTCAGCACAGAGCACGACGTGGGGCTCGAACCCACAAACCGTGAGATCGTGACCTGAGCCGAAGTCGGACGCTTGACCGACTGAGCCACCCAGGTGCCCCGGGAAGTGACATTTGAACCCAGTATAAATGAAGTTACAGAAGACCAGCTGGCTGTGCAATTGTTGACCCTAGATCCTCTATAGACCCTCCAGAAATGTAGCCGGAGGATCTTACTGAAAATGATCCTGCAAACCTAAAAGAAGGTAGTATTTGACACAAAAAGCAGGAAGATGACCTACAGGAAGTGATGCCAGCAAAAAAGTCTTCATGTTAAAGGAGCTCTTGGAGATGTTTCCCAACACTGAAAGCAAAGCACAAAGGATAAAATGTTGGAAGCCATCAAACTGAGAAGAGTAGGACTATTTGTCAAAGCAGAGAAAAGAACTCTCCTTTCCTAAAGGGTCTCTGAGAAAAAGAAAGCAAGCCCTGTTTAAGCTTTTGTTTTTAAGTTGTTTCTTACAAGGAAATAAAATATTTTAATTTTCAACGCTTCTAATTTTTAAGTTATGGTATGCTAAATAAATATTAGTTTTACTGTTTTTTTTTTCATTTTTCTATACATTCATAATGAACAAAGCTTTTCAAGTTTTGACAGAGATTTTTAAAGGCCGTGGAATAATTGTGATTTTTCCCGTTGATTACTCAGACCGTTTTGCATAGTGTCAGCTCCTATAGCATAGCTGTTTTATAGTTCAATGCCATTAGGCAAAGCAGGAACTTCCTATATTTTGAAAAGACCAAAGATATGGCTGCGTGCCAGGAAATGCCTATCGCAAGGGACTGTATGAATCTGCTTCAGTGATCAAATCCATTCTTAAAATGAAGGCTCTACGTGTTTAAATAAGGTACTTTGCTTTCACATTTTAGAACGCTTCCATCTTGTGGTGGGGGAGGGGAATTTTCCTGAATGCAACACTAATCTTCAATTGTATATACATTTTGCAGCATGGCCTGTTTTAATCTGACTATCTTAGTTGCTATTTAAATCTGTTACCAGAGTTCGCCTTCATGGAGGTTGGTTGTGTTTTCTCATTTGAGTAAAGCTCATAGTGAAATTTGCTTTTTATTTATTTTTTTAAGTTTATCTATTTTTGAGAGAGAGTGCACACACAAACATGGGGGGGGGTTGGGGATGTGAAGCAGAGAAGAGGGAGAGTCTCAAGCAGGCTGCCACTCAGGGCTGGAACCCAGGACCTGAACCGAACCCAAATGGTGAGATCATGACCTGAGCCTAAACCAAGAAGAGTCAGATGCTTAACTGACTGTGCCACCCAGGTGCCCCCAAATTTGCTTTTTAATTGTAGGTCATGTACTGGTTGAGTCACCAGGTTAGATGAAGGCTCTTGTTAAGGAATAGATTTTGCCTGTTCAGGGTCCATTCCCTGGTTTGCTGGGAATAGTCCTCTGCTTCAGAATATGCATTTCCCATTGTATGCGGTATTGGTGGGAATCTTTTAAGGGGCCTCATACTTCTTTAATCTTTTTGCCTGGAATTCAAGTACTGAATACAACTATTGACTATTGTACTTGATTGTCCTCAAGCAGATGCACCCTGCTTGCTGTTCATTAATTCTTTTCCTTATATTCCCAGAGCTGCCTTAATTCCTACTCTTTCTGAGTTTCATCGTTTAATTTTTCCTTGAATTTTGGAGGCTACTTGTATTCTTCCAATATATTTCCTTTTTTTATCCTGCCCCCGTTAGCCAGAATTAGTTTCTTTGCTTTTTAAAGAAATATGAACTGTATTTTGCTTTTAAACTGAACCTAGTTATAAAGACAAAGTTTAAAACCATCCTGTGAAAAAGTAATCATGAGATGCATTTCCACATAGTAACAAATCGAAGACTAAGAAATATTAAAGACACTTGGATCAATTCAGAAGATTTCTCCTTTCTCCAAATGGAGAATTTTGTTGCAATAGTCCTAACCTCACAAACAAGGAATTAGGTGTAAAATAATGGCAGCATATCAGAGATTTATTCTTTTGTTCGCTCTAGGTCCAAGTGAGAAGGGAAGGGAACATATTGCCACAGATTTCATTTATTTATTAAATTATTTGTTGGCCCTTACTATGTAACAGGTACTGTTCTAGTCACTTGGGATGAATTAGTCAACAAAACGGACAAAAATCTCAATGCTCTTTAAGCTCCCATCCATGGGGGAAAGACCTACGGACGACTCTTGTCAACCATTATCATTTTGAGGTAGGGACTGTTAGGTTATAATGTACAGATCAAATAGAATTCTGGCTTTTTGTCTCAAATTGAAATCAAGCCCAAACTAATAGATTTCAGAAATTGCTAAATTATTTTCATATTTCTGGCTTCTCCAGTTATTTTCCTTTTTGTCAGTCCTGGCCAGAATTGGAAATCAAGCGTGTCTAGGCTGCATGAATTTAGAATCTCACCATGAGAGTCAATAGCAACTGGGTGCCTGGAGCTTGGCCTAAGACCCTCCACACTCTTGTTGCTCAATAAGCATAGGATGATGGATATTTCTGATCTGAAACTGGATTTCTCAATTGAAGATGGGAGTGATCTTGCCCTGGGGGGAGGAAAACTCCTTTTCCCTTCCCCAACTTCTGGAATGAAAAGAAAATTACTATGGAAATGAATACCCGGAAAACATTCACTGGCTCAATTTCATGGTATTAAAGGCAAAAGAATGAGTCCTTTGGCAACTGGTGTGAATCCTGGCATCTCTAACTGCATCTGGCCAGTTAGCCATTGCTGTTTAAAGGACAATTGAATACAAACACCTTTATTTTTCGAAGCTGCCGGTCAAACTCCCTTATGAATCTCTAAAGACACGAGCTTGAAAGCAACTCATTATCCTGCTTATAGAATCATTATTTGGGATCTGTTCAGTAGAGATGGTGACATCTGACGTACAAGGCATAAGACTGGAATTCCATGAACATTGTGGCCAGTGGGAAATAGGAGACAGAAGGAGATCACAGGTAGTTGCTCTATTTGCTCTTCCCATGGACTTGTCAGAGGCCCTTTTTTTTGTGTAGTGTGTCTGTGGATGTCCTGCATGACTGTGTGATTGGTTGTGTCTCTTCATGAAGCAGTAGCAGCTCCACACCCATAACCTTGTAAGGGCTTTCTACCCTTCAGTATCTCACTTCCCTTTCCTCCCACCCTTACTCTTCTAGACCTCCATCTTCCAAAAAGCATTGGCACTTAAACCTTGCTTCAGGTACTGTTTCTGGAATACTCAAGTTGTGAGAAGAGGTAATCTATTTTTTTTTAAACTGTTGGCCCTCTGTCTTCACACTATTTACTAAATCATCTGTCTTTGCTCACATATACCTGACACTATTTCTGGACTCTGTGCTGTTCTATTGATTTATTTGTCTTTCTCTACACTGTTCTCAAACTTTCAATTCCCATGGATTTAGGGTTTGAGATCTGGTAGGTTCTAAATAATCCTTAAATTGACTCTCAGCTTCTTTTCTTCCCTCATCCTCTGTCTCACTTCTGTTTCAATTTTAGTTTCTGTTTCAATCCATTCTCTTTCTCAGCATGGAATCTGTCACCAGCTCCTCTATGTACTGCCAGCATTTCAGCCAGCCTCATCTCTGAATCCAAAATTCATTGTCATTTGAATATTACGATAATAGTTGGTAATGGGAAAGAGACTACTGGTAATCCTTCATATCTAGTCACTTCTTTTTCCATGGTAAGAGAACTTCTGAATTTTGACTAGACATGGTCTTTGGGATGGTGATCCTATTTCCTGGGCTCTCTTGTATATAGATTTGGCCATGTTACTAAATTTTTTTCAGTGGGATATATGCAGAGATGTCATGTGAAAGTTTCTGATAAACTTATTAAGAGATAATGTGGGAGTCCTTTGCCTCTACCTCTTCATTATCCTTCCCTCCATCCTGCTTTCTGGAATGTAGCAGCCACCATCTTGGTCCATGAGGTTGAGGTGAGGCACAGAGGAACAGTAATATAGTAGAGACTTGAGTCTGACTCTGTGGAGAAATAGACCTGACCCAGACCCCTTATACTAAGATGTAAATCAACTTTTCCATTGCTCAATACACATTAGGATCTTCTGCTAAGATTCACAACAAGCTGAATCTGAGCTAATATGTTGGAGAAATAAGATGAAGACTTCAGGGCAGAAGGATAGTGTTGGCCAGAGGTGCAAATTAAAGGTTTCTCTCATCATCTTATTCAGAACTTTAGACATCTTAAAGAAACTTCTAGCTTTGGTTTTATAGGACCCTTGTGAACTTTGGGCACATCACTTGATAGATAAATCAAGTAATCAAAAGGCTCTGAAAGAGTCACCAAGAACTTACTATATATAGCTCAGAAGCTTAGACATCCCGACCATCACCCCCATCCTGAATTGCCTTAAAGTTACAGAGAAGTCAAACACTTTTTTTTACATGGTTTCTTGAAAAGGAGGCATGAAAATACAGAGGAAATTTTCTGGTTATGTGTTTAAATTATTCCAAGAAGCTCTGTTGGATGAGACTGGTTGAGAAGTTCTATAAGGACAGGCATGCCTGGTTACTGAAAAATGGAAGGAAAACATGTTAATGAGAATTGTATCATTATTATACAATCAGGACTCTCTCTTCTTTTGTCTCTATATGTTGTGATCTCACAAATGAGCGCTGTTTTCCAGCTGTGGTGCTTGGCTCACTAATGAGTCAGCATATGATAGTGAAGCCTTCCTCCGGAAGGCTCAGGAAGCCTCTTATAGACATGATGGGCTTTATCTAGTGAAGGGAAGAGAATCTTGGCTCTAGGGCTGAGGATAGGGAAGCTTATGTCTCTTCTTTGGAGAACATGTTTATGTAGACTCCCTCAAGGGCCTTGATCTCCCACATACCTGCCAATTTTTTTATATGGAAGATTCCAGGAAGCCAGAGCTAAATGTTTTCTTAATTTCATAATGACCATCAGACTGGAAGTATTGGAGGCAGGGGAGAAAGAAGGACAAAGCTCCAGTACTGTGGGCTCTTTGGAGAGTTCACTCAAAGATCAGAGACATTCAAGTTTTAGCTGGTGTAAGAAAAATGACAAGCATCAGGAACATTGAATAGAGCACCAGTTGAAAAGTAAAACCAAACGACGTTAATGCTTGTTTTAGTGGTTATGTTGCTTACCTTCTAATTAAAGACTGCTGGAGATAAGAAGGAAGTTATCAAATAAAAATAGGACAGGCTCTGTAGTCATGATGTTGGTGGTGGTCAAGAAGGTGGTGGTCAAGAAGGAAAGGCTTACCATTCCTGATGTATCGTCTGCACCATCCCCGCTTCTGGTTGGACCCCACTGTCTAGGACCTTGAGATTAAGCTATTGCTCCTAAAACACTGTTTAATCAGGGCAACATAGAGGGTTAAGTTCATCAATCCACCCTCACAGTGAGAGATTTTAACTGGCTAGTTTAGAAGTTCAAGGTCTGTGGGAGTTGAGCCCAAGACAAGTACATTTTGAAGAGTGTTTAGGGGCAGGAGATTTGGAGACCAGGTCACTGCTGGGTTAGGGAAGAGGAAAGCCATGAGAGTGCCCATCTTAAAGGCAGAGAGCTAAGGACAGGGGAAGGTGAAAGGCAACATAATTTTGTACCAAGGTGGCTTCATATTCAATACTTAATTGACAGTGTATTTCCAAACACCCAGGCTTTCTTTACTAATTCACACTTTTAAAATGATGGGCTTTGGACATGATGAATGTCAGGGATCTCTTTATCTTCTGTCAGTTATGGAGATCAGATGTGGAGCTTTAGAAACCAGATAAGAAACTGGGGAGCTGGAAAAGTTTATTTCTGTTTATGTGTGGGGATATCCCAGCTTGATCTTAAGCTATGTTTACTTCTTAGAGACATATTGGGATTCTTGGTGGGGTAGAACCTGAAGAAATGTATTTACATCAATTCTTGATGAACCTCCTGGGAGAAAATCATCCTCAGGGACACCTGGGTGGGTCAGTTGGTTAAGTGTTTGACTTGGACTCAGGTCATGATCTCATTGTTCCAGCCCCACATTGGGATCTTCATTGACACTGCAGAACAATGCAGCATACAGTGGCTTTGGTGAACTGAGGACCCCAGAAGACACACTTTGGAAACTACAGGATGTCAGCATATTGGCTCCAACAGAGCTCAGAGTGAGAAAGTTGTCCTCCAGAGCAATGGCTGCAGTGCTCAGTGGAAACCAAAGGAGCCAAGAGCACACAGAAGAACCCAACAGATAGGGCTGGGTAAAAGGGAGGTGGAATAAAAGTAGGAGATGTGGCATGGCAGAAGGTCTGGCTTAATTGTGAGCTGAACAAGATTGCTGGGACCCCCTTGTCTTTCTTGGGGGAAGGGTATCAAATATATTAGAGTGATGTAGAAGTTCATGAAGCACAGGGTGGTGTGTGTGTGTGTGTGTGTGTGTGTGTAAAGAAAGAAGAGAGAGATTTTCAGTTTTCCTTCAAGTCTGATAATTTCTCATGTTTTTCCATTTCAACACGTTTTCATCAGTTACAGTTGCTTATCATGACCATGACAGTCAAGTGTTATACAGTGGGAAGTGATAGGAGAATTCCTTCTTGGTGAGTATGTAGCTGACTCTCCAGTAGAATGTGTGGGATCAGAAAAGCCTCTCTAATATTTCTGTTAAACGTCGTGTTTCTTGGAGTGTGTGTGTGTGTGTGTGTGTGTGTGTGTGTGTGTGTGTGTGTTCTCTCTCATTGGTAAGGTTGCTAATCATTAAAATTACTTTGGATCCTTCCTATCTCTAGAAAACTTCCAGGACTGTCAGAATTATCAGACCCATCTCCACAGCCATAGACCCTAAGTAACTTCTGATTATAGTGTCTGCTCAGCTGTGACTTGATGGCATGAGATGCTAGATGAGACCAGGGTCATGCAACTTGTTCAATAGATCTCATGCCTTGTTGCTTTACCCCTCTTACATGTGGGTGCTGCTATTGCAAGGGGACTCAGTGAATAAAGTGTGTGTGTATGTGTGTGAGGGGCTGGTAGGTACACCAGATTAATCAACCTACTTTTGGGAGTGTACGTTTGTGAGTATCTACTTCACAGGTATATCTTTGTATAAAAAGGGAACACGTTACCATGAATAAAACCAATGCAATTTACTGCGCACTTAATGTAAGTACTTTACATAGATCCATTATTTACTCCTTACAATAGCCCAATTAGATAGGTACTAGTATTGTCTTCATTCTGCAGATGAGGAAATAATGGCCTAAAGAGGTTAAATAATTTGCTCCAAAATGCTCAGCCAGTCAGTAGCAGAGACAGGCATATTGAACCAACTATTCTAAAGCCTATGTTAATCATTGTGCCATGCTGCCTCATTTTTTAACATGATCTTTTTGGAAATTTAAAAATAGTTTTTTCTTATTAAGAAAAGCACTAGTAGGGGTGCCTGGGTGACTCAGTCACTTAAGCATCTGCGACTGACTCTTGATCTCAGATCAGGTCATGATCTCACGGTTTGTGAAATGAACCTGTGTTGGGCTAAGCCCTGACAGCATGGAGCCTGATTGGGATATATTCTCTCTCTCTCTCTCTCTCTCTCTCTCTCTCTCTCTCTCTCTATATATATATATATATATATATATATACATATACATATACATATCTGTCTGTCTCTATCTCCCTCTGCCCCTCCCCTGCTTGCACACTCTCTCTCTCAAAATAAATAAACATTAAAAAAAGCACTAGCAAGTCTATAAAAATATGGGCAAATGAAAAGGAGGACAGAATTTCTAAAAATACTCCATTCTACCCTCTTCTGTTTCTCTCTCTGTGCATGTGTGTGTTCCAATGTGCTTTGGTGAAATATTTCAAGATTCACTTTGGTTTATAGATGGATTAAACAAGCACATCAAGGACATGAGGGATATAACTAAAGTCACCCTTGGAGGTGAGGCAGGGACAGGATCAGCACGCAGGATCTCTTGGTTGTTCAACTGCTGAGGAAATTGGATCCGACAGATAAAATTCCTGCCAGGAAGCTGTGTTTGGGATGGTTTTTACCACAGTAAAAAGCAGTAGGCAGCAGGAGTCTGAATCACTCACATCTCTTAAAGGTCCCCAGGGGAGGCTCCATTTCTCCAGTTTTCTGGAGAGTGTAAGGGACCACGACTGAGGACTTGTCAATCCAGGAGGGCACTGTTTACAGGCTCTCTCATTCCAGGCAACGCTACGTTCCCCCAGGTTCCTGCTTGTTGGAACCCCCTCTTCTGCAACACCGTTTGGAACTATTGTTCTGTTCATTTCGCCACACCTGTTTTTTGCCGCATTTTGGTTAGGGCTCTGAAATGGGGGCGGTGATGCTCCTTCTATGCACAAAACTCTCCATGCAGCTCTCTAATTTTGGGGAGACAGTGTGAGAGAAACCACACCTAAATGATGAAACATGCATGCTCCCCAGTCCATGCAGAGAGAGCCTCAGCAGCAGGATCTGTCTTAATGGAGTCTGATGCTCCCGTTGGAATGAGCATCCGAGGCTGGAAAGGAGCACTCTGCTCTTAGCTCACTGTCCTCTGGGAAAGCAGTAACCATCCTCTCCACTGAGACCTGAAATGTCAATGTGATGGGCAGATTGGGATTAAGCTGGTCTCCTGGCAACCAGCAGCTGCAACAGAGCAAAATAACTTCACTTGAGTAAAAAGAGATAAGAAGACAAAACTGGCTCCCTTTTCCTAGCTGTCACTGATGGCTTTGGAGAAAAGGTCTCAAAAATTCCTGGGCTCTTACCTCTTTAGTGATTTTTTTTTTTGACATTGGAAGTTGTCTTCCTCCACAGGGACACTTTAGGGTCTCACAGGGCTTCTGAGAGCTGTTCTGCCCACCTGTTCCCCCATTTGGGCCAGTGGGGAAGTATTTATGTTGGAAGCAATACTTGTAGAAGGGCTTCTCAGAGTATAATATACAGATCACCTCCACTCTCTGATGTAGTTTCTTGAAAGGAAGATGACTGAGCCTCTAGTACCTAATGAATCAGGGTGTTTGGATTTGATACCTGGGAATCTGCGTGTGAACAAATTCTAGGTGATTCTCCTATCTGGTATGGTTTGGAAACTGTCAAGGTACACTCATGACACAGGTGAGCGGTAACCAGGTGCCAGGCATGGAAATGCTTCATACATGATCTCATTTGATCCTTGAAAAGCATAGTATGAAGTCCGTACTATTTTATAAATAAGGAAACTGAGGCACAAAGTGGTTATGTCCTTTATTCTAGATCACACACTTGTAAGTGGTTACAGGCAGATTTTGAAGCCACATGTGTCCTCTTGCCCATCTACAAAACATTGCATCATTCCGCAGAAATGTTGAAGAGCATGCAAGCACCATGGGGGAGAGCCAGGGTGAGTCCAAACACGGAGACTCTGAGGGGAGAGTGAAACATGCACAAAGTAGGACAAGGGCTCTGCCTCATGAAATGGTTGTAAAAAGTGGAAGGACATTATTCAGTCGGTTTTTTCCCAATTGCATTGAAATCATGCTGGTAGCATCATGTGCGTGGCTGGCCATGTGCAGGAGAATGCCTGATGCTTTCTGGCCTTGGGGGCCCCTGAGGAAGAGAATGAGGAGACTGGGGATCCCACTGGGCGGGTGAGTAACAGAACCTCAGCTGAGTTGAGTCTATCTGTACTTCCCCCTGTTGCTGAGTATTATTCACTCAGATCTCCACAAACCCAGAGGCCCTTGTATCCTGTGTTTTTGAGACACTTTACTGTCATGATATGATAGGACCAGATTCCCAGCCACTGGGACTTGAAGGATGTTTGAGTCTTATTTTTTTCTAGACCCAGGGTGGCACTCACCATACATCCTCACAGTAGGATTATTAACCACCACACTGGGCTTGGAGGATCAAGTTTGGGTCTAGGTCTAGGGTCACCTTGGGATCACTGATCTTTTTATTTTTTTCTGTCCTCATTTATTTGTTGCCATCAACACCATTTTGGGAAATGCTTAGTTCTTAAATGCCCTGCCTCTGCCCTGCCCTTCCAAAGTAATGACATTAATTGCTATTTTCCTACAGTTTCATGCCATAATCTTGAGTTTAGACAAGGGAATTGGATGTCAAATATATCAGCAATGAAATCATTTCTTTTTGGGATTTCATTCCTGATTCATCTGATAGAAATTTAAAAACAAGTGAAAAGATCCTGTCTTCTCAATATTGTGACATCTTTCTTAGGTCCTGCATACCGGGGATGAAACCGAGTATTGAATACAATGGATTGTGCTGATCTCTGCTCCCTTAGCATTTGTGGGTATAGGTTGGAGATCCAGGATAACTGGGTCTGTGGGATACTTGAAGCATTTCTTTCTGCATCACAACAGGCATCTCAAAGGTGTAGGTGCATGCACATGTGTGAGGACACACACACACACGCGCACATACACACACACACCCTCGAACGATCCAGGCTCCTTGGAAGAAGGAAGAAAAAAAGCAAATTTGGAGATTCATATCTCTTTTGCCCCTGCCTTCTACTAAAATAGGTGAATTCCTCATATCACTTTGAGGAGTCCTATTCTGTGCATCTTATTCTGTGTGTATGATTCTGGTGAGTAGGATCTCCAGATGTTTTCCTGCTAAACTTCTTATACTCTTTCTTGTCCTATCTCTGGAAAGGGTTTGCCATCTCAAGTTTTAGGATTATTTTGCAATGAGAGGTGGTCAGGATCTGTCTTATGAGGTCAGTAGGTAATTGCTACCTGGTGGGTATGACATACCTCAGACACTGCCCACATCATTTAGAAGTTCCAGCTGCCCCTGCAGAGAGGGGTTAGAGGGTCCTGAACTGGGAGTTGGGGGATCAATGCCTCAGGATGGACCCTGCCATTAGCCCATGGGGTCAACTTAAACAAGTATGTTCCCCTCTTCTGGGGCTTATCCCATTGCTTCCAGAGGCTTTTCCTCCAACACACTCCCATACAATGGCCAGAGTCAGTTTTCTGAAACAGCCAGAATCACATCACCTCTTGGCTTCAGCAGCTATCTACAGCCTACCTCAGTGCCTTTCAGACCCTTGTTGTGACTCTGAAACATCTACAAAGCAAATCACAATGTCTGAGCATGGAACTTGGGAATCTAAATTTGCTAAAAAATGTTTTAAGAGTCCTTGAATCCCTGTATCCCAAAGATAGTCTAATCCCATTGCAGTCTTGCCACAGATTCTCATTCCTTCCCCGTGTCCTTTGGAGTCTAGCTTAATAGTCCTACTGCTCTTTCTGCAAGGCAACATGTTTTCAGACCCCCCGTCCCCTGCCATGTGCTTGGGTGAGCCTTGCCACCCTTCTCCACCAGGGAGCCCCCCCATACAGACCAGCTTACACATCAACTCTTTTGCAGGGCTTCCCACCTCCCAGAAGGAGAGTAGGAAGCCCCATCCTGTGTCTCTAGAACTCTTCATATTCATATTTTTATTATAAAGAGTATTGTATTGTTGTAAACATTCATTTTTATGTCTATTTCCTATGAATTTTCCAAATGAATAATCCTATCTTTTCCTTTCATTTTCGGGTCTATTTCCCTGTTTATATCTACAGGACCTCCTTGGGAATAAAAACAATATCTGAAACAATATTGGGCACCTTGCGCTCTGTCCCAGTGTCCCATTGCTTTACTATTATAATGGTAGGTTTTACCATGTGGAAGTCATCCCTCATTACTCTTCTTTTTTTCATAATTTTCTTAGTTACCACATATATTTTTTTCCAAATGAACTTCATATTCACTTTTAAAATGCGACACAATAACAGCAGCAGCAGCAGCAGCAGCAGCAATAAAGAACAATTCGAAAGCAGTAACAACAATAGCAAGAAGGAGCTTGGTGGGGTTTGGATGTATTGTATAATAGTTATAGATCATCTTATAAATAGTTGGCATGACTTTGACATTAAGTTGTTCCATCTGTGAATAATGGATGTCTGTGCATGTATTCCAACTCTCATTTTCTTCAGTAATTTATAGTTTCATTTCTTTTAATGATAGATACTTCACATTTCTTGATGAATTTATTCTGAACTTATGAGTTTTTTAATAGACTTTTCTGTTTTCTCTTATGCTGGGAAGCTATTGCATTTGTTCTATTTTTTTCCACTGGATGTTTTCAGGAAATCTCATTTGTTCAAATCATCTTTCAGTTGACTCTTGTGAATGGTCCAAATGAACAATCCCACCTTTGCTAAAAAATGTTACTTTTATGTTCTTCTTTCCAATATTAGAATCTTATTTTACAGTAACTTCTGTCAAGTTACATACAGCACAGGTTCTGTGACAATGTGAAATAATAGTGGTGGTGAAAGGTGTGACTGTCTTATTTCTGGCTTTGATGTGAGTGTCTCAACTACTTGAGGCTTAAGTATAAAGGTGATTATTGGTAGTCAGTAGATACGATCGTTATCATTTTAACAAACTTTTTTCCCCAACTTCCCTATTATCATTTTGAATGAAGGAATGAAAATTACACTTTATCAAATGTCCTTGAGGCATCTGTTGAGATGGTCATCTGCTCTCCTTTGATTTATTAATGAGTTCCTAATACTGAGTACTTCTTATATTTTTGGAATGTAACCTGCTTGGCCACTTTGAATTGTTCTTTTAATACTTAGCTGGATCATATGACAGACATTGTATTTATACCTCTATATAGTATACGTGACATTAATACATGTATAGTATGAGTAGTGTGTGTGTGTGTGTGTGTGTGTGTGTGTGTGTGTGTGTGTTGATGTCAGGTTTTGAATATCAGGCTTCTACCAACTCTTAAAATTAATTAGAAAGCTTTTCCTCTTTTGAAATTTTCTGAGATAATCCCCCAAACTTAGGAATTATATACCATTACCATTTAAGGCTGGTGTTTTCTCCCCATCGTATTCTTTTTACCTTTTTTTTCCCCAATTTCAATTAGCATATTAATTGAATATGTCTTGATGAGTCATTTTTTTCTGTTCAAGTGTTCAAGTTTCCTAATACACTGACATTTTTAAATGTATTAGTGTAGAAGTGTCTGCACTGTTCCCTTATAATATTAATATCTTTCTTAGTGATAGTTATATTCCTTTTTCTTTCCTAAGGTTGATTATTAATATTTTCTATTTTCTGCTCAGCTTATTTATTTTTATTCTTTCTTGCCTAATGCTTGAGGCATATGAAACCACAGTTTTTCTCTAAATAAACCGGCTATACACTATGTCTTTGATATGTTGTTTTATTGCTATCTTTACTATTATTATTATTATTTTTTTTTTGCCTAAAAACTCTAGCACTGCAAATTTGGCTTCCTCTTTGACCCAAGAGCTATTCAGGGAAGTGTTTTATCAGCTTCTTCCTAACACTGGCCATTCTCCTGCGGTACAATGAAAGGCACAGAGAGTATATTTTTAGCAGGAGATACTGAGGGAAGTCCAGACTGAGACTGCGCTGGTACAGGCAGCGTGGACCGAGTGCCTGATAAGCAGTCTGGGGTTCCTCGGTGAAAGATGCAAAAAAAAAAAAAAAATAGGGCAGAGCATGCTCCGAGGAAACTTGGGAGAGAATTCAAAGCAAACTTCGATATTTGACAACCTGTTGGTCTTGGTTCTGGCTTCTCTGGAGGTGATGGTTGATGGGTGCCGTCCTTCTCTGGCTTGACCATCTCCAGATTTAGCAGCTCGTGAGTGCTGTGGGGGACATCGAGATTCACACACCATCTGTCTCTCTCTCTCTCTCTCTCTCTGTGCTGCAGCAGCCACTCGAGAAGCCAGCATGACATGACAAGGTGTGCATGCCACCTGGGAAAAAGAGGCCTTAAAACTGCATCCTCTGTCTTTCCCCATCCGTAGGGATCTCCTCTCAGGAGCTGTGAAAAGGACCTCCTCTCTCTAACTGGCAAAAGGTGGAAAAGCTGGATGATACACTTGTCTCTCTTCTCTCTCTTTTTTTTTCTGTCCATATTTATCCCTTTTATTTTCCCCCAGATTTATTAAGATGTAATTGACATATAACATTATATTAGTTGAAGGTGCATGTGATTTGCTACGTGTATATATGGTGAAATGATGGCCACACACAGTTTCATTAACATCCATTGCCAGTACAAATATCTTTTTCAGGGCACCTGGGTGGCTCAGTCGGTTGAGTGTCTGACTTCAGCTCAGGTCATGATCTCATGGCTCGTGGTTTTGAGCCCCACGTTGGGCTCTGTGCTGACAGCTTGGAGCCTAGAGCCTGCTTCAGATTCTGTGTCACTGACCCCCCTCTCTCTGACCCTCCCCCACTTATGCTCTGTGACAAAAATAAATAAACAAACATTTAAAAAGTATTAAAAAAACAAGTATCTTGGGGCACCTGGGTGGCTCAGTCAGTTGGGTGTCCGACTTCAGTTCAGGCCATGATCTCACAATTTGTGGGTTTGAGCCCCATGTCGGGCTCTGTGCTGACAGCTCGGAGCCTGGAGCCTGCTTCAGATTCTGTGACTCCCTTTCTTTCTGCCCATCCCTTACTACTTCTCTCTTTCTCTCTCTCAAAAATAAATAAAAACATTAAAAAGAGGGAGACCAAATATCCTTTGCTTATGATGAGAACTTTTAAGATGTCCTCTCTTAGCAACTTTCCAATGTATGATACAGCATTATCAACTATAATCACCATGCTGTACCTTCCATCCCCTGAACTTACTCCTCTTATAACTGGAATTTTGTACCTTTTGATCCCCTTCACCCATTTTCCACCCCACTCCCCCTACCAACACCCTGCCTCTGACAACTACTTTGCTCTATTCATGGGAGTCCAGTTTTTTTTTTTTTTTTTTTGGAATCCTTATACAAGTGAAATCATATGGTATTTGTTTTTGTCTGACTTATTTCACTTAGCACAATGCCCTCCAGGTCCCTCCATCTTGTTGCAAATGGCAGGATTTTCTTCTTTTCAATGGCTGAATAATATTCCGTTGTGTGTATATACACCACACTTCTTTATCCATTCATCTATTGATGGAAAGTTATGTTGTTTCCATATCTTGGTTCTTGTAAATAATGCTGCAGTGAACAGGGAAGTGCAGATTTGTCCAAGACGGTGATTTTGTTTCCTTCAGATAAATACCCAGAAATGGAATTGCTGGATCAGATGATAGTACTATTTTAAATGTTTTGAAGAGCCTTCATTCTGTTTTCCATAGTGGCTGCACCCATTTATATTCCTACCAGTGGTTCACAAGGGTACCGTTTTCTCCACATCTTTACCAACACTTGTTATTTTGTGTCTTTATGAAGATAGTGAATCTGGCAGGTGTGAGGTGGTATCTCATTGTGGTTTCAATTTGCATTTCCCTGATGATGAGTGATGTCGAGCACCTTTCCATGTACCTGTTGGCCATGTGCATGTCTTCTTTGGAGAAATGTCTATTCACTTCCTCTGCCCACTTTTTAATGGGATTGTTTGTTTTCTCTTTTCTACTTGGATATAGCACCAGTGCCTTTTGCCACAAATGACACAGCAACTCCCTTTGGCAAAGATGGACTTCATTTTTGGATTTTTTTTCTGTTTTCTTTTCTCTTTTTGGTACAGCTTAAGCACTGCCTGTGTTTGGCTTGACAAGTGAACCTTCACATTGACAAGCAGCGGCTTGGAGGAGGCCTGAAATAAATGGAAGACAGGGTCAGCCTGTACCTCTTTCTTTGTCACAGGTGCTGGCATTCATTTTTTTCTTCCTTCTTTCATCTGGAGCAAGCTTGCTGGGTTTTGCGTGTGGGGGGTGTCTGCCCACCCCTTTCCTGTTGTTTTCCGTTTGCAGGTTGGATGGGGCTCTCAGAGAGTTCTGGCTGAGCCAGTAGCTTTGCTCTACCCCATACGATGGCTTTGGAAGGGAGCTTCCTGGTTGTTTGGCCTTAAACTGGCCCTTCTGTATTTCAGACTTGTAGCAGGACATCACATGATGGCTGGTGGCCCTGGCCAGACACAGCCTAGATTTTAGGAGGAAGGTCACAACTTTTGATCTGAAGCCAGCCTAGGGACAGCATGACTTTTGAAACAAACTCTATGCAGTAGTGTCAGTGAGTCCCAGGAGAAGTTTGAGGAAATTTATCATCAGGTCTATTCTCTTCCTTTTAAGTATTTTCTCCAAATATGGTGATGCCTCCTTTCTCCCTTTAGAGAATTTGGTATTTCTTCTTCCAGTTCACTTCTGTTCTCAAGAAATGATTTGTTAGATTCCTCCCTCCTGGGGCAGTATTTCTCCATTGTGGGAGAAACTTCCAGTTGCCCCCTGATTCCCATCCTTCAGGCCCCGAATGCTTGAGCATTACTTGGGCCTGCAAAAGCCCAGAATGAAAGACTATATTCCAGCTTCTCTCACAGCTCTCCATGGCCAAGTGGCTGGGTTCTGGCCTGTGCTGCCTCTTCTCTGCCTGCATCCTCCCTTTCCAGTGAGTGGAACGCAGATGTGCGGAGGGCCCCATTGGTTCACACGAAGGAGGACATCTGACTAGGGTTGACAGAGCAGCAAGATGGATGGAGCCTGGGTCCCAGATACTGTGGGACTTCTGTTTACCCTTAGTCTCTGGTGTAGCCTGATCCTCATGATGCCCATGAGATATTGGTTGACAGGGTCTGAGTCACCAAGCAGCACCTGTTCTGTCAGAGGGAATCAGTAAAGGCAGGTTGTGGCTTTATATCACTTTTCGGGGGACTTGTCACATCTCTGATCACGCTTGTGCTCAGGGGCCCATTTTAAAGTCTACAATGATGGTCTTTCCAAGTGAGTTTTCTACTTCTGAGCGCCCTGCAATCTTCATCCAACACAGCATATGTAGGCAGGAGAAAGTCCACCATGCTTTCTGAGCAAACATTGTGAGCTGTCCTTGGAAATTGTTCTATATACTGATGTTAGAACAGCCAATAGGGGTGCCTGGGTGGCTCAGTCGGTTAGGTGTCTGACTCTTGGTTTTGGTTCAGATTGTGATCTCATGGTCATGAGTTCGAGCCTTGCATCAGGCTCTGCACTGACAGCATGGAGCCTGCTTGGGATTCTCTCTTTCTCCCTCTCTTTCTGCCCTTCCCCTGCTTGACTTATTCCAAGTCAAATAAACTTTAAAAAAAGAATAGATAATAAATCTTTTTCTTGAATATGAAAATCAAATGTTCTTTCTGTTTCCATGAAAAGCATTTGTAATTTTAAGCAATTCTCTGGCATGAGATATATCAGGTAAAAATAAACAACTAGAGACCACTTCTTAGAAAATAAGTTGTGTGAAATAGTTTAGGACAGAGGTTGGCAAACTTACTGTCAAGGGCCAGATAGTAAATGTTTTTGGGTTTGTGGGGCCAGTATGGTCATTGTCACAGCTACTCAACTATGCTATCATAGACTGGAAGCAGGCATAGACAACAAATACATAAATGAATGGCTGTGGGTGGATGCCACTGAAACTTCATTCACAAAAACATGCAGCAGACTGGAGTTAGCCTGTGGACTGTAGTTTTGCTGATCCTTGATTTAGAGTTTTTAAAACTGTTCATTTTTCAGGGAAGTTGTATACAAGAGTGTTTAAAGGATTAACTGCTTTTTGCATTCTGCTTGTTTTGAATGACAAGTATTTTGACAATTGCATCAATAATAATCTATCTTATGAAAAGTATGTTAGCATTTCAGTAGTCTCTTTGCTTGAACATGAATGATATTACTAGTAAATTAGAAAATTTGTTTGCCAATAGGCAAACTCTCCATATTGACCATATGAGGTAAATGCTTCCAGATAGCAGTGAGGGAAGGGAATGGGGCTGGGAGTCTTGGCTCCTAGATGTGGTGGAAATATTTTTTTCAAGAAAGTAGGTTTTTTCAAGACAAAAAACCCTGAGTTATGAGTTGATTTCTTTCTTACAGAATTATATTTTTAATTTTTTAGAAGTTAATTTGTTCATTTACTGAGAGAGAGAGTGAGAGAGAGAGAACGCAAGCAGGGGAGGGGCAGAGAGAAAATCCCAGGCAAGCTGTGCACTGTCAGTGCAGAGCCCAGTGCAGGGCTCGATCCCACAGACTGTGAGATCATGACCTGAGCCAAGATTAAGAGTTGGACGCTTAACCAACTGAGCCATCCAGGCACCTCTATATTTTTAATTTTTAATATCATTTCCAGTAGCTGTATGGAAGACACCAAGCCTAGGAAAGAGTTCAAAGCTGTGTGCATCTTTTGTGCCTTTAAGGTTAGAGTTTTAGTGCATGCCTTTTAAAGTAGGGACTCAAGGATTATTTGTTGGTCTTTTCTTCACAAGGAAGAATTAGAGATGATTGGACATTTTTGTGCTTTCATTTTTATTTAGGAAACCCTGACAGGAAAGAGGCACACCCATTGAGAATTTAGCAAAACCAGAGAACCATGCCATAATATTGGGGGATTTATGTATGCGCTTTCTAAGGTACTTCTGTAGTCAAGTGTCCCTGTGGTTTTGGATTGAGGAATGAGATGTTTATTTTCCTCTTGGAAATCTGTGCCTGTGCTTTGATTTCAGTTCATTTAAATTCAATGTCTTCAGTGAATACGTTCTATATGCTCATTCCATATAGGCTAAAATTGGAAAAGAATGGGAGATCCCGGAGTTTCCACACAGAAAAGAGGCTCATTGTTTTAGATCTGATGCCCTATTCCCATTGTTTGCATAGATCAGCATCCTAATGTAGGAGGACTTATCATGGTTTTCTCTGCTGTTTTACATCGGTACCTAGAAGAGAAAATATACAACCCTCTGGTCCTTCAATCCATCCAAAATTGCCGGATGCTTCTGGGCATTCCCCTTCTCTCTGGTGTGTCTTGTGGGCACATGATTTTTTAAAAAAGTAATGTCATCACAGTTCTCCTCAGAAAAGTGTCACCCTGTGGTACTGAAAGGGATCCAAGCTCGCCTCATCAAATTCCTGCTTCAGACCCAGGGAAAACAAACCATGTGGACACAAGATAACCCCTTCGGCAAACAGGGTGCCCTTTGAAAGTGAACACAGCAAATACTTGAGGTGCTTTTCTTCTCGCCTTTCCTCTCCTAAGCCATTTATGGCAGAGAGGCCATAAGGAACAGCCTTGCTGCTTTTAATAAAAAGAATTCTTTGATGTTGGGGACTGAACTGGCCTGTTTTGGGACTGTCGGGGGAGGGAGTCAAGGGAAAGGGGAATTAAAGTTCATGGAGGAAGCTGTAGTCTTAAGGCCAAGCTGAGATGTGACCCTCAGAGCTTGCCAAGTCCTGAGGGAACATAAGTTGCCTTTGGATGGCTTCTCAACAGCACTTGTGTCACCCTGAGTCCCAGGCCCTGTTAAGATGCTCTCTGATGTGAACGGGAAGGTCAGCCCACACAGCAGGGACCTGCCCTATCCACACAGGCTGCTAACCAGTGGCATCTTCCAAGTAGAAACTTGGAGAATAGAGACATGCATATAAAGCTCTTAGCCCAGTGCCCTAGCTACCTAGTTCTGTTGATTGGTTTCTCTTCCACCAATAAAGAGGAATGCTAACTTTTTGGTTTCCACTCCTACAGAATTCACTGGTGGAAGGTAAACTACTTTTTTCTACTTAATTTACAAGCTTCCAGCCCTCCTCAAGTCCTGCTAAAATATTTCAAATATGTCCTGCTGATCCTGAAACTCCGAAAATGACCACTGCTTTCTGTGACCCAAACTCTTGTTTTTTTAATCCTCTTAAAAGTCAGAATTGTTGCCAGGCCATAGTTTTTGTTTGATTTTATGTTTTGTATTCTCCCAGGGACACAAGCAACATCAATTTGAAAAGGGGTCATGTTTATGGTTATTGTCTAGTCAGTTGGCCTTTCTAGTTCTTAGGCACTGACCTAAGACTGTTGTGTTTGGGTTCCCAACACTACCGAGAATGTTGACATTTCAAATCCCTTTTGACAATCAATCAATCTCTCTCTCTCTCTCTCTCTCTCTCTCTCTCTCTCTCTCTCTCTCTCTCACACACACACACACACACACTCCATATTAAAGGAAAAGACTTTAAAAATACATCAAAAAAAGACTTAGTTTTTATTTTGCCTTTGTATCACTAGCATATTTTTAAGGCAATTTTTTCTTTTGGACTTTAAAATTAGTTTCCGGAGCCTAGACATTTGTGGTGACATGTTGATGGCCAGTCAGAATGCCTGGGAGACGTTTTAGGTCAACAATCAACATGCTCTTCCAATCTGGTTGTTTTCCAGGCCTCTTGAGTTTGGAATGCAGGTTAAAAAAGTCTTCTGCATCCTGATCTCATTTTTTTTCAGGAAAGTTTCAGAGGGATAAACAAAGACTTTGACATAAGAAAGCCTCAGGCTAGAACCTCACTCACGTTCTATCTGTGTGAAAAGTTACTTGCAGGGTGCCTGAGTGGCTCAGTGGGTTGAGTGTCTGACTCTTCAGTTGTAGTCATGAACCCAAGTTCATGGGATCGAGCCTGTGTTGGGTTGCACTGAGCATGCAGCCTCCTTCGGATTCTGTCTCTCTTTCCCTCTTCCCCTCTCCCCTCCTCTCACTCTTTCCCTCAAAAACAAAAGTTACTTGTTTTCTCTAAATCTCAATTTCCTCATGTGAAAAATGCAGATAAAACCTGCTTGATATCCTTCTGAATATTGTGATCTTGTCTATAAAGTGCCCAGCTCAATGTCTGATAATAGTGGATAGGAGATGTTTGCTTGGCCCTGTTCCCTTAATCCCTCCATGTCTGTCTATTGGCCCTTCTCCTTGCAGGTATGTGGCCTATGGCTGAGCTAGCACATCACTCTGTTGTAGCCCCAGTGAGGGATGTTGAGACTGGCCAGACGAGGTTGCATGGTCAACCCAGGTAGGGCAGAGAATCCACCTTTTCTGTCCATGTTGAAGGCAAGGAAGGCAAGCTCACCTTTAGGGAGCTCTCTTACGTACCAGGCACCTTTGAGCCTTTTCTTATATATTCATTCATCCTCAGAATCAACAGCCAGACTGAGCTGGAGACACTACCACATGGGCTGGTCTGGCTGGACGGTGTTTGGCTGCTGCCCACCTGACAAGAATGAAGGATAATCAATACCTGTTCCTGATGATGTGATGCACACTGTGGCAGGCACATGGAAGGTCACCTATCTGAGGGGCCACCCTTTATCTTTTGATTTTCTGTAATTGAAGGGTAGGAGAAATGACAAGACACACAACATTCTCTTGAGGCAGGAGGCCAGATTACAGGAATGTTACTTATTCCCTCCGAACATTCAGTGTGATCATACTTGAGGTGGCTAAGTACAGTACTAGGTGTTTTTTTTTTTTCCACAGTGATTAGCACATTGTTGGCATTAAAAAGAGTTGGGTTGATGAAGGAAAGGAGAACCTTCTCTTCCAGTGCTGATAGCCCCTCCTACCAAAGATGGTTCATATGATACATACTTTTTCTTTTAAATATTCTCGCTCTCCCAGAGTATGAGGGTATCAGCTAGTAAGTCATTGGCCCCTGTGCTGACTAGTATTCTCAGAGGAGTTTATTCATAGAATCTGGCCCATGTTTGCCCACTTGATATATTTCTTCTAATATCCCCTCCATACTTCTTGATCTTTGGACTATAACTCCAAATGGTTGTAGATAGTGGCTCGAGTCATCTCAACTTGCCTATTTATTTGGAAGCATAATTAACAGTGCAAAACACCACAGATTCAGGCCTTAAAATAAGTGGAGTCATTCATCAAGAGAAATTAAGCTGGAATCAAGTGAAGACATATTGAAAACTGAAGGATATCACCACAGCACCAGCAGTATATTAGTTAAAGTCACCAGCACTCAAGGCTTTTGGCCATCTCATTGTCTTGACATTGATGTATGGGCTAAGAATGTTGATTAAACTAACAGACTTTAGAAAGCATCTTCTAATGTAGTTTCTATTAAATACTTCCCCTGAGTTTATGAAAGATCCCCAGAGTGCCGACTCTGACAATCTATTAATGAAAATGTACACATGAAATGACTTGCTGTCTTTATATAAATGCTTACCCAGGAAGCTGTTGTATATGGGGGGGGGTGTTTTGTGACCAGGAAAATGCAGTCATCTGAGAGAACTATGGCAGAGAGCACTGTGTGAATAAGGAGGTGCTCCTTGTGAGACATACCCCTTTAAAGAGCAAGAAGGGAGAGGGGGATGTGAGAAGGACTGAGTAGCACTGAGCAGTGTGGAGCAGACCTACTGAGCAGGTTTGCAGCATGGGAAGAAGGCAAGGAGAAACCGGGCTGCGATAAGGTGCCCAGAAAGTGACCTCCTAAAAGCCATTTTGTCAAGTGTCTCCCTGAGGAAGGATTCATGCCCTTGGGATCAATGGGGGATACTTTAGGTTTAATGGAAGATCTTCCAAGGACCTCTCAACTTGCTGCATCCAGCGATCTCATCAGCAATTATTCTGTGACACCATGATAGGTAGTAAGGTTATGAAAAGGTACGCACGACGCTACCTGTCCCTTCACTGAGCCAGCAGTCTCTGAAGGGACCAGATCTACACAGACACACGCACAATCTTATTTGTTTCATGATGAACGTCACGGAAAGATGGCTAATGCAGTGTGGCACGTACTATGAGAAGGATGAATCAGCCTGCCAAAACCATAGTCTGATTCACTGCTTGACAATCTTTTTCTCTGACAATGAACTATTTTTTAAATGTAAATGAATTTCAGATTTCTCTGAAATGACCAAAGACTACTTTTGTTAAAAAAAAAAAAAGCCAAGGAGCTGGCTTCCCAGTTTCTTTTTTCCCTGCTCATAAAGGCAACCATGGAAGAAGGCTTAAGAGGGGCTCTGTGCTCAGGGAGGCCACATGACATGGGTAGCAGGTTCCACCCCAGGAACTCAATGTGGCCAAAACAGAGGCAGTGGGATATTGCTTCCCCCACTGCCCTGGTATGAACTGTTCTCTGTCTGAATGTTTTACCCTTTGAACTTTCCCCCACGTCACCAGAGCCTTTTATGGATGATCTCATGCATTTACTTATTTATTGATTCAGCACATATTTTGACCCCCAACTATTTGTCAGGCATGGTATAAGTTACTGCAGATTCAATGATAGACAGGCCCAAACAGTCCCTGCCCCCAAAGAGCTTAAACTCTAGTGAGGGACACATTATAATTTAATAATAATTGCATATACTGTTTTTGTTGTCAGATTACTGCCTAAAATTACAGTTAGGCCAATTATAAGATCATTTACAAAATGCCCAACAACTAATGATTATGAGTAGTCAGTTTCTGAAAGGTACACACGTCATAATTTTGTTATAGTGCCGATGGGTGCTACGCTGGCAAAGGATAGGGTGTGATGAAAGACTGTGGTGGTCAGGGAAGGCTTTGCTGAAGAAGTGAGTTGTAGTGTAAGACTGGAAGAATGAATAAAAGTTGGTCAGGGGAAAAGGAAGTAGAGATGAAGAACTGACAGTGATCCAGGCAGAGGGAACAGGACAAACAAAGTCTGGATTTGTAAACCCTTTGGGGGATGCTCCAGACTGGTCCCCTTCAACTTTTCAAACAAAGAAGGTTCACAATGCCTTCAATTACCCACATCATGTACTTTTCTGTCTCCCTGCTTTCAAGTTCTCTGCCTGTAACGTTGAGCTGTGCAAGAGGCCATGTATTTTACAGATCTCCTCCTTGACCCTGGTCAGCGGGGCTTTGGTAGAAGACATAAGTGTCTAGACAAAAGATTGGTTAGTCTTTGCAAAAATAAGTGTTCCAGGTCTGACTCAACCTGACCAAGAGCCAAGAGAGATGATAAGGCTGACGGAAAAGATCTCCTTAATGAATGGTAGTAAAAAACAGCCCAGAGGTGAAGGCACGAAACAGCCTTGGCGTTTCCTCAGGCTGCTGGCCCCAGACAGGCTCTTGAAAGTATCAAGGATCAGAGGTGGGCAGGTTATTTCATTTCCTCTCTGCTACTGGTGCTTTAATGCTTTCCTGCCTCTCACTCGGGTCTCCATTTCCCACACCTCCTGCTCCAAACAGTCACCCTTCAGTGTTGAGGAGGTAAGCACTATCCCTCTTAAGTTGGATTAAATGTCTAGGTTCCACAGTCTATAGGAAAGGAGATTATTTAGTCCCCTTTCCTGGTCGTCCCCTGCTTTTTAACCCTTTGGACCTTAGGATGTTCATTTATAAAATGGTTGGAGAGATGAGCCTATGATGTCACCCTGAGGGCTGAGAGTTTAAAGAACAGATTATAAATTATATGGAAAGCTGGATATTAAAGACAAAAATTCCCTTATTATTGTCTAGTATCCACGGGTGGCCATTACCCATGGTGAAGTTGTCACCTTATGGGTACTTAAGGGATCTCACTTCAGGGGACTACTAACATACCAGTGACCTTGCAAGGCTTTTTTTTTCTTCCCGAAATAAGAGATATAAACAAGGTTTAATTATTAGTCAGGAGACATACTTTGGTCTGTCTTAATGAGAAAAATTTCAAAAATAAAGCCACATCTAACTTTTAAAAAACACATTATAATGTATAATGTAAGAGGCCTTTTCAAGATAGTAAAATATAGATCTCATTTAGATGTCTTCCTTTCCTTTTCCAGTGATCCTTGTGAGGTACGGAACACAGCTCTTTATATTATAGACAGGAATTGGGAGGCTTAAAAAAGTGAAGCTTCTGGCTCAAGCCCGTGTCACTAGCAGGTAGCAGAGATAGGTTTTTGACCTAGATGTTTTGATTGAAGGTTCAGTGATATTTCTGCTTTATTTACTACCTCTGGGCCCAGGAACCATGCTCCTGGAATAAGAAACACCTCAGTCAATGGAGGGAACCTGCTATGATTTGTCATGGCATCCTGGTATGTTTTGGGAGCAATATTGGAAAAGGAAGATTTTTTTCCCCATTTAGTATCCTGGAGGGTGACTCGGGGCTTATAAAGGAGCTCCTGATTGTCGTCTACTGGCTGGGATTTTGGTGCATGCCCTGAAGATCCTCAAAGGGATTAGATCAGAACTCAGTCTACAGTTCTCTGTCTGGGTGGGTGGAGGTAGGTGTTTGGGAATGAAAGGGAGGAGCACAATGCAGAGAGTAATGAAGATTCGTGTTCCTTGTGCTGAGACCCCGTATGATCATCTTACTCTACCCACTTCATGATGGAAGCACTGCTAGACGTTTAGAAACGCTTTCAAGCTGAGGAAGTGGGACTCAAAGAAACCCTTTCCATAAGGTTTAAAGGCTTGTCCTGGGCTCCCTTACTTCATCGGGAAAGACAGAGAAGTGGAATGATAATGGCCTTTGGAGTCAAGTAGACACAGGTTCAAAATTGGGCACTGCTGCTTTTGAGTTTGTGTGAGCTGAACTTCAGTTGTCTTACTGGTCAACTGAAACTAATAATACCTCTATCAGAGCATTTCCCTGAGGATTTAACTGTGTGAATGAGGGTCACCCCACAGTACATGTCAGAGGCCGTGCTCAAATGTTAATAGCCACACTCCTGCACATATGATAAGAGAACTCTTACTGTATGATTATTTATTTTACTATATAATTGTTACTTATCATCTGCCCTTCTATTAGAATATAAACTCGACAAGGGCAGTTACATCATCTCTGATGCCTACACTAGTGCCTAGAACGTGGTACATATGAATAAACATTTGCTTAATAAATAATATTATTTAAATAAATGTATTGATGCTAAAGCAGAGAGGTAGAAGTCCTCAGAAAGCTACAAGAAGATTCAACGTTTTAAATCTAGGATATGTCAAAACCGTGAGTGGCCCAGGGAAGGACATAGCTGTCTCAGGCAACTGCAGGCCTTGCTGGGTAGTGGCCTCCCTGAGGCGTGTGGTTAGGGGGCTCTGGAGGGTACCATCTCCCTTCTGGAAGAGGGTCTGCCTTCACCCCTGGAAGACCTGCATCCTGTAGCTACAGGGGTTCACCTGCATCTGGGGCAGGGAGTCAGGCTTACCACAAATGCCAAGAAAAAGTAGCTCCTGTTTCAACATATATAGGATCCATCTTCCCTCCCTCTGGGTCTCTAGGATCATGGTATTATGAGCTGGATAAACCTATGTTTGGACAGTGAAGAGGGTAGCTGTGCTAAGCCTCTCCTCAGCATGTGCCTAGGAATGCTCTGTGGCCCAAAGAAGCAACTGGTTGGTATTCAGGCATCCTTGGTTTAGCACAGAGCATGAACGGGTAGACCCTTCTGCCTTTGCTTGCTTATGGGAAAGCCCATCTCTGCCTGAACTTCTAGAATGCCTACTACTGTTACACAATCCTAGTTGGGGGAAAAGTGTCGAAGGAGCAGGACACACAATTTCCCAGAAGTCAGGCTGCAGATTCACTGTCTTTATCAAAGGTGGTGGCACGTGTCAAAACCATGATGACACATGGGGCAGCCTTTGGTAGTTGCTTAAAAATAGCTGAGGGTTTGGTTAACCACAGGAAAGCCTGGGCAGGGGGCAGTCCCTCCCCTCTCACGTTCCCTCCCTGGATGATTCAGGGTGGTCTCTAGCTCAGTGTCAGGAAGCCAGATCTCTGCAGGCCACCTATTGCCAAATGACAGGACTTATCTGGCACAAGTCATGGACAGTGACCAGAGAGGGCAGGGCAGAGGGGTGGAGCCTGGAGGACTCACGGAAGCTGCTACAGCCACATGCACATGGCCTTACGTTAGAGCTCTGTTGCTGATGATCCAGAAAGACATATGGTTGACAGATGTTATTTACAAGCAGGACTGAAAAAACTGAAAGGAGCAGAATTCTATGTAGTGTAGTCAGAAAAAAAAAATTAAAAAAACACAAGCCATTACCACACCCATGACATTTACACATTTCTTTGTGTTTGGGGTTTACTTCTGAAACTCACATTTTCTTGTGGACTGGCTTGTGTAAAAAAAAATGAAAGTGAGCTCGGAGTCACTTTGATCTCTTTTGCCTCAATTTGGGCAAGTTCTTTACCACGCATTGTAGCACAGTTATTAGAGAGAAGGTCTCTGCTTCCCCTCCCCCCCAAATGGTGAGCTCCTTGAGGGCAAGAGCCAGATAAGACCATCCTAAATGCCAACCCCCCCCCCCAATATTCCACACATAGTGTTGTTACTGTTTTGACTTCTCTTCTGCCATTGCTGCTATGCATGTAGCACATTTTGTAGGTGAGTATTCTCTCCTTCTCTTATGTGTTGGCATGCCTCACAGAACTGGCTTTTTGTACAAGGTGGTCCCAAGCTTGGCACTGGGATGTGAGTTCATGAGGGGAGTTGTTTGGTACTAGTCATGGAGAGGGATGGGAATGAGAAGGACAGAGGCACTAAGGGCTCTCCTCCCGAGAATGGGGGTCCTGCTGTCCATGTGGTGGTTCTGAAAGCAGACCTTCCCCACAGTGGCTTCTCTCAGATTCCAGCAGCATCTTTGGCAGGGCCTCTCAGCCTGCAGGATTGGAAAGAGCAGGCCTGGAACGGGACACCCAAGCCCTCACTGGGGCTCTGCTCTGTGACCGTGCAAGCCCTGTTACATCTTTGGGTTTCAATTTCTTCATCTGTGAAAAGAAACTGCAGGGTTGATTACCATGGTGGTACTTGTTAGCTCAATATGTAGTGAACCATCTCCCCATCCAGTACTAGGCCTCCTCCTTGTATGAGTGTCTGCCTACCCACAGGTGACCTCCTGTCACAATTGTGGTGACTCTTAGAATCATCTAGCAAGTGACCGGATTCTCTTCATCCTGGCTCTCTTGGGTAAGGTCTATGTTTACAAGTGTGGGGCTGGGGTCTAGGAGAGCAATTTATGGAACAGGAAGGCGGTCTTAGTAGTACCATGGGGTGCCCTTCTTGTGGGAAGAGCTGTCACCCAGGAACTGTTGCCAGAATTCCCAGGACTGCCCTCATTCAGCTTTAGAATCTGATGTACAAAATCTGACTGGGGCCTATGGCCCTGGCCTGAATCAGACTAATGTGCCAGATGCCAATTTATAGAAATAGCAAGGAGAGACTTGGAGTCTACATGCCTGTCTTCCTCTTGGTGGGCTTAGAAAAATAAGTCCATTGGAATTTACAGTAATACAACCTTACAGATGCAGACTCTAACAATTCTGTGTGTGACCATGATTCACAATATATCCATCAGAGTCCTCTGCAGTTCAGATTTTCTTGGGGGCTGGTTGGTTCACCCCATGCTCTTCTCCTTCATGCCTACCTATCTTCCTTCATTGAAACGTAGGTGAGAGTGAAGATCCAGAGACAGGCAGCTTTCCCTTTTGCCGGACCTCACCCTGTTCACCTGGGGAGTGGGATAAATTCCTTCCTTCCAAGACTCTTGTTATGAGTAGTTTATGCAAAGCCTTCAAGGTATTTGGATGCCAAGGTAAGGCCATCCAGTGCCTTAATCTGCCCATTTGAACTACTAAGGACATTGCCAAGAAGAGCACATGATTTGACATATTTCTTTTTTTTTTTTTAATTTTTTTTTAACGTTTATTTATTTTTGGGACAGAGAGAGAGCATGAATGGGGGAGGAGCAGAGAGAGAGAGGGAGACACAGAATCGGAAGCAGGCTCCAGGCTCTGAGCCATCAGCCCAGAGCCCGACGTGGGGCTCGAACTCACGGACCGCGAGATAGTGACCTGAGCTGAAGTCGGACGCTTAACCGACTGAGCCACCCAGGCGCCCCATTTGACATATTTCAACGCCAATGCAGAATGGCTCATCAGAGAACCTGAGATTGCATATGGATGGCTGGATCAGGTCCACATGGCAGAAAGGCTGAGTGCTCACTCTACTTCTCCAGCAGCATTTCTGGCTCTCCAGGAGATGCCACATGCATTGAGTTGGGAGTGATGACAAGGATATGCAGCAGGTGCTCTGTCCAACATAAGGGTCATTCCAGGAGCTTCTTTCTGAATCAAGTACAAAGCATGGTATTTGATTCCACAATTCTCTGTTCTGTTAGAACACTTGGAAGTCCAGTGAATGATCATCTTATTTGGAGTTGATTAATTCCATAAGCCTCAATTTATAAATGTCTGCAATAAAGAGCAAGCAGATACCAGCGATAATTGACAGAGCTTCAAGTCTTTAATGTCACCCTTGGACCAAACAGATGAGTCCTTGTGGGTTGACTTTCCTGGTGGAGCTGGGCATTGGGCCGGTAGGGAGGCATCTGGCCTGTTTTGCAGGCCCACCGAGGCCCAACTCAGATCCTGTCTCAGGGGACCTGTTGGAGAGTTAAGACTTGGCAATGTCTTGGATATAAAGTTGGAATCTGCTTTAGAGTCTTCTGGAAGTCAAGGTCAGTTTCTCGGTAGTTTATGAAATATTAACTTTTTACGGAGATGAGAAGTAAAACAGTAACAAAAAATAACTTTTCAGCTTTATTTTTTAAAAAAATTTATTTTTTTATAAAATAAAATAAAATAAAATAAAACAAAATAAAATAAAATAAAAGTTCACCAAGCACCCCAATACACATTACACATATGATCTGGAAACCATATCTAGGCTAGTGCAGGAGACTTGCTGTTTGCTTCTGAGGTGTGGCCTGCTTCCACATCTGGGGGTTTTTCATCTCTTATGAAGAAGTCTCTTTAGGTGCTTGGAAAAACCATATATACGTTTCTCTCGTGCCTTGTCTTCCCATCTAGACAATAGCCTTCTCGAAGAGCAGTGATGCTGTTGAAGATTAATTCGCATGCTCCGTTGTACCAGGCAGAGTGCTTGGCCAAACAGGTGCTCTGTGATAGTTGAATTGATGCACGATAATCCTGCTATTTCTTAGTATCTCAGGGAGCCCATGCAGATGCACGGAACAGATACTCATGAGACGGCTCTGATCCTCCGTGTGAGTTGAATTCCCGGGGAAGCAGATGCTGAGATGGAGTTGGAAGTGCAGGAGGTTTATGGAGGGGAGCAATAATGCCTATAAAAGATAAAAGGTGGGGAGGAAACAGGATCGGGCAGTGAACTTGCTCTGAGATTAGTGCAGATCTCACACCTGTGACAGGAAAAGGGGGAGGAGGCAGGACGAGAGCCAAGGGAGTGGCAAACTCCAAGGCAGATCCGACAGAGTCTTGGGGAATCCAAAAGGGAGTTCCTGAGAGAGAGATCGTTCTTGCAGGAGTGCGGTACTGGGCAGAAAAGACTGGGCCCTAGCAGCCCTGCCGTGTAAGAGCTGCCCGAGAAAAGCGTGTCTTCAGCACAAAGGCCAAGGCAGATCCAGAAGGCGCCAGCACTTGGGAGGCTGTCCACTAAGTGAAAGTCCCGCAGCTGGACTGCAACTTCCTTCTGGAAGGGAGGTGGAGGCAATGCGCGTCTGGTTGCACACACTCCTCCCTCGTTTCTCCACCTCGCCTCGTTGTACACATCCACACCGCATCTGTAGCCACTGCCATTAAATTTGCCCCAAAGATATTTTGCAGGTTGGATTACTTCTCTGTGTCTCCTGCACGGGCCCAAGGGAGCGTCCTCTCTTTCCTGGACTCATAATCAATTTCATGAGAATGTGGCCAGTGCTGTCACACAGAGCCCCACACTCCAAAGGACACTCCACTTAGGCTTTTGTGCTCTGCCTCAGCTGTTTCCAAATTCTTAATTTTATCTTTGAATTTGTGTCTTGTAAGTGAAGCCTGATGGGACGGTGGAGTATGTGCAGGGTTCTTGGAACCTTGGCTTACACACATTTCCACCTCCTGCTGCCTCCCTGCCTCCTCAGACGTTTCTTGGCTACTCGCTGCCCCGGTCCCTGGCACCTGCCTAGCCTTCTCACGACCGCTTTGACTACTGCCACCTTCTGCCTCTGATGGGGACCTGGGAAGAGGTGTGTGGGGGGGTGCTGGGATTGGGTATGGGTCTTGGGGCGGGCCTGGGAACGCCTGTCTCTGCCCTGGCCTGGAAGTGCCCGGATGTATTTGGCAGGTGGCTCAGCTGGGGGGAGTCTCTCGCTCACAGCCGATCCAAGGACCTAGCATGTCCAGGTGTGGAGGTTGCAATACTTTTGAAGGTCCCTCTCTGCCATAGGTAGGCTCATGGGAAAAGGAGATTTCTGGCTCAACCTCCCACTCCTAGCTCAGGCACACATCAGTAGGGCTGACAGCATGCAGGGGCGGGGTGGGGGGTTGGTGCTGGCAGCTTTTGGGCTGCATGGGCATATTGAGTCACAGGATAGGACCCCAAGGTGCCTGTGATGGTCTGCACTCACCGTATGAGTATCTCCATGCCCAAGGGAGCGTGACACTAAATAGCAAGTAGATGGGCCCTAGAACATTCCCCTCTGATCTCCATCCCCCTCCCAGCACACCATGGCTGGGCCCCTGCGCACCCCACTGCTCCTTCTGGCTGCCCTGCCCATGAGCCCCGAGAGGGACTCCAGGGAAGAAGAGCCTCACCCGGACCGCGCTGGGTGGAAAGCCGACATCGAAGAGGAAGACGTGCAGGAGGCGCTGAACTTTGTCCTCAGCGAGTAAAACAAGACCAGCGACCACGAGAACCCCAGCCACGCGCTGCAGGTGGTACAGGCCCGCAAGCAGATCATGCCTCGGATGAACTGCTTCCTGGACGTGGAGTTCGGCTGAACAAAATGCCCAACGTGGACAGTTGTCCCTTCCGTGAGCAGCCAGACCTGCTGAGGAAAAAGCTTTGGTGCTTCCAGATACACACAGTCCCCTGGCTGGGCAAGACTTCCGTGGAGAAGTCCAGCTTCCAGGGTGCACAGGGGACCCTGTAACAGGCCCCTTCTCACCATCATCCCCTCTTGTAGAGCTGCTAAGCCTGAGATGGGTGCCCCTGCCCTGGTGAATGTCCCATCAGCATGCCGGCTCCAGGAGGCAAATAGAGAAGGGTTCTGGGATGTTTTTGAAAAGCTTAGTGATTCCACGTCCTTTCTTTTCATTGCTTTCCAAATGCACCAGATGTAGTGCACGTGTTCTGCTCTGTCTTAATCAATAAACACTAACATCAGCTAATAAATAAATAGCATGTTAAAAACACAACACCAGGACAGAGAGCAGAGGAAAAGAAAGAGCTTAATATTTTAATCTAAGCACTTTTATCCTGCTTTGTGAACCAGGGGCCTGAGGTTTCATTTTGCACCGGTCCCTACAAATAATGTAGCTTGCCCTGGATTACTTCCATAACTTCCTAGCTGTCTCTTGACATCCACCTTAGTTGCCTTCCAACCTATTCACATTGCAGACAGATTCAACACTCCAGACCAAAATCTGATTAGGTTCCTGCCTCCCTCCAGATAGGGCTGCTGATAGCTCCCCATTGGTCTCAAGGTAAAGTCCTTTAAGGCCTGTCACAGACAAGGACCATGCTCTGCCTGTTTACTACACCCGAAGGCGATTCCTCTGCGTGCAAACCGTTTTCTGCTTTCTCTTTCCCAGAAGGCATGGGAGGTTTCCAGGAGCACCCCCTGAGACAGTGGGAGTTGGGGATCAATGGCCCATCATTCTTTGCCCTCAGTGGGACAAATCTGAGGTATGTTCTACATGGTCTTTCTGCTAAGCTCACAGCACAAAAAAACCGTGTAGCACTTTTCACTGCCTGCATTATTGCTTTCCTTTCTTCCCTCCCTGCTTCTCCCTCAAGGAGCTCTCTGGAATCACCACCTGTTAAACTACCTGAATCCATTCCTCACCTCAGAGTCAGCTTCTGGAGGAACCCAAACTAAACCTGGCCCCATCTGCCCTGTAGCCTCATCCTGCACTGTTCTCCCTCTCACTGGCCCACATACAGGGCCTCTGTATGTGCTGCTCTTTCTTTCTGAAAAGGATTCCTACCCCCTTCTCCATCCCAACTCCCCCTTCCTGACTAACTCCTATATGCCCTTCAGATCAGCTGGAAAAACCTCCACAGGGCAGCCTTTCCAGAGTCAGTCACAGATTGGTTCTTCAATCCTACTTTCTCAGACCCTCTGACCACTTAGATTGGTTTGTAAATTTGTGTGCATGATTATGATAATTTGATTAATACTTTACCCTCAGTAGACTGTCAGCTTCTTGAAAGGAATGACCACATGCCTTATTGCTTTCCATTTTCTCTCCCAAAAGCACCACAAAGCCAGGCTTGTTATTGGTGTCCAATTAATATTCATTCAAGCCAAATGAATTTGAAGATATTTTAAAATTGTCACGGAGGTTACTCACAGCAATGACTCAAGAACTCTCAAATTGTTTAAGCTGTGTGACCTCCGGCACTTTCCTTCAACTCTCTGAGCATCAATTTCCTAACGTGGAAATGGGGGTCATAACAGCCCGTAGGTTATAGGGCTTTCTTAAGAAGCGAATGAGATCTTGCAGGTAAAGTACTTAGCAAGGTGTCTGACGCATTCTAAGTCTGAATTAAAATATTAGGCTTCTTTCTTTCCATCGACACAGTTTGTGAGAGACTGGGGATTACATGGAAGGATGAGGAAGAGATAGAAAATAAAACCTATGGGCAAGGCAAAAATTATGGAATCAGTAGGTCTGGAAAAAAGAAAGATGAGGGATTCTGATATGCTACACCATGAATGAAAAGAGGTAGGTCCCCAGGATGTTCGAGTGGGCTCTTCTCCATCTTCACTCAATATGAGATCTGAGAAAATTTCGACAGACGTGAGCACGTGAGATAATTTCGTTGCAAAGTAAAATTTCTATTAGGAACCCAAGTTAATTGCTGCTTCTCATCTCTTATTTCTATTCTTCAGTATCGTGATAATTTGGTCTACACGTAAGTGTCTCCGTGTTGCAAGAGACTTGTGGTGTGTCACTAGAAACTGACATCCGTGTTTCAGGGCAATGTATTAATTTCTATCCAGGCATAGTCAGCCAAGGCACATCCTGCCTTTGCGTGTTTTCTTTGACATGTGCTCTCCAGATGAGCAATTAACATTTAAATGTGCATTTCAGTGCTTTTTAAAGATGAGGAAATGTAAGACAATGGAACATACTTGTGACATAAATTCTCTGACATAATTAAAAGTTGAGATGGGTGAACTGTTGCCTAGGACTTAATTCCTATAACCTGAATCCTATTTCATTTTTGCATGTTTAGTTTAGTTGTCTACTTACATACTATGTATTGTATTTATTTTTGCATTTAAATATTTAATATTTTTATCCTGTTATATGTGTACTTATTTAGACATTGAACAAATATTTATTTATTAAGCATCTTCTAGGTGGAAGGGGTAATGTGAGGACTGAGGAAAGAGCTGGAGATGTTTCCAACTCTAGAGGGCCTCAATCTGACAGGAGTGAAGAATCTAGAACAGAGATAATTCCTCACGTGATCAAGGATTATTTGGCACTGCTATGTTCCAGGCACCATTCTAGGCACTGATGATACAGTCTTGAGTAAACAAGATAAGGTTTTTACTTTTTACAGGCTACAGAATATAATTCCAGATTATATATGATATGTTTTATAAAAGAGCAATACCAAGGCATTCACAAGTTTGGAAAGGAAAGAGTACATCCATCCAGGAGATTTTCAAGGAGGAGAGGGACCTTAGAGAAAAAATAAAAATGTGACAGCTGGATAAAAAGCCCTGGGCTTTCCAGGGGGGTGAGAGATCATAGAGGGGTAAGATTCTGATTCCTAATTCCAGTGTATATGGTTTTTAAAAGCAATTCTCTGTGGGGCGCCTGGGTGGCTCAGTCGGTTGAGCGTCCGACTTCGGCTCAGGTCATGATGTCGCACTCCGTGAGTTCGAGCCCCGCGTCGGGCTCTGTGCTGACAGCTTGGAGCCTGGAGCCTGTTTTGGATTCTGTGTCTCCCTCTCTCTCTGACCCTCCCCCGTTCATGCTCTGTCTCTCTCTGTCTCAAAAAATAAATAAACGTTAAAAAAAATCTTTAAAAAAAAAAAAGCAATTCTCTGTAACACCAGTTGGATGTCCTACAATTCCATGCAATTCTGACACTATCTACTGGGAGATAACACCAGATGCCACAGGTTGAGGGCCTATTCCTACAAGACTGTCTCCACTTCAGATGCCAATCTCTGATTCCTGTACTTCTGACCAACTGGCTATAAATCAGATGTTCCCATGCTCCCCGCTTTGGGTTCAATTAATTTGCTAGAGCAGCTCATAGAACTTAAAAACTTGCTTACTCACTAGATTACTGATTGATTAAACAAAAGATATTAAAAGATAGAATCAACAGTCAGATGAAGATATATAGGGCAAAGTCCCGAACAAAGGGGCAAGTCCTCAAGGAGTTTGGAGCTTGGCGTGGTGGCAAGTAGAAGAGTTCTGGTTCACCAACTTGGAAGCTCATCCTTTTGGGCTTTAATGGAGGCTTCATTACATGGGCACAATTGGTTAAATCGTTGCCCATTAGTGATTGATTCAAACTCCATTCCCTCACGCCTAGAAGTTAGGGGTAGGACTGGAAGTTGCAACCCTCCAATCACATGGTCAGTTCTAATAACTAGCTCCCACCCTTAGGTGTTTTTCAAAAGTCACTCTATTAACATAACTAAAGATACCTTTATCACTCTTTTCACAAGAAAATTCTAAGGGTTTTAGGAGCTCTGTGCCAGAAATGAGTCAAAGACCAAATATGTATTTCTTATTATAAATGACAGCATCACGGGGTCTTGAGTGGTTGAACACATGAGCCATGTTCAGGGGATTGCATGTTATCCATTAAAGAGTTGACTGTGAAAAAAGAAGTGGAGATAAAGTTCTAGAACTCTCTCCATAGAGCTATACAGGGTTTCTCAACCTCAGCACTATTGACACTCTGAGCTAGATAACTCTTTATTGTGGAGGCTGGTCCTGGGCATTGTAGCATGTTCAGCAACATCCCTGGCCTCTATTCATTAGATAACAGAAAGTAGTGTAGGGGACGAAAACTTTTTCCTTCATCGCTTTTAGGTTCTTTGGCTGGTCTAATAATTAAATTGACATAAGACAGGTTAACAGGAGAAAAACAAATTTAATTACATATATACAGGAGCCCCACAAAAACAGGAGATTGTTAGGAAGCAATTAAGGTGTATAGGCCATCCTGAGCTAGGAGAAGGGGATGGGGTCTGAGACTAGAAAATGGGGAAAGATGATTCACAGGAAGATGGGCAGAATAAGAGTTTGGTAAACAAATATTTGCCATGCCACCAGGAAAAGTCTTTCTTATGTAAAACAGAACAAAACAAAACAAAACAGATATTTCTTCCTGGTACAGGCTGTCTACCTAAATTCTTTTATTAAGGGTGAGGTAAAAAAGCTCTTATTGAGTCTGTTGGGCCTTAATCATCTTCAGTCAAAATAATTCACATGCCGAAATGGTGCATTCTGGGGCAGCCTGCCATGAACCTCATCAGTAGCATGTTCCCAGTTGTGGCAAACAAAAATGTCTCTAGACATGGCCAAGTGTCCCCTGGAGGACACAGTGACCCCACCTGAGGACAGCCACAATAGAGGAAGACTAGATTGTGGTGACCCTTCACAACCAAAGTAGAAAGTACTGATTTTAATTGGATGTAAAGGGCCCATCGATATCAACTCAGGATTGAGCTATTTGCTTTGGGTGTCACATGGAAGTTTGAAGACATTGAGAGGGTGTTGGAGAGGTCATTGAAGGAGACTTGGTAATCAGAGATTAGCCAGGTCATGAGAGGAAGACGAGAAAAGAAAGACGATGGTAGAAATATTATTTACCTCCCTTTTTCCAGTTTCCAAGTCTTTTCCAACTATCTGTTTGTTTTATTCTTCTGATTGTTGAAGGGCTAATGGCTGAAATTTGCTCTTTGAAGGAAGATACTGCACATTGTTATAAAAATAACTTCAATCATTTCTATGTTATAGGTGAAGTAGATTTCTTAAGGGACACTTCTGCCTTGGGGAGGTAAAGGATAGAAAATTGTGCAATTATGTGGGTTGATCTGGGACCATGGGAAATTGGAGACAAGAGATTTAGTCCTCTCAGGGCTCCCTGGTGGTATTTCCAGGCTGGTGAAAGTTGAAAAGGTGTGCTTAGAAAAACTTTCCAACTGTAAATTCAGCCATCTTTATAGAAAACTTTGGAAGAACAACTCTGCATCCATCTTGTAGTATGCGAGTTGTGTGGGTGTGCTTGTGTGCATGTGTGTATCTACATATGTGTGGTTCCTTTTTCTTGCCTTAACACTGTTAGGGCTTGAACTTATCTGCATGCCTCAGTATGGTTCTCTGTTTCAGAGTGGTTGTGAGCAAGAAATATGGAAACCTGGTGGTTTCCAAGCCTAGTACTTCTGCTGATACACTGTGGGATGTTGGGCAAACCATTTAACCTCCCTATGCCACTGCTTTAGGTCATTGAGAATGAGGAAGCAAGATTCCATAAGACATTTAACTTTCAAAATAGGTTGTGGTCAAAGAGATTGAGTGTCCTGGCTAATTGGCTGTCTCTCAGTCAATCTCCCATTTCTAGATTATGATAAAATTTTGGAATGTGATAGAGTCAACAGCTAGTCAGCCTGTCTGTGGTTTTACCATAAGTTTGATCTTGAGCTTAGATATATGGGTCCAAATTGTAGCCTTTAATAAGCCCTCTCAAGTTCTTCCTGAGGCTCCACTGGTGGAGAGCAAGGTGTAAGATGTCAGGAAAAAAGAGAACACCTGAATAATCTAGTGGCCAGAGCCAGCTTTTAAGAAATAATTTTGCCACCCTGCTTAGACCATTGATCTTTCGGCTTAAAAACAACTTGATTTGTCTTACACATTTTTTTGGTTTAACTCAATATGTACTAATTAAGTGCTTCCTAGCACCAGGAGCTGGGCAATAAGCAGAAAACAAAAAAACACCTGAAGTTCCTGTTGTCATGGAGGTTACATTCCAGTAGGAGGAGACGATCCATACAGAAATAAATGTTTGTGTAATTTTTATTTGGGTTATGATAGGTGATAAATAAGTTATCGTAGAGGAGAAAGGTTGATGGGAAGGTTTTAATCTTTTAGATAAGGTGGTCAGAGGAGGCATTTCTGAAAAGTGGCTTTTGAGCAGTGACCTGAAGTAGTGGAAGAAGGAATGTCACAGCCAGCTGGGGAAGAGCATCCCTGGGCAGAGGGGAGCAGAGATGAACAGATTCTGAGAAGAAAGACTGGTGTGTTTGCTGAGCACAGAAGAGACTGCATGAGGCTCAGACTATGGCTATAAACAGGCTAAGGAATATCCTGAGGTCCTGAGAGACAAGCAAGTGTGCTCAGCTATTTTGTGTCCCTTTCTGTTTTTTCTATTTCCGGTTCAGAAATGTGCAAAAATACCTGTTGCTCTCTAGTTCACTGGGAAAAGCTAGGTTCTGGTTTAAGGCAGAACAACCAGCTTGTTGGAGAAAGGAGAAATTCAGAGAAAACTCTAAATGATGTAGTTTTTCTACCTATTGGAATGAGAGCCAATACAAATGGATTGGGGTTGGAGAAATGAGTGAGAGAGATTTGAGCATTATGATTACCATCTGTGAATATCAGCACCAGGACGCTGTGAACCTTTGGAGGGTCCTCTTGGCCCAGGAAGTCCAGAGAAGGTCAGCAGTATGTAGAATGTGGCTCCAAGTCCATGATGCTTAGTTTCCTTTTCAAGAGGGGCCATGTCTTCATTTCCTGGCACCTCTGATGGCTTAGAACACAGTACTAGACAAATCATCAGCACGTAATCAATGTTTACTGAATGAATATGTTGTAATTGCATCTGGTGGAGCCAGAAGAATCTTGGGGGAGATTGAGGTCCTGGCCCTTGCTTATTAAAGTATGAGTTTGTTGCAAGGCCAGTATGAAAAATATCTTCTAAAGTTATCTCAGTATGGACTCAGTAGTCATAAACCAATCATTTTCCATAAAGTGGACAGCAAGGGGTATTGTCCTGGTAGAGATTTGTTACCAAAACTGTAGTGGTCACAGGATTCTGGTCTCATATGAACAATGACTTTTCGATGACCACATCCATAAAACACTTGCATACTTGCCAAAATTGAGAAACACATTAGTGGCCATGATTTCCTCCTGTATTTGTACAGCATGTGAGATCTCACTGTTGAGTGGAATATTCCAGCTCCCATTCTTGGGAGATGAATATCTTATATTTTGTATTTATCTATTTTTTTATGAGATTTTAAGTGAAAGAGATTCCACAAAATCACTTGGAAAAAGTGTGAGGAAATACTAGCATTCCTTTATTTTTTCTATCATCATCATCATCATCATCATCGTCGTCATCATCATCATCATCATCATCATCATTTTCATTACTACTGTGTTAATTTTTTTTTATTGCTTAGAGTGACCTTTAGTTATTTTTCTTCCAGATATGTTACTGAGGACCCTTTGCCATAGGGTAAATTAAAGAGTTGCTAGTTTTTTTCAAGGAGAGTAATGATTCAAATTTCATTGATTGGAATAATAATCCATCAAGTCATGCAGAGCTGATGCTATAGTCCCACTGTTCTGCAAAATAGCATTGCATTTGTTTGCTCTTGTCTGAAACCTCTAACTTTCTTCATGACCTTAGAGTACATTATTTAGCATCTCAGAACCTCATTTTCATCACATGTAAAAATAGATTTTTTTTACATTTTAAAATTTCTTGAAATGATTGGTATATGCATTCTTTCAGGTCTTGTGAGCTGAAATCATTAGCTGTGATCATAAATAGAACTGGATAGGGGCGCCTGGGTGGCGCAGTCGGTTAAGCGTCCGACTTCAGCCAGGTCACGATCTCGCGGTCCGTGAGTTCGAGCCCCGCGTCGGGCTCTGGGCTGATGGCTCAGAGCCTGGAGCCTGCTTCCGATTCTGTGTCTCCCTCTCCCTCTGCCCCTCCCCCATTCATGCTCTGTCTCTCTCTGTCCCAAAAATAAATAAAAAACGTTGAAAAAAAAATTAAAAAAAAATAGAACTGGATAAAAACTATAATAACTGTCAGATAAGAGTTTACCTATGTTAATAAGCACACTGCTTAGCTTTTTAGACATTCAAAGAGCTCCTAGGTAGACTAAAGTCTTCAGAAATAGGATTGGTCTCCACATGTTCAGACCAGCATAGGTTAAGCAGTTTAAATGATTTTTTTTCCCCTCATTGTCAACACTTCTCGCATCTGATATCCTGATTACACATTTATACTTCCCTTAGCATTATCACTCAAATTTTGATTTTTAAAAAGTCAGTATAAGCAGGGATAATCTGTACAACTATGATCAGAAAATTGTACAGGAGACCTCATTCAGCTCTGAGATTCTCTGAGCTTCAGCCCTTATGTACCATGGGTTGGTATACTCAGTCATAGCAATTATGGTAACCATTTTCTAGAAGAGCACACTGACATGCAGAGGTATAGTAACTTCTCAGCACAAGTTCACACATTATATAAAGTGGCATTCACACCCAGGCTGACTTGACCTCAGTGCTTATTTCCTTAAATACTACATTACACTGCCCATACCAAAGAAAATTGTAACCCCTCAAAAATTCTCAGGCAATACATTTTATTTTATTTTAAAATATGAACATAGTAACAAGTCATAAAATGATGGAGATTTAAAATAAAGCAATGTACATTTTATATAATATCTGGGGGTATGGATATGGAGTTGGATTTAGACAAATGAAATAGTATCAAGGTTTCTTAGCCACTGTTGTGTTTTATTACTTTAGGTGCAATTTGACCACCATGAGTCACAAGCTAAGAAGACTGAGCAGTTCAGCTTAGTATTGTCACTTAATTCAATTATAATAAATTTGATCATATTAAGATACATATGAGTTCTGTTGTATTTTTTTGGTGAGTGGCCATAGTTTCATGGACATTGGGTTACATTTAGTATTTCAGTGATTACTTTAGTGTGGATTTTATAGGAAAAATAAAACTTGTCTTCTTCCATTTTATAGTTTAACCAGTGTTAAGAATTGGTCTCATTAGGAATACTTTTTTTCTGGTGCTATGTTCTTTTTCATTGTTACCATCATCACCAGGCATATAATCACATTCGGGCCCTAGATTTTACTCTCCAGTAGAGTTCTCTTGTTCTTGATTTTGAATATGCTGTGTGCAGTGCTGGGATTTTCTGTACCCTAGTATAATGCTTCACGCTTCCTGGCCTTCTAATTTCTTGTGGCATTTCCAATACTATGATGCAGGTCTAATTTGAAATCTCTTTCATTCTTTGCAGAATATGGGTCAGTCCGTGGACCTTGTTCAGAAAGATAGAGTCAGCATATCACATTGGGGTTAGTCCCAAAGAACTGGGTCATCAAGAACCTCTAGAAACTGAGGTTGCCTTGGGGGCCAGGTTAGGATCAAAGCAGGCCATGACTCCTTTTGAGGAATAAGATTGTCTTCAGGAAGGGGAGAGGGCTGAGTCAGAGTGTGCCCTGGACTCTGACTTTGGACAGGTGGGGCAGGAAGATGGGAATAGACCAGATACCTTCTTGCTCCTATTGGTTAAGTGTCTGCCACCTCCCATTCCACTTCAACACTGGAACACAATGCAACAGAAAAGTTCCTGCAGGAAAAGTTTAGGTTGGAGGTGAGTTTTAGGTATAACAGAGCGTGAGGGGTAGGGAAACTTCCTTGACTTCCACCAAAGCCTCCTGCCAAGATCTCCCCATCTGTTTTCTATTGTCTGAGATTCCTTTAACATATGTTTTTAATTGCATAATAAGAGATTAAAGGCTTGAAATTGCAAATACGGTAAATGATGAGTTCTTTGTTGAATTCAAAGTAGGGGTGACAAAGGGGACTTTAGAAATACATGAAAAAATGCCTGACCTTTATAATGTTCCTTGGGCCAGTCCTGTCTATTTTTATCCTGGTGAGACCCTTTGTGTAACAGGTTTTTTGTAGAATGATTGTTCATGCTCTGAACCTCTAATCACAAGTCATCAGTGTCTATTTTTAAAAAATTTTTTACATTTATTTATTTATTTTTGAGAGACAGAGAGAGAGAGAGAGAGAGAGAGAGAGAGAGCATAAGCGGGGGATGGGCAGAGAGAGGAGACACAGAATCCGAAGCAGGCTCCAGGCTCTGAGCTGTCAGCACTGAGCCCAATGCGGGGCTCGAACTCACAAACTGCGAGATCATGACCTGAGCTGAAGAAGGACGCTCAACCAACTGAGCCACCCAGGCACCCCATCAGTGTCTATTTTAATGGTGTTTTCCACACAATGACACTGTCATCAGTGAATAAGTCTGACACGTTGGAATATTCCAAGATTCTTTTAAAAAGTGCTTTTGGAGGATTTATGTTACCTCTGGTAGGTGACAGTGGTGTTCAGTGCACCTGCTATATACATCTAGCAAGAAGGCAATCTGGGACATCATCTAGAAAATTGAAACAAAAACGAAAGGGATGTTAGTCATTGAGGGAAAAGAGGAGCATTGTCTTGACTTTTATGAGTGAGATGCTTATTTTGGATTGAACTGAGCATTTTATTTATTTGAGTGTTCATACATTCAGCAAATACTTACCCCAAAGCAATCTATAGATTCAATGTAATCCTTATCAAAATACCAATAGCATTCTTCACAGAACTAGAAAAAATAATCTTAAACTTTTTAATGGAACCACAAAGATCCTGAATAGCCAAAGCAATCTCAAGAAAGAACAAAGGTGAAGGAATAATGCTCCCAGATTTCAAAGTATGCTACAAAGCTGTGGTAATCAAATCTGTATGGTACTGGCACAAAAACCGACACACGGATCAACAGAACAGAACAGAGGGCTAGATAAACTCATGCCTGTATGGTCAATTAAATAAATGAGAAAGGAGGCAAGAATATACACTGGGGAAAAGAGAGTCTCTTCGATTAATGGTGCTGGGAAACCTGGACAGCCATATGCAAAAGAATGAGACTGGCTCTCTTTCTTCTACCATATACAAAAACGAACTCAAAATAAATTGAAGACTTCAGTGGAAGACATGACACTATAAAACTTCTAGAAGAAAACATAGGCAGTAAGCTCTTTGACATCATATACATATATATATAGTAACTGTCTCTTGAGGCAAGAACAACAAAACCAAAAATAAATGGGACTACATCAAACTAAAAAACTTTTGGGGACTTCATCAAGATAAAAAGCTTCTGCACAATGAAAGAAACAACCAAAAAAACTAAAAGGCAGCCTATGGAATGGAGAGAAGATATTTGCAAACAACATTTCAGATAAAAAGTTAGTATCCAAAATCTATAAAGAACTTATTGAACTCAACACTCAAAAACACAAATAACCCAGTTAAGAAATTGGTAGAAGACATGAATAAACACATTTCCAAAGAAGACATCCTGATGGCTGACAGACACATGAAAAGATGCTCAACATGACTCATCAAAAGGGAAATACAAATCAAAACCACAATGAGGTATCACCTCACACCTGTCAGAATGGCTAAAATAAACAACACAAGAAACAACAGATGTTGGTGAGGATGCAGACAAAGGGGAACCTTCTTGCACTGCTGGTGCAGCCAACACTGAAATGAAAACTGATGCAGCCATTCTGGAGAACAGTGTGCAGGTTCCTTAAAAAACTAATAATATAACTACTCCACAATCCAGCAATTGCACTACTAAATATTTACCCAAAAGAAACAAAAATACAGCTTTGAAGGGGTACATGCACCCCAACGTATATAGCAACATTATCAACAATTGCCAAACTATGGAGAGAGCTCAAATGTACATCAACTGGTGGATGGATGGATAAAGAAGATGGGATATATATATGCAATGGAATATTACTCATCCATCAAAAAGAATGAAATTTTGCCATTTGCAACAACAAGGATGGAGGTAGAGTGTATTATGCTAAGCAAAATAAGTCAGTCAAAGAAAGACAAATACCGTATGATTTCACTCATATGTAGAATTTAAGAAACAGAATAGACGAACATATGTGAGGGGGGGGAAGAGAAGAGAGGAAAACAAACCACAAGAGACTCTTAATAATAGAGAACAAACCGAGGGTTGATGGAGGGAGGTAGGTGGGAGGTGGGCTAGATGGGTGACAGTTATTAAAGAGGGCACTTGTAGTGATGACCACTGGGTGTTGTGGGTGTTGTATGTAAGTGATGAATCACTGAATTCTACTCCTGAAACCAATATTGCACTGTATGTTCATTAAATTAAAAAAATAAATAAAAATAAAAAGCTTTTTCAGGGTGAAAGAAACCATCATTGAAATGAAAAGTAACTTACTGAACGGGTGAAGATATTTGCAAATGATATATCTGACAAGGGTTTAATATCCAAAATTATAAAGAATTCATAAAATTCAATATAAAAAAACCAATTCAATTAAGAAATGGACAGAGGACAAGAATAGACAATAGTATGGAGGTTCTTCAAAAAATTAAAAGTAGAACTTACCGTTTGATCGAGCAATTCCACTTCTAGGTATTTATTAGAAGAAAATGAAGACACTAATTTTAGAAAACATATACATCTCTTTGTTTATCACAGCATTATTTACAGTAGCCAAGATATGGAAGCAATCTAGTTGCTTGTTGATAGATGAATAAATAAAGCAGATGTGCTTTATCTATAATATCTATCTACCTATCTATATCTATAATATATTATTATAGATTACATCTATCCTTTATGTATCTCTAGCTCTCTATCTCTATCTCTGTTGAACACAAAAAAGAATGAAATGTTGCATCTGTGACAACATGGATGGACCTACCGGGTATTGTACTAAGTGAAAAGTCAGACACACAAAGACAAATACTATATCATTTCACTTATATGTGGAATCTAAAAAGACAAATGAGCAAATGAAACAGAGACACTCTCAGGTACAGAGAAAAAACTGATGGTTGCCAGTGGGGGGAGGGTAGGGAGAAGGACAAAATAGGTGAAGGAAATTAAGAGCTATAAACTTCTGGTTATAAAAGAGATAAGACAGGAGGATGTTACGTACCACATAGGGAATATCGCCAACAATTTTGTAACAAGGTCATATTGTAAAACACAGCAACCAGACTTAGTGATGAACATTTCCTAATGGATCTAAGTATTGTCACTATGTTATACACCTGAAACTAATGCAATAGCGTATGTCAATTATACCTTAATAAAACAAAAATACTCAGCACTTGTTATGTTCTAGCAAGAATACTCAGTGCTGCATTTACAGTAGTCAACAGGAAAGATGTGGTTCCTTTTTGCATAGAGCATAGTCTGGTGTCTAGATGTGAGCCAAAAGTTTCCATGAGATCAGCTGGTCTAAACCTCATTTTATAGATTAGAAAATGGAAGCACCAAGAGGTAAAGGAAATTGCCCTTTAGCATAGCTGGGTAGTGGCAGAGCAAGAACTGTAACTTGACTCTTGCAACTCCCAGTCCAATTCTCAGCTTAAACTAACCAAGTGAGTTAGCACAGGCCCACTGGCATCGTGGCAATAATCCACCAGACAGTTCCCAGTGGCCTGAAAAGGTCCCTGCCCTTCCTTAAGTCTCAAAAATGCTCCAAAAGTGACTTAAATGTTGGGATGAATTTGGTTCATGACATTGAGCATGTTGAGGTGTGATGAAGAAACAGAGCCATGAATTCATTTGGGAGAAACTCGTCTTTTCCCCCTCCTTCCCCACCCTTCCCACAGCCCCTCTGTGCATTCTGGGCCTGCCTGAGCAGAGGAGTTTGGCTGACTACTGGATTGTTATTAAAATGATAATTAAAGAGGTAAGAGGAAAGGAGCACGTTCCAATACCATTCAAAAGAGTCAGCACTTTCCCTGGATAATGAATTCTTTATACCCCGGGTTATTGCTCAACTGAAGGGAACCTGCAACGCAGTTGTGTCTGGAATCAATGAGTATACATTCTCAACCAATAGATTCAAGGTTGACTTCTTGTTTATAAACAACACCTTAGAACAGGAAAGTAGGTGATGGCCTTGAACCATCATCCAATGCAATCATATTGTATCTGCTGCTGTTCTTTGCAAGGCTTTTGCAGGCAATTTTTAACCTCCTTTTAAGATTGCCTTTTAGAGAGCTCCATATTCCAGGGATTTTCCTGGAAAATAGGAGTTTTAAGAGTTTATTGGGAGCTTTCTTTTGGGGCACCTGGATGGCTCAGCCGATTAAACATCCAACTCTCGATTTCGGTTCAGGTCACGATCTCACGATTTGTGAGTTCTAGCCCCACATCAGGCTCTGAGCTGACAGCATGGAGCCTTCTTGGGATTCTTTCTCTCCCTCTCTCTCTGTCTCTCCCCTGTACTCTCTCTCGCATGCTCATGCTCTCAAAAATAACTAACTAACTAACTAACTAAATAATATGAGAAAAGTTTTTTGGGAGCTTTTAAATTTATTTCATATGGCACTGGAAGTGCATTTTAGTATGGAGGGTTGGGGGTTGCTCCTGCAGGCCACCCAAAGTCACCAAAGAGAAGGGTCTTTCTTGGAGTTTCTCCCAGCACCAATTTGACTAGTGGTCTTTGCGTGTGCACGCATCCCACTCCCATGGGTGAGCCCGGGGTCCAGGGAGCCACTGGATGGCACTACCATATCCCCCCTTGTCTCCCACTCAAGTTTCCCACTCCATGAGTTTCCCAAACTCATTTGACCTCTGAACCCTTTCTTTCCGGGTGTTCCTATCAATAATTCATGGAACTACTGTTCTGAAGAACCAAACTTGAGAAACAATGAGAAACAGACATGAAGCTGGGTGAATGTGATGATGTTGCAAGACTAACCTTGCAGCAGTTCAGTTTATGAAAACGAAACATGGAATTCACAAAATTCTGCACTTTATTTTTTATCGTCAGTTCCCACAGGAGTTGGCACAGGACTCACAAGTGAATGGAGCTGTTAGGTCTATCGCCTTTAGTTCTGTAGACGTGGGAACCACCGTGAACCCCTTGGGCTATGCACAGTGTCCACTTCTGCACCAGAGCACTTGCCCCATGGAGGATGTGTCTTAGATTAGCAGGGCTTCCTCATGTCTGTGGGCTCACCAATGCCTCATTTCCCATCAGCAAGAGAGGAAAAGCAGGCAAAAAGATAGTCACTCAATTATTAGTCATGCTGGGAAACTTATCTGTTTCAGGAATTGGTTCCTCTCAAGCAAGGGTGGCAGATATGTGGTCCAGCTTGCAGACTAACGCATTTCCCAGTACTATCACTAATACTCAATGTGTGCTATTTCCAGCTCGTCATTTGTTCCCTGGCTTGCGAAACTACCATACAAGAGCGCAAAAACATTTCTGCTCCCTTGGGCCATTTCCTCCTGACATTCTTTGATGATTACCTCTGAAGCAGTGGGGATCACTTCTTCGCTTGGTCAACATATTTAGCTGATGGCACTTTGTCTCACCAGAAACAGGCCAGCCCTGGCTGGTCCTGGCAACATGTCTGTGCGTGAAGTTCAGGGATACAGGGTCCTGGCCTGGCTCCCAGCTAGGCTGCACTTAACAAAGCACATTTTGGAGGCATGATGATGGGAAGGTGTTATGATGGCATGAACTGGTGGAATTATAAATATTTAGTCTGTCCCCCAGCCTCTAGCAAGAATGAATCTAAGTAAGCCAATACAGACTAGTAAGAAGCAGAGGTATTATTGAAGGTCCATTGAAAAGGAGATTCTATAGTCACCTTCCTCCCATTTTGGTAGTTATAAACTTTGATATTTCCTGGTGATGGAAGAACTAAGGTTTGCCATTATCCAGAGAATTTTCCTTAAAGTCCACTGAATTAATCCTATATATATTAATGATGTAGTACATATGTCCTATATATATTAAACATATATCACTACCTACTAGTAATAGTGATATATACGTTATATATATATATATATATATATATATATATATATATGATATATAATACATATCGCTCACTATATATATCATATATATGTATTATATATATGATATATATGATGTATATATCCCTTACATATGATATGCTTTATATATAACGTGTATCTATTTTTGAGACAGAGACAGAGCATGAACAGGGGAGGGGCAGAGAGAGGGAGACACAGAATCTGAAACAGGCTCCAGGCTCTGAGCTGCCAGCACAAAGCCCGACGCGGGGCTCGAACTCACGGACTGTGAGATCATGACCTGAGCCGAAGTCGGACGCTTAACCGACCAAGCCACCCAGGCGCCCCTGATATGCTTTATATATATGATATATGTATCCCTTACTATTACCAATAGGCACTGTGGTGGGTGTCCTTGTGAGTGTTGGGGAAATATAAAAATATATAACAGGGGCACGTAGGTGGCTCAGTCGGTTAAGGGTCCAACTTCAGCTCACGTCATGATCTCATGGTTTGTGAGTTTGAGCCCCACATCGGGCTCTCTGCTGTCAGGATGGAACCTGCTTGGGATCCTCTGTCCGCCCCCCTCTCTGCTCCTTTCCTGCTCTTTCTCTCTCTTTCAAAAATAAACATTAAAAAAAAATGTAGAACAATCTGCATCCAAAGGGAATTTAATCTATTTAAAAATATAAGACATATGCCAGACTATATATCATAAGAACCGTGTGAGTCTGGATTGTGAGCTGGGATTATCGTGGAAAGCATTATGAAGGAGGCACATCTTCCTCTGGGCTAATACTCAATAATACTATGATTACCACCACTACCACTTTTTAACATTTATTGGACACTTACCAGATTTCCGATATGGTTCTAAATACCTTTACATCTTATTCTAGGCGTTTTTTACATGTTTGCTCATCATATTAACACAGTAACACAGAAGGAGGAGGAAACGGGCATAAAGAGCCTAAGAAAATTGCCCAAAGTCGCACAGCTATAGCTAGTTGGTGGAGCTGGATTTAAATCACTTGCAGACTGCAAAGCCCCTGCTCCTGTCTGCCGAGCACGCTGCCTCTGATGGAAGGATTTCAATATGTGCAGAGAAGGGCAAAGGTACTCTCGATGAGGGGAGCCCGGTCAGCAAAGCAGTGGGAGTGGTAATGTTTAAATGGAAAAGGACTGGCTGGTGGCTGCTTGGTGTAACAATTGACACAATGCCCAAAATAGAGTAAGTGCTTGATAAATGTTTGTTGGATTATTGACTGGATGCTTAGAGAGAGAGAGAATGCTGGGGAAATAGGCTGGTATCAGATCAGGTAGGGTTTTGAATTACAGTCTAAGTGGTTTAAACTTAGTCCAGTGGATAATATCTTCTCTAGAATGCTTGAGTTTCTGGGGAGGGCAGCATACTAGTTCATAAACATGCCATTCTAACCTGTGTGTTCTCTTCTTCAGTACTTGCTAAAGAATTGCTAGAAAAAAAAAAAAAACCAAACATGCTAATGAAGCCTCTTACAAAGTCATGCTCTCTGAGTTTTGTGGAATCTTCACTGCAAAAGTCAGATGCTACTTACACTTGACAAGTCAATCTTTTTTCTTATGCCTGTAATCCCTTTTAAATACATGCTAACGGGGTCACCTGGGTGGCTCAGTCGGTTAAGCATCTGACTCTTGGTTTCGACTCAGGTCATGATCTCATGGTTCATGAGTTTGAGTTCCCTGTTGGGCTCTGCACTGGTATTGTGGAGTGTGCTTGGGATTCTTTCTCTCTCCCTCTCTCTCTCTGTCCCTCCATGGCATACGCTGTCTCTGTCTCTCTCAAAGGAGTAAAATAAACTTAAAAAATAAAGAAGGGGCAGGAACTGAAAGGTCATGCCAGAAAGAAGAGCCAAAGAGGACAAAACAAATGGCATGTTTACTAACAGGATGAGGGAAGCAGGAATAAGAAGTAAGCAGAAAGCATGATGTAGAGAGAAATTACTTTATGTACGTCTTGAGCCCAAGTCTTTTGATTTCAAATTCAGTTCTGGATACTTCCTGAGATTCTCCATATTATAAATCCTGCCATTCCTTGTGAGTATTCATTGTCCTTGACTTTTCAGCTGTGTTTTATGTAACTGCTCCTTTACCCCTTTTTGAAACTCTTTCCACTGAAGTGCCCTACTCTGGTCTCTTCCTCCTACCACTGCTTTGTCTTTTTAAGCTCTTCTTCCTCTATGTCCAAGGCCTGCCTGTGTCATTTTATCTGTCTCCAGGCTTTATGCTTATATCACTTTGCATATGGTGCCCCAAAGTAGGTACATAATCTGCTGGTATCTTTTCTGAGTTCTCAGGGAGCTCATATTTCCAATTGTTTGCCCAATATCTCTAAATAGTTAACACTCACCTAATTAGAGAAGGCTCCATGCAGTCCCATGGTCATCTTGCTTGGAGTGTCTGATTTTCCCCCATTGACTTTGGAATGGGTCTAATTTCCTATCCAGAACAGGCTACAGCTTGCAATTGATTATGCACAATTGTTTATGTCGAGGTCACTGGATTTCCGGGTAACAGCTAGTTCAAGGGAGGAGACTGAGGGTCCCAAGACACCGAGGTGTGCTTTGGCTTTTCCTCTGCTGGATCATTCAGCTAAGGAACTGCTCTTGCATATCTGTTATGTACCAGGCCAGTGCTGCTATTGAAGACAAATTAGTCACAGGTATTAGACTCAAGAAATTATGACTATAATATTAAACTTTTAAATTCCCATCAGACTCACATTGTATAACTTTATAATTATACATTTAAATTTTTAGCATGAGCTATAGAATAATGGGTTTAGATATCTATTAATACTCTTCATATGGTAAGGTCAACTTTATGTAGAGGTTAAATAGGGAATCCCTATGATCGAGACAGGGCATGTATCATTGATGAAAGACACTTTCCCCACAAGGGTCTCCTTTCACCCTTCAAGTTCCCACAACATATATTTTTTTACTTTGTGTTTCAGGCGATAAAGATTAACACTACGGATTGTTTTTGGAGTGGCAAATTCATTAAGCTTATTAAAATGACCGTTCAAACCAGTATATCAGTTTAATTTCACCATGAAGCTCTAGATCTTTCCTTTATGAGTCCTTTCTTCTTTTTTCTTCCTATTGGGTGATTCTGCTTCCCTTAGGCTCCTACATTCTGCTATTTAAGGGAAGAAACACTAAAGGTAGTGAGTGGGAGCTTCCTGAATTCTTAGTGGAAGGAGAGAGTGTGGATTCAGTGGCAAAGATATAAGAACTGTGGTAGTCTACTAACCGTGAGGTGGGTGCTGAGTAAGGTACTGAGAACAAGTGAGTGTGCAAGGGTTGGCAATAGCATCAAAGGCACAAAAACAGCTGGAAAAAGTGAAATTTATGGTACAGTCAGTACTGTTTGGTTGTTTCTGGTACAAACAAGTAAACAGGTAGGTAGATGGTGTGTGTGTGTGTGTGTGTGTGTGTGTGTGTGTGTGCATGCATGCACGCAAGAGAGAGAGAGAGAGAGTCAAGTAGAGAGACACAGAGAGACAGAGAAAAAGAGATAGCTAGCTAATAGAGAAAGTGAAAGATACCTGCTTACTGTTCCCATTTGTCCTAGCCCCACAGAGTGACTCTACTGATGAAAATTTCAAGCTAGATGAGAGGGGAGCCCATGGACTTGCCCCGCTGGGTGGGAGGTGTTTTGGGGGCAGTTGCAACTATGTAGCCCCCTCAAAATACTCCTTGAAACCCTCTGAAGCGCGAGGCTACCCAAATTTTCTCTGGATTGAAAATGATGAGGATCATGTTGGACCATCCCAAATGTCTTGGGTGTAGCCTCAACTAGCCCTCTAAGAGATTGCCTGAGGCCAGTACATTGGAGTAATACCAACAATACAACAGCCGGCGTATTGCAGGCCAATTCCATGGCACACCCTCACCCTAGACTTCTTTGCTTCCATGATTTCCTTTAATCCTCTCAATGAGCACATGAAGTATTACTAACGGGTTTATGGATGCAGAAACTGAGGCTCAGAGTGTTTAAGTAACCTGCCCAAGATCTAAAATCAGGGGGTTTTGATAAAATGCATTTCTCTTAGACAATGTCTTGATTCTTTCTTGACCTATGATTTCACTTAAGTGCATGGCTTTCTGAGAAGGTTCTGTATTCTGTCCTAGTGAGAAAAGGTCACAGGGCCTCAAGGTCTTGGAGCTGATCTCTCTAATATGACGCAGAACAGAGGCCTCATTTCCACACTGCCATCTCTCCTTGCATGCTAGCTTGCTACAGCTGGCTCTGTGATGCAATGTCCATCTTCCTACTCTGCTCATAACTTGGTGATATCAACAGCAGAGCGGTGGAACATCTGTCCCTTGAAGACCACAAGGGAAGCTACTGTCTTCTCTGACAACATAAGTGGCAGTGGAGAAAGATGGGAACTGCCCCAGCCTGGGGAATCATGATGTTAAGTATCAAAGGGTTAAGGAAGAATTGCATTGAATTTGGTATACAAGTTGTTAGTTTGGTTAATCTTTGTTTCCCGGTGAACTGTTCACTCCAGACAAAGAATTTGCCTTTTTGTACAGAGCTTGCATGTATCTCAAGTTTCTGAATTTGCACACTCAGCTGATCCTCTAAAAATTGTCAACTGATGTAAAACAGCAAAAGTCAAATTGTTCAAATGCTCGGTGCTGCTGTTTATTCCATTATGACAGATTTTACTTGTCTTTGGGCTGTACATCTGGAAGTTTGTTCTTAATATACGATAATAGTAGTACCGACATGAACGATAAAATCCCTCCAGTCCATCCTTCCATGTCTGTGTCCATGGTTAGATCCTGCATCCTAACCCTGGGACCCTGATTCCATGGACACATGCTGTGAGCTTCTCTTCTTCAGCTTTGCAGCCCTGCTCCCTCCTTGGTTTTCCCATGGTGCTTTATATGGGACAGATGATATATTGATAATCCATCTCCTCAATTGCACTCTAAGCTTTGTGGGCTCACTGCAAATAGAATTTCACTCACATGGTTTAACTGAAGAAATCGTGGTGAAGAGACTATGCAGAACAATTGAAAGCAAGTTTAAAGAAATTTGAGGTGCTCAGGCACTAGCAAACATGAGAAGCCATTGGCTTATCTGGACCTAGAGAGGCAAGGGGAGAAATAGCTTTTCTGACTCTCAGAGAAGGCTGGAGCCATGGAAGATGGGCTGCCAGGCAGGAGCTATACTAGTGAAGAAAAGTGATCACAGTCACCCCTCAGAGATGAAGTAAGGAGGGAGCAGGAGGAGAAATACGCCACCCTTTTTCTTGCCATTTCCAACCTCCCACAAGGGTTGTGTGAGAGTAATAGACAACCAGAGGTAAGGGTGCCTGGCGGTACAGTGGGAGTTGTACTCATGCAGTACAGGGTGCAGCAGGAAAAGGACAGGATGGATGTGGCAATGAGGGAGTAACAAATGGAGAAAAACCAGCATAATGTCGAATTACTCTTTGGCTCCCCAATGGATTGTATAGTGCCCAGCACTGAGTAAGTTAACAGGTGTTTTTAAATGGAATAGAACTGGAAGAGATCTCAGAGCTCAGTGGGTTCAGATCCCTGACTTTGTTGCTGAGGAAGCTGGAATTGAGAGATGTGGAGATGACTTACTGAAGACCATGTTAATGGCCAATGGTTAAATGAGGATCCTGGGGCAAGTGTCTGGGTTCCACGACTAGTGTTCCCTCCACACCACCACCATCTGTGGGTGAGCACAGTCGATCTTATTCTCTCAGCTCATTCTTCTGCTCCTCATTATATTCATCTTGGTCTTTTTAGTCCTTCTTGCCTCTTTCACCTTACTCCCACATCTGGAACAGCTTTCCTTTCCTGCCTCTTCATGATCACATGCATTACCAAGCACGCATTGTGCACAAGACAATGCACTCAGTCCAGAACTTACAAATGTGAGTAAGTCCATGCCAGTCTCCATGCTCTTTCTGCAGCCACTCCTTAGCACTGGACATTCCCTATCCTTTGGAATTTAATTCATGTCTGTGATGCCCTGACCAACTCCTGTCCAGTAGTCACAGCTCAGCTCTCATGCCACTTCTTCTGAGGGGCAGCCCCGACTCCCTCTTTCTGGCACTTAACTCATTGCACTGCTATTATCTGTGTATACATGGTGCTCCCTTAATTAAAAACAAGCACTTGTATTTTAGCATGGTTCCTATCACACAGTAGGTTTTAATAAATGCTTGGTGAGAAATTGAATAAAGGGTGATGAGGAAAGGATCTGCCGAGTGACTACATTTGAGACCCTTTGCTTCCCCCTCTATCCTGCCATGGCTACCTCCCAGCCACTCTCAGAAGATCAACACTTTTTATCCTTTGGGGTGTTACTACTATTTGTGGGGCACCTATGACCTGCCAAAAGCTAATTTAGTTGCCATTCGACAGGTGAAGAAACTGAGTCGCAGAATAAAGACCTGCCCAAGGTCACATGGCCAGCAGATTTGTGCTGAAATTTGACCCCAAGACTGCCTGGCTCTAAGTGTATGAACTATGCTGCATTGTTTAATCTATCTTATGCTTATAAGGATATATTCATTGATTAACTCATGAAATTCAAATATTTAATTAAAATGCCACATGAAGAACACCTTCTCCAACATTTTCTTCATCACGTTCATCTCTTCTGCTCTAAATGTAATCATTGCCTTTCACTTTATTTTTTTATGGCACTAAGATGGTCACTATGCTCCTACCATGTTCGTTGTGTGCATGATTTTCAAAGACTAAGATAAATATCACGTTTTATGTTTTCTGAAATTACCTTTAGTGCTCTGTATGCATACAGTGAACAGATTTTATTATCCTGTGACATTGGAAAGAGATTGAAATCTCCAGTTTTGAAAGAAGGCCAGATTGAGCTTGGTGTAGTTAAGCAATTCAGCCAAGTTCTCACAATGAATGGTGGCCTAAGTTTGACCACAACTGGGAAAAAATGGGAAGCACAATTTGTTTCTTGACCTACTTATCTCAGTATCAGAACTTTTTGGGTCTTAAATATTGAATTATAATTTAATGAAGCTGTGGTCTGTCCTAAGACAAACTGCATTTTTTAAGTCCATCTTTAAGATTGGAAAAAAACCCTCTAAAACTAAAAAGTGTTGAATCGAAATGGCAGAATGGCAGATAATCCCATTAGTAATTTGGGCAGCAACCAGTTGTTTATACTGAGAGTGATAAAACCAGCTTCATGTAAGCATAAGACCTCAGCTTCTCCTGTTCTCTGATTTCTTAGGGGTGTTGATGCCCGTCTCCACCCTTGATGGTCATTTTTTTCTTCATCTGCACAAGAGCTCTGACATGACCACCAAAGTAAACCCAGGGCCGTCCAAGTCCTAGCAAAGAGACCTGGACTGACATGAGCTTGGAGTGGGTGTGATGTATGGTCTTGTAGAATGAAACTGTGGTGCAGACAAAGCTTAATGTAATTTGTTTGATCCTGAGAGGGACTTATATTTTATATGGAAGACAAGCTGAAAGTTAAGGAATTTGTTAAGAATTTGCCTCGGTAGATCCTGAAACTGTAGTGGGCTACATAGTTCAGGAAAGGCAAAGAAACTCTTCTGGTGTTCAAATGTGTGTGCCCAACAGGGAAGGAAGAAGGCAGAGAGAGAGAGAGAGAGAGAGGGAGAGGGAGAGGGAGAGAGAGAGAGATGGAGGGAGAGAAGGAGGAGGAGGAGGAGGAGGAGGAGGAGGAGGAGGAGGAGGAGGAGTTTTGATCAATATCTTTCTGGTCTCTAACCCTGAGGTGTTGATCATTTCTGTCATTATGATGGGTCTGGCAGCTGACACTGTCAGGCATGAGGTCAGCAGGTTCTTAACAAGGATGATACATCCATGAATACCAATAGAGGGGGCTCCTGGCCACCCTCCTGGAGTGGCAGACACTCAGGCATGGCTGCTGCCTGGGGAGGACAAGGGAGGCAGAGTTCCCTGTGATGAGGAGGCCGAACAGGGAGGGTTTGTACACAGGTGTCGCGCATCACTGACTTGCTGGCCTATTTGCGTTCCATGGGTTTGTATGTGTGTACAAGGGCATGTGGGTATGTGTACCTTTTTCTGTTGCACCTTAATATATTTTTCCCCCTCAGTATATTCAGTGGTTTCCTGCATGAATTCTGGCCCTGGAATTGTTGCAACCACTGATCTTATTTTTTCACACTTCATCTACACTTTAGATCTCTGGGTACTAGAACATCATAAAGATTCATGTGCTGGTGTTTCTCATCTACCCAGCTTGGTTACTTCCTAAACTCCTGTAGGCACTGTCCTTCATTTATTTGCATTTTCCTGGTCATCTTATGTCATTGTTTCAGCACCTGGCAATTACCTGCAGGATTGGCAAATACTTTTATTATATGCACTAAGAAGAAAGTAGTCACTTTGCTCTTAATTGCCATTTCCACATTTCAGTGCTGTTTCTGGTTGCACTGCAATGATATATCTGTAGACTTTGCATGCTTACCGCTAGATCTGTGGGCTAGGAGCCTGTTTGGAACACTGCCCACACCTTATATCCTACTCTTGTTCTTTAGATTCCTGGGATAGAAATAGGATTCTTTGCTCCATAAAAAGAGATTAAAGCTCTCAGAGCTCTGTTTTGTTTTGTTTTTGATTTGGAAGGTTAGAGGTAGATCTAACTAAGATCAAGATACTCTCTCAACCAACAAATGAAACATGCTTTGGCAAAGATACATATACTCGTGTGAACAACAGGTTTCAATATTTGAAATCCTAAACTAAACCTTTCTTTTTTCATGTATAAAAACACCTTTATTTTTCTCTTCACTCAAAAATTAACTTGGATGGCTGTTGATTTCTTGGTTGAGAACTGCCATGCACAAATGTGTGGCATTATCAAATTTAAGAAAAAATATCCATCTCCCCAACAAAAATATGGCTTAAAAGTTGTTAGCCAACCCAATATATAATATTTCACATGGAACAAGAAAAGAGTAATCCATATTTATAATTTTGCATTCATTAATTTTGTAACATGAACATTTAAAACAACGTATTACAAAAATCACATTTTGGTTTGAAATACTGCTTTCTTGCTTTCTTGTTTTCTTAAATAGCTCATATTTCCATTATGAACTAAACTGAGATAAAATGTGAGGCTCTTTCATAGGTCTTATTCAGCTCTCAGATTCCAATGCAACAAATATTTATTGAATGGCTAATTTTGTGTAAGGCAAGGAATTCGCCTCTTATGATGTGGTGTCCTGTGCTGAGGACATGAGCTCTGTGCTTATATCTCAGCCTGTGGTTAGTGTCACGAGAATTCTCTCACAGAGCAGATGCTGTGACCCCAAGATGGCAGTGGTAGGGAGCATCTGCTCGGGTGCAGTGGGTCATGCTGTGACTCAGGAGCGGTAATTTGACATGCAGGGACAGGCTCTCAGTTTGGAAGGAAACTTGTTTTAGATTATCCTTAGATTATTAGAAAACAAAGTCAGAGAATGGGTAACCACATTCATTCATTTGTTCAATAGACATTGAATGAACAATTAATGTAGAAGGCACTCAGGAAAAGAGAAATGAACAAGATGATTGTTTTCTCCAGCTCTTATGGAGTTTACATTGGTAGGAAAAACACACTTTACCAAAGACCTCCATATTTAGTCGTTACATTCCAATTATAATTACTTTGCAGGTGGAACAATAGGCTGCTGTCAGAAATTACAACAGGGACGCCTAATTTGGTTATTCCAAAAAAGTGACATTTAGGTAGAACTATGATGGGTAAAAAGAAATTAGCCCAGTTAAAGTGGTGGGCTGGAGGTGGGAGGAAGGTTGTGATTCAGGTGAGGACATGGCTTGTGATAAAATCCCAAGGCAGGCAGGTGTGGTCAGGGAAATAATAGAAGGACAAAGTAGAGCTTAGTGGGTTTGACCAGGCTGAAGGAGGGTTGCTGACTATGGTCTTGACTTTAACTTTATTCTAAGAACAGTGAGAAGGTTTTGAGCAGGGGCACAACACGAGATGTATGTTTCAAGAAGAAGGACCGGCTGCTGGTGGGAAGTGTGTTGAAAGGTGGTGAAGAATCCAGAGAAAGTGGGAATAAGGCCATTTCAACATTGGAAACTAGGGATGTGGTTTCTGTGTGATTTGATGCGCTATGTGTCTACTGTGTTTGGGGTGCTTGATCAGGATTAATTGGTGCTATTGAGAGTATGCGTTTCATGGGTGGCTTCTCAGTGTTAAGGTGAGAGCATTAAAGGTTTGGCACCCAGTCCCTTGGACCAATGACACATCTCTCATTTGTGGTTGTGTTTAGGGATATGTATAATGATACATGTTTCCTTAGAGCTTAGCACCCTGCAAAATTTTTTATTTATTTTTAATTTTTTTGACATTTATTTAGTTTTTTTTAAAGAAAAATTTTTTTAATGTTTATTTACTTTTGAGAGAGAGAAAGCAGAGTGTAAGCTGGGGCGGGGAGGGGCAGAGACAGAGAGGGAGACACAGAACTCAAAGCAGGCTCCAGGCTCTGAGCTGTCAGCACAGAGACCGACGCGGGCTCGAAATCACAGACTGAGAGATCATGACTTGAACCGAAGTCGGACGCTCAACTGAGCCACCCAGGCGCCCCTTAGCACCCTGCAAAACTTAAAGCAGCAAGTTCTGTGAGCTCTGGCTTTTGTAATAGGCAGCGAAGTTTTGATTATTTAGCAGCTATCTGGCTGCCAACATTCTTACTCGTGTTATTTTGACAGTTAGCGTGCCATGCTATTGGACATGCCCTATCTATTGCGCAACAGCAGGGTGACTAAGTGAGGCAGGATTCCCCACGTGAAGGAAACGCTCCCACCTCCTGATGAACATCCTAAATGTCAGTTTCGGGATCAGATGCGCTCGGACTCTGCAGGTTGGGTGCCCTGTCTTCCTGCCAGTGTTAGGGGTGCTGCTGCTAATGATGGAAGCTAGGCAGCTCTCCAGCCCCTGAGATGCAGCCTCCTAAAGACAGAGCCAGCTAATAGTGGACAAGTCTTCTTGCTAGTTGCTTGTTAGGTTTCATCAGGTTTCCTAGCCCTTGGTAGTGGGAGAAACAGAGCGGAAAGACCGCAAGCTCTGAAGACAGGCACATTTTGATTGCGCCGTATGAAGCTCTGTAAGCTTAAGCACAGTGTTTATCCTCTCTGAGCCTGACTCCCCTCACCTGTGAAAAGGGGATAATACAATGTCAGCCTCTTGGGATTCTCTTGGGGACTAGACGTCACAGCACATGCAAAGGGCCCCATAGAGGCTTCCCACACTGCAGGCATCTGATACATGTGAGTTTCCTTCCCTATGTTAGCCATGTAATAACTGTAATAACTATCTCGCCTGATGGAACCCAGGGGCCCCTGTTTTGCGGTAGTGGTATCAACCACATCCTCATATTTTGTAGCTGATTTGTGAGATTGTCACTTATCTGTGCTTTACCTTCTTTCTGAGGGCAAGGTTAATTGACTTTTCAGTAGAAGCATGAAGCAGATAAGACTGTCAGCTCTGAGTATATCTGACTATAATTTGTAGACTGTCAGTAACGTAATGTAGCCAGTCTGGCACTGGTCTTGGACAAATTCATGAGAAGATGCTGTGCTGCTCTCCAATAGTTAAGAGAGTGGATCTTTTATCTATGCGTTTATTGAAATCTCATCAGAACCTGTGATGCCCATCTACCACATTTTCAGGCTCATAGGTCCATGAATGTATTAACTCCACTCAAAGAAGTGCTTTCTCATCAGGTCTTAACTTGCCTTTTGCTAACCTCATAGCATGCTCCTTGGTTCTAATATTTTCTTGGATTGGGGAATAAATTCTAACCCCTGTTTTCATTTTAGGCAGGTGAGCAACAGTGAAAAAACATGAAAAAGCACTGGCCCTGGACTCAGGAAATTGGCTGAGAACTTCATTTCTGCTGCTTGTCAATTGGATAAATGTAATTTCTTTGAGATTCCATTTTCTCCCATTTGGAATGGTGATAATGATACCTATTCTGCCCACTTTATACATTGGCTGTGAGGATGGAAGTCTATCCCTGAAAGGTACGTGAACTGTAAAGCACCAAACAAATGATTTTCCTCAGATGATGGCATCACCACAGGGGTTAAAAACAATTCTGATGTCAGTCCTCCCCCCAGTTCCACTGAATCAAGATGTCTAGTGGCGGGATCCAGGCACTTCTATTTATTTGTTTATTATTTTTTTAATGCTTATTTATTTTTGAGAGACAGAGAGAGACAGAGCACGAGTGGGGGAGGGGCAGAGAGAGAGGGAGACACAGAATCGGAAGCAGGCTCCAGGCTCTGAGCTGTCAGCACAGAGCCTGACGCGGGGCTCGAACTCACGGACCGTGAGATCATGACCCGAGCTGAAGTCGGACGCTTAAAAGACTGAGCCACCCAGGTGCCCCTGGCACTTCTCTTTAAATTAATGAATGAGCAGTGTCTGGGTGGCTTAGTTGGTTAAGCATATGACTTCTGATCTCAGCTCAGGTCGTGATCTCGCGATTTGGGAGACAGAGCCCTTGCCTAGGGCTCTGTGCTGACAACGTGGATCATGCTTGGGATTCTCTCTGCCCTCTCTTTCTGCCCCTGAGCTGCTTGTGTCTCTCTCTCTGTCTCAAAATAAATACATACACTTTCAAACAAACAAACAAACAAACAAACGGATAATATGCATATATATACGTTTAACTAAGTGTGTGAAGCAAGGGTGGAAATCCACTGCCCTGTAAAAACAGGATGATGTCGCTATTCACAATATTAGAGGCTTGATTTTTCCAAACGATGAGCTTGACTCCTTCTGGCCCATCTTCAGCTGCAAGTCTTTTCCCCTCACACTCTGAGTATTTTCGGACTTAGCCACATTCTCCCCTCCCGTCTCATCTTGCTACAGCACAGTGCTCCAGCCATGTTAGACTAGCCTAGCCTCCGTTGGCTGAAAACCCCATTCCCTTCCTTGCCTTTGTGATCCTGCCCTGTGATTCCTTGAGAGGACATTCTCACTGGAGACCAGGGACCTGGTCTTCACGTAGCACCGATAATTGAGACGTAGACATTTCAAATGGGAAGCCATCTTACGACCATTCAGTTTATCTTCTGTTTCACAGAGGAAAACTCTGAGACCCAAAGAAGGTAACATAGGCCAGACCACAAGGTAACATAGCCGGTTAATGATAGAGTCAGGATTAGAATCCAGGGTTTCAGACTCCAGACCACTGCTCTTTACACCACTTACCTAAAGCCATTAATGGAGCAGCTTTTGTGTTGCAGGTGCTGGCATAGAGTTGTAATGTTAACATGCAAAACTGTGTCATGTATCTATCATTCCAAACACAGAACGCTTATCTCTAGCACTTACAATTTTTTTATCATTTTTTTTGCACTTATAATTTTTTTTAAATGATTCCTTTTAGTATACTTAAAAATGCCCTAAGGTGCCTGGGTGGCTCAATTGGTTAAGTGTCCAACTCTTGGTTTCTACTCAGGTCATGATCACATGGTTCGTGAGATTGAGCCCCACGTCGGGCTCTGCGCTGACAGCACGGGGTCTGCTTGAGATGATCTCTCCCTCTGTCTGCCCATCCTCACTGGTGCTCTCTCAAAATAAATAACTAAACTTAGAAAATAAATAAAAATTAAAATGCGCTTGATCTTTAAAGTTTTTCAGGACGTTATACTTTCTTCTAAGTATGTTCAGCTACCACCCTCAGCCTATGCATATCTACCCTGCATTATACATCGGACCTGAGTTATATGAGAGCTGGGCCTTTTTTTCAGGGATTTCAGCCACCTCCTCGGCCAGGCTCAGACTATTAGCAGAGATGGGGCTACTTCTGGACTGTTTTCCTCAATCGAAGTGCTCACACATGGCTGCATTGCGGTCACTCTGACAGGTTGTCTGGCATTGTCTTTAGAACGGACCCTTTAACTTCTAGTCTGGTGTCCTAATGCCAGTGCTAAAGGACTGATTACCTGACGTTTGTTCTCAGTATTTTACTTTGGGAGAAGTTTGTAAATGATGGTAAAAGAATTTGACATAAGGATTTTTTTAGGATTTACAGAGACTGGCTTGGGCCAGCACATCCTCAAGCTAACCTCCAAAGTTGTCTTGTGTATAGTTATGGAGTCACACTCTCAATCAGATCCTTAGATAGCTTAGGGCCGGAAAACTCCTAGTAAATACAAAGACTAAATGAGCATGTAGGGAGCTGTGGGCTAAGTTCAGGAAACTGATTTCTTTTCTCATGGCTCCTTACTCAATGTGGTGTAGAGAAGCAAAGACGTAGAGTTTAGAATTGCTGATCTCTAGAGAGTTCCTCCACGACATACACTTCTCTATTTGACAACCTGGTGTCTGAAGGACTGCGTTAAGCAACGCGTGCAAAACGCACTGTCCTTTCAACATTTCCTCTGCGTCTCTGCATTTACAAGACCCCTTTATTTCCAGCGTATTGGCAACATCAGTTTAGAAAATGAAAAATAGCGGGGCGCCTGGGTAGCTCGGTCGATTGGGCGTCTGCTTCGGCTCAGGTCATGATCTCGGCGTCCGTGAGTTCGAGCCCCACGTCAGGCTCTGTGCTGACCGCTCAGAGCCTGGAGCCTGCTTCGAGTTATGTGTCTCTCTCTCTCTGCCCCTCCCCTGCTCACGCTCTGTCTCTCTATCTCTCTCTCAAAAATAAAGAGTAAACAATTTTTTTAAAAAAGAAAATGAAAAATAGTGATGCATCAGTAAGTACTACATGTCCTAAGATCAGATGTTTTTTAATCAAGTATAATTAACAGTGTTATACTAGTTTCAGGCATACAATAAAGTGATTCAACAATTCTACACATTTCTCAGTGCTCATCAGGATGCATGTGCTTTGAATCCTCTTCACCTATTTTACCCCTACTCCATTCCCCCACCTCCCCTCTGGCAACCACCAGTTTGTTCTCTGTATTTAAGGGTCTGGTTTTTTCTTTGTCTCTTCTTTTCTTTGTTCGTTGGTTTTGTCATAAGATCAAATACTAACATGTATGGCATTGAAGAAAAATTGGCAAATTTATGACCTCACATAAGTTTCTAATGCCAGAGCCTATCTTGTGTTGTTTAAGATAAAGCTGCCTTCATTAAAACCACTAGGACTTGTAAGGAAGTTATTATGAGTTTGAGATCTTTAAAGATCTCTATTTCCCTCTAGGGGTTCAGAATCAGGCAAGGGTTGAAGGACATTCTCTTAGGCTATTACTTACTTTTCCTTTTTTTAAAAAGAAGATCCATGCATTTGGTTGTTACTATTTTCTGCTACAGAAATTTGTTAAAACTTGGTCTTATCCACATTCTTTTTTATGCTTTTTTCATGCATTGTTTTTTTTTTGTTTGTTTGTGTTTTTTTTGTTTTTTTAATTCAACCAATACTTACTGAAATGCCAGACATGATTCTAGCTTCTGGGAATACCACAATGAACAAATGTGTTCCTGCTAGTGCAAGAAGACAAATGTCATATCTTTAAAAGGCTTAATAAGGGGCGCCTGGGTGGCGCAGTCGGTTAAGCGTCCGACTTCAGCCAGGTCACGATCTTGCGGTCCGTGAGTTCGAGCCCCGCGTCAGGCTCTGGGCTGATGGCTCAGAGCCTGGAGCCTGTTTCCGATTCTGTGTCTCTCTCTCTCTCTGCCCCTCCCCCATTCATGCTCTGTCTCTCTCTGTCCCAAAAAATAAATAAACGTTGAAAAAAAAAATTTTAAAAGGCTTAATAAAACTGATAAGCTTTTGACAGAAGTGATGAGTAGAAGAAAGAAAGAATAAATGGAATGAGAAAAGAAATAAAACCACAGATGTATATTTATTAAAAAGATAATAGTGTGTAGAACTGATATGCCATCAAATTAGAAAAATTAGGAGAAATATATAAATTTCTTAAAAATAGTATATTAAAACATACTTGAGAAGAGACAAAAACAAGTCTAAATGATCTGGTAACTATTAAAGGAATTGAACAAATTATTTAAAATCTACAAAGAAAACATTAGCTCCAATAATTTTAGGGGTGCATTCTGCCGATTATCCAAGGAACAAGTAATTCCTTTCAGATAACATAAAAAGAGGAATAACCTCTCAATTTATCTTATAACATGAGTAAAAACCTGGTGTTGAAACTAGACAAGGACGGATGAGAAAGAAAAATTACACAGCGGTTTCACTCATGAACATAGATCTGAAATGCTAAATGAAAATGTTGACAAACTGAATCCAGAAATATATTAACAAAATATAATAAATTACGACCTAGTTAGATGTTTTCCAAAATGCAAGGTGAGTTGAACATCAGAAAAAATATTATTGTAATTCACCATTTTAAAGTTTGCAGTAAACAAAAATATGGTCACCTTCATGTAGGAAAAACATTTGATAAAAGCCAACAACCATTCATGGTAAATACGTGTGGCTAAGAAAGCAAATTTCTTGAACCTGTTTAAGAGTAGCTGCAAAAAACCTTACAACAAACTTGATACTTAATGGCAAAATGTTAAAAATACCATTCTGTTTAAAATCAGGAGCAAGACAAAAATGCCTGGTAACTGGTTCAACGCAAATGGTAAAGCAGGGAAAAATAGCAAATGTATAAAGATTAGGAAAAAGGAACCAAAATGTCAGTTTGCAGATGAAACAAATTTCCGCATAAAAGTGAGAAGGCTCTAAAAGTTTAGGTTGCATTGCAGATATCTTAAAGTCCTTGGACTCTCACATGTAACTTACTTGAAGGAAAGAGGAGTGTAACGGTTAATTTGTTTTGGACCTTAACAGGTGTCAGGCTCAGTGCTAGATTGTTTTAAAATAATCATAATTATTATTATAACAGCTACTATTTATTGTACCAATTCCTCTGCCAAAAAGTAGGTGAATTTTTACAGTTACTGTTTCTAATCCTCACACAAATTACAAGTATTATTCAAGAAATTATTATTGCTATTTTACAGATGAGAGAACTAAGATTCGAGAAGTTAAGTAACTTACCCAAGTTGACACAGCTATACAGTGGCAGAAATGGAATTTCAAAGAGAGGCTTTGGACTCCAAGCCTGTGTTCTTTACAATGCATGAGGCTTCCCAAAGATACGGAACTTGTGTCCGGTGGTGTCCTAGATGCCCAATTAAGTATCTGTGAACTGTTGCACTTAGAGTCCGAGTCAAACGCTTGTCTCACAAAAGGATCAGCACTTCTTCAAAATCAAGAGTCAGAGCCATTAAAGCAGCTATCACTTGTCCAGGATTTTCTGGTTCCTTTGCTTTTCCTCTTGGGGCCAGAAGAGAATTTCTAGGGAGCTTTCCCTGTTGGATACTGGAAAGGATAGACGATGTCTGTATTGATGTGCTCAGGCTGTTATAACAAGATACCACAGACCAGTGGCTTAAACAACAGCAATTTGTTTTCTCACAATTCTGGAGGCTAGACGTCCAAGAGCAAGGTGTTAGCAGGTTTGGTTTCTTCTGAGGTCTCTCTCCTTGACTGGTAGAGGGCTGCCTTCTCCCTGTGTCCTTCTCGTGGTCCTCTTGCTGTGTTGTCAGGGTCCTAATCTCCTCTTCTGTGGACACTAGTCATACCGGAGTAGGGCTCATCCTAATGACCTATTTTGACTTACTTGTCTCCTTCATGGCCCTATCTCCAAATACAGTCACACTCTGAGGAAGCAGGGTCTAGGATTCTGACATATAAAATTTGGAGGGACACACTTAAGCTCATAACAATATCTCAGGGGAATAGTAGGATAGAGTTGCAGTCTCAGAGAGGTTGGATACTTTCAGGGTATGTGTGATCGTGAGTCCTTATGGGGAACCTCCATGGACAAAGAACAACAGACAGCAGCATCACCAGGTTACACTGGCCGTTGACAGAAGTATAGATACTTAGGCTTTAGGCTTAGAACACTACTCTCATTGGGATCATTGACAAAAAGGCAAATTCAAGTTCAGATCTCCATTGAGAACAGGAGCAGCCAACAGGATATCCCTCCCTCCTTGTTTTCCCTTCATCTTTTATGAACCTGCCAAGGCTGGTGAGTGGGAGCTTCTAAACACCCACCCAGCTGGCCATGCATTCATCGATTCATCAATTCTGTTAGGACAATGAGAACTTAGTCTCAAATTTCCAGATAGATTTGGAAAATAACAAAGGTTTGACATTTCATGAGAGTATTTTTTTGTCAGGCCATGTTTTGTCATCAGAGGCCATGCAGGGGCATACAAATAGAGCATGGGAGCATTGAAGAAACCTGAATAATAAAGTCGGACTTGAAAACATCCCTCAGTGTTGCCTCTCTTTTATTCTTAGCCTCTCCCCTCCTCTCTTCCTTTCCCCCGCCCCCTACCATGTTCCTTTACGCAGAGAAACAGAGCTCCCTTTTGGAAGATAAATCTGGAGACAGTCTCGACTCCAACCCAAGGGCAAGTTCCCAAAGAGCCAGGCCACCATTTAGTCTCTGCCCAGCCCTTCAGTTTGGTGAAGAGATACTGGAATGATCTTTATCTGCTGAGTAGAGACCATGAGTCTCTAGGTAACTTTTTTAGTCATCACCTGGATTGACATTGACCTCCAATCTGAAATTGAGGTACTCATGTATAGCTGTGTTCTTTAATTGCCTTAGCATTGTGTTCACACAAGGACTCGCAGAGAATTGGAGAATTGGAGGTTAGGTCTCTAGGGTATCAATAGGGAGAATATATGATGGTTTGAATGATAGTTAGAATATTAGAGCATTGAAGGATAATCTTTTCTAACCTTACGTTTCTGGAATATGCCAACCTTTGAGTCATGATTTATCGCATTTCTTGACTCAGGGCTTGAACTCAGAATATAGGATGTTCTTGAACCTCACAGTTTACTTAAAGCATCATAGTGATATTAGAAAGGAAATAGTTCAACTACACAGAAGGTAGTTAACATTTATCAAATGTTGTGCTCTACGCTTTGTCCTGTGCTGGTAACTTTATATTATTTCTTTATTTAATAAAAAAATAATGTAGTGGCAATATTTAGCATGAAGATACACCTCCAGCATGGATTGAACCCTTGAAGGGAGCCATGTGAAATGTAAGATGCTTCATCTACTTACATTCTCATGTCTCTCCTTTCTCCTTTGTCTTCCAACTCAGTTCCCACAGGCATAGTGGCTGTACTTCAGTTATTCCTATTAAATGGTACTTTAGAACAGATGGCCTTTAGAAGACACTCTGAACTTGAACACCTCCAGTAAAAGACCTTCCTTGACTATAGGAATAGTATAACCACCTATGTAACTTAAAAAAAAAAATACCAGTAGCCGAGCCCTACCTCAGAATAGTTAAATCATAATCCCTTAGGATGGGGCCAGGTGATTCTACAGTGTTGCTGTAGAATCAGGCAACTACTTATATGAGTAGGATTGCCGTGTCTTAGGGCACAAGTTTGTTAAATTTTACTACATGAAGTCAAATTGCTTTTCCAAAATGGTTGCTTGAGTTATGCTCCTACCAGCTTTTTATGAGTGCTGCTTTTGCTCTGTGTCTTCACCAGAACTTGTATTATTTGACTTTTTAAAAGTTTATTTCTTTATTTTGGGAGAGACAGAGACAAGTGGGGGAGGGGCAGAGAGAGAAGGAGAGAGGGAATCCCTAGCAGGTCCCATGCTGCCAGCCCAAAGCCCAATGGGGGGCTCAAACCCACGAAACTGTAAGATCATGACTTGAGCTGAAACTAAGAGTCGGACACTTAACTGACTGAGCCACCCAGGTGCCCCTATTTGACTTTTCAATTGTTGCCATTTTTATAGGTACGAGGTAGGCATCTTGTTATAATTTTAATTTGTATTTATTTGGTTAATAGTGGAGCTAAATATTTCCTTATATGTTTAAAGGCCACTAATATTTTTAATTCTGTGAAAAATGCCTATTCGTGGGGCTATGGGTGGCTGATTGTTTAAGTGTCCAACTCTTGGTTTTGGCTCAAGTCATGATCTCACAGACCTGACACTGAGCCCTGTGTCAGGCTCCCTGTCACCCTCCCCTGCTCGTGTGCACGCATTCACTCACTCTCTTTCTCTCAAAATAAATAAACCTCAAAAAAAGTCCCTATTCATATCTTCTGCCATTTTTTTCCCTACTGGATTGTCTTTTTATTGATTTGTAGTCATTCTTTATGTATTCTGGATGCTAATTCTTTGTCAGTTATACATGGAGGAACTACCTTCCTTCTACTTTTTGTTTTGTCTTTTCATTTTCTTCAGGGAATATTTTGACTAACAGAATATTTTTAAATGTCATTGAATTTCCCTCTCTTTTCTGTTAGGGTTTGTGTTTTTTGTATCGTGGGTGAGAAATCTTTCTGTACCCGAAGGCTAAAAGATATTTTCCTGTACTTTCTTCTAAATGTTTTAAACCTTTGTCTTTCACATTTAAGTACTTAATCCATCTCAAATTTAAAAATTATTTATTTAGTTTGAGAGAGAGAGAGAGAGAGAGCAAGCACAAGCTGGGAAGTGGCAAAGAGAAGAAGAGACAGAATCCCAAGCAGGTTCTGCATCATCAGTGCAGTGGGACTTGAACTCACAAACTGTGAGATCATGACCTGAGCCGAGATCAAGAAAGAGTTGAACACTACCAACTGTGTCACCCAGGTGCCCCTCAAATATTAAAAATCAGTGGTCTAAAGTAAATATTTGTTTTCACTTATATTCCTTATGGATAAGCAATTGTCTAGTACCATTTACTATTTAACCCATCCTTTGTTTCCTAAACTGCCGTGCCAGTCTTGTTTATATATCTATGTTGGAAAAATACATGGGTCTGTTGCTGATTTACGTATTTTATCTATACATGAATTTTTAAAAAAAACAATGAGTCAATACTTCATTGTTTAATAATTACAGGTTACAATCAGTCACAATACATGACCAGGCAAGTCCCCTTGGTTTTTTTCCAAGAACATCTTGGCTATTCTTGGTGCTATGCTCTTCAGTGACTTAACAATTAGCTTATCAGCTATCACGAAAGGCTTGCTAGAATTTTAATTAGAAATGCATTGAAGGGGCACCTGGGTGGCTGAGTCGGTTGGGTGTCCAACTTCAGGTCAGGTCACGATCTCACAGCTCGTGAGTTCGAGCCCTGCATCGGGCTCTGTGCTGACAGCTCAGAGGCTGGAGCCTACTTCAGATTCTGTGTCTCCCTCTCTCTGTCTACCCTCCTCAGCTCATGCTCTCTCTCTGTCTCAAAAATAAATAAACATTAAAAAAATTAAAAAAAAAAGAAATGCATTGAATATTTACATCAACTTAAGGATCGATCTCGTGAAAAATGGGAATCTTTCATTTAATGAACATAGTATGTCTCTCTAGTTATTTAGGGTTTCTTTAATGTCTTTCAATAAAGTTTTATATTTTTCTTACAAAATTTTTATTGGATTTATTGTCTGGATCCCTTATATTTTATTGTTATTATAAATATTACTTATACTTTTGAGTGGCATTTTAGAAATGTTGGTATCTACGTATAGAAATAAAATTGATTTCTGGATGTTAGTCTTATGTCTGGCAACCTAAATTCTTTTATTAATTCTAACAATTTCATAGATTGTTTTGAATTTGCTATGTAAACTGCTATGTTAATGTATAAATGATTGGTTTTTTCTAACTGTTTAAAAAAAATTTTTAAGTTTATTTATTTTGAGAGAGAGAGAGAGAGAGAGAGAGCGCACAAGTGGAGGAGGGACAGAGAGAAAGGGAGAGAGAGAATCCCAAGAAGGCTCCGCACTGTCGGCACAGAGTCCAAAGTGGGGCTCGAGCCCACAAACTGTGAGATCATGACCTGAGCCCAAATCAAGAGTTAGTGGCTTAACCGAATGAGCCACCCAGGTGCCCCAGTTTTTTCTAATTCTTATACAATGTGTGTGTGCATGTGTGCGTGCGTGCGTGTGTGTGTGTAGGACTGTGTGTATTTGCCTTATTACTTATGAGAACACCAAATTGTATGGAATTGGTGGAAGTGGATCCTTGCCTCATTCCTGATTTTAAAGGTACTAATGCTTTGAACATTTCATCATTGAGTAATCTATTTGTGGTAGGAGTTTTGTCCTATTTTGTTTACTTTCTTATGGTGCTACTTTTGAGTGGGCTCAAAAAGTTATCCTTCTTTTGGTCTTTAGCTAAGAAATTTGGCTTCAGCCGTTGCTGAATTTTATCACTTGTTATTTCTGTCTGTATAAAAATAATTATTTAGTTCTTTTCCTCTGTAGTCCATGAATATGGTGAATTATATTAATAGATCTTCTCATGTTGATTCAACTTTGCACCCCCCTGGTCATGATTCATTTTTCTCTTTTTTACAATGAGCATTTGGTTTTCTAATGTTTTAGTTCAGGATATATTTACATTTATTTTAGTGAGTAATACCAGCATGTAATTTTTCTTCCTTGTACTGTCCTGTCTGGCATTGGGATCAAGGTTTTACTCACCTCACAAAATATGTTTGGAGACTAGCCCTTCTTTTCCTACTCTATAGTTTGTATAGATAAGAATTACATATTCTTTTCTTTGTGTAAGGATTTTGTTTTTCCACCTTTTACTAAAGTGTAACATACATGCAGGGAAGCACAGAGCAGTTGAATGATCACAAACTGAACACACCCTTTAACCAGCACCCAGACCAAGAGACAAAATACTGCCGGCACCACCGAAGCCTCTGCCATGCCCGTTCCCACCATTCCTCCCACAGCAAGATTTCAAAGGTCACAAGTGCTTGGATTTCTAGCAGCATGTATTATTAGTTTTGCCTGTTTTTTGAATTTTATATAATGAAATTCTATAGTATGTATAAGTCAAGATATTTTGAGAACTCACACATTTCCATAATGATTATGGAGTTAATATATTTCTTGTCTATTTTCTTTTTATAATGTATATTCTAAAAATGCATTTTTGTTCACCTCAGTTTTCAAATACATGGGTGTACACTTATTCAAAGTATTTTTTTATATTTAATCAATGCAGTATCGGTAGTTAGGTTTCCATTTTACTTTATTTCTGTGATATATTTTACTAGAGCAGTTTTGTTGAACATTTGTCAATCTTACACTTTTTGAAAAGTAGCTTTTGGCTCTGTTTCCTCTGTTTCATTTCCATTATGTTACTTTCTGTTTTATCATATTTTTCTTTCTGCTTTCTTCAGGTTTATTGTACTGTAGTTTTTATAACTTAAGTTTTATTCTTAGCTCATTAATCTGTAACCTGTCCCCATGTTTATATTTTTTAGAGATTATTTTATTTTATTTTTTTCCTTAAATTTTATTTTTTATTTTTTTTCCAATATATGAAGTTTATTGTCAAATTGGTTTCCATACAACACCCAGTGCTCATCCCAAAAGGTGCCCTCCTCAATACCCATCACCCACCCTCCGCTCCCTCCCACCCCCATCAACGCTCAGTTTGTTCTCAGTTTTTAAGAGTTAGAGATTATTTTAAAACAATGAAGCCCTGTGGGTATCATTTTGGTTGTATCCAGTTTGTTTCATTAAGCAGCATTTTATTATAATTTAGTTCTATGCTTCCCCCTACATTTCATTACATGTTCTTTAATGTATGAATTACTTAAACTTTTTTTTTTCAAAATAGAGTTATCATTCTGGTTTTGATTTTTAAATTTATTTTTGGTGTTTATTTATTTTTGAAAGAGAGAGACAGCATGAGAAGGGAAGGGACAGAGAGAGAGGTAGACAGACGATCTGAAGTGGGCACTGCAGTGACAGCAGAGAGCTCGATGCAGGGCGTGAACTCAGGAACTGTGAGCTGAAGTTGGATGCTTTGGCTTTGATTTTTACTTTATTGCCTTGCAGTAAGACTATGTAGTCCGTGCAACACTGACTTTTAGAATTTTTTGAGACTTGCTTTGTGATCTAGAATATATTTGATCTTTATAAATGTTTCATGTCTCCTTGAAAAGCATATCTATTTTCCAGTTGTTGGGTGCCATGTTCTAAATATATACACTAGATTTATCTTTTTAATTATGTTGTTTAATTCCTTTCTATCCTTACTGTAACAGTCGGGATGGGTTAGGTTGTAACAAAGCTTCTCACAATTAAAGTTTACTTCTGGTTCATGCTCACTTCTCATCTTTTCTGAGGAATCAGGCTAGCAGAGTATCCAACTCTGTGCTTTCAAAATTGCCACAGCAGGAAAAAGAATTTGTATGGTGTCTCACACTGATCCGGAAGCCAGCTTCTGCTGACATTAACTTCTCACATTTCATTGGCCAAAGCAAGTCACATGCCCCCAAAAAGCCTCACCTAATTTCAAGGAGTCAGGAAAATGTATTCCTACAATGTGTCATGAAGGAGGAGAACCAGAATTTTGGTGAACAGCACTAAGGACTACCATACTTTAGATTTATTTTGTCTGCTTTATTGATTACTGGGAAAAAACAGGGGGGGGTTAAATCTCCTATTATAATGATGGACTCATCAATATATCCCTATGTATTGTGACAATTTTTTCTTTATACAGTATAAATATATAAATATGTATATATAAATATATATTATATATAAATATAATTAAATATATTCTGAGGTGGCTACATTAGAATTCTAATGCTCTCAAGGGAATTATGTAGGGGTCGTCTTTGCCTTTCAAAATGTTCTTGCTTTAAATCCCATTTTGTGTGTTATTAATATTCACTCTTTGGAGAGCTTAGTAGTTGCCTTGTATAGAGCTTCCCTATTTTAATTTTTTTTTAATTTTAACATGACTATTTGTTAACAGACATGAATGTAATCAATCTCTGCCCTACTCTTGAATAAGGATCTCAAAACCTTGCTAATCAAAGTTTGATTCATCAACTAGCAAAATAGACACATCTGGGAACTTGTTAGAAATGGAAAATATCTGCCCCAACCCACTGATTTAATACCTGGATTTTGCAAAGATCCCCCAGTGACTGGGTGCATATTAAAGATTGAGAAGCTCTGCCCTAGAACATATTAAATCCAGTTACAGCCTTTCTAATTTATATGCTTTTGGTGCTTTCTAATTTCTAATATGCTTTCTAATTTATATTGCTTTTGGTCTGGTTTGTTTTTAACTCTACAAATTAGCCTTCATTGTAGCTATTTTATACAGTTAATGCTTGTTTTAGTGTTACCCACAAATCTACCATTTCTTTGCTTAGCCATTCCTTCTTGTACATCAAACCTTTCTTGGATCTGTTCCTTCTTTCTTAGATATGACTTTCAGAAGTTCCTTTTGTAAGGTGCTATTGGTAGTGAACTCAGCTTTAGTTCATTGGAAAATATATTTATTTTGCTTGCATTAAAAAAAATTTTTTTTAACGTTTATTCATTTTTGAGAGACAGAGCATGAGTGGGGAAGGGTCAGAGAAGGAGATACAGAATCCGAAGCAGGCTCCAGTCTCCGAGCTGTCAGCACAGAGCCCCACGCGGGGCTTGAACTCACAAACCACGAGATCATGACCTGAGCCGAAGGCAGACGCTCAACCGACTGCGCCACCCAGGCGCCCCTATTTTGCTTGCATTTTAAAAATATCCTCACTAGATGGGGCGCCTGGGTGGCGCAGTCGGTTGAGCATCCGACTTCAGCCAGGTCACGATCTCGTGGTCCGTGAGTTCGAGCCCCGCATCGGGCTCTGGGCTGATGGCTCGGAGCCTGGAGCCTGTTTCCGTTTCTGTGTCTCCCTCTCTCTCTGCCCCTCCCTCGTTCATGCTCTGTCTCTCTCTGTCCCAAAAATAAATAAAAAACGTTGAAAAAAAAATTTAAAAAATATCCTCACTAGATGACATTTCAAGGTCACTTGTTGTTTTTCTCAGTATTTTTAATATATTTCCATTGTCATTTAATGTCCTTTATTGTTGTTGAGAAGTCAGCTAGAAGGTAATTGCCTCCCTTTGGTAGTAGTCTGTCCATCACTGTGTCCCTCTATTCTCTCTCTTTTCTCTGTTTTCTTTTAAAACCTTGTAATGTTATGTATCTATATTGATGGAAGACCTGAATCCTAAAGTTCAAGTAACCTAATGGATTGTGTGTTCAGCGTAGGACTAAATTATAATAAAAATACTGCTTAATAAAACATATTGGATGCAACTAAAATACCTACAGGCCTTAATTATTTTTAAAATAATCTTTAAAAACATATATAAGAAAATAAGACAGGCTAAAGATTAATGAGACAGGAATAAAACTTAAATTATAAGATATAAAAATAACATTAAATAAAGTCATTAGTCATTATATCTTTGAACATGGTCTTTCTTCCATTTTCTTTTCTCTTTCTGCAACTCTCATTTTGTGTATGTTGACTCTCCTAATCACTATATCTCTTAAACTTTCATATTTTCCATCTTTTTGTTTATGTGTATTTGCCTTCTAGGTTATTTCTCATATCTATCTTCTATTTCATTAATTCTCTCGTCACCTGTTTCTCTTGAACAGAATCTGTGGAGCCCTTAAATTTGCAAATGCCCTTAGAGAAAATATTAGCTGCAGCACTGGCTTTTTCTTCTTGTTCTCCACACTTCCATGTCATTTTTGGGCTATATCTTTGCTTTATTTATGTCCCAATTAGCCATGATTTTGAGAAATATTTATATTTTATTCAGATTTTTCTATTTTTATCCTGGGATAGATTTTTCTATGAAACTATTTCACCGTATTTCCAGAAATGGAAATCTGAATTTCTTTTATATTTTGTCTAGTATTTTGGGTATTTTTGTACTTACTATCATCTATTGTTGTTAGGTTTCATCTCTTTGTGGGCAAAATTTTTATCTGATCTATTCTGAAATTTCCAAATTAACTAGTGTCCTTAAACAATTGTTGTTAAATAAATGATTCCAGTAGTTAGGGGAGCCTTCTCACAGTAACAAGACCTGCTTTTGGGGAAGTACCAGATGAGGCAATCACATGCATTTAACCATTAAGAAATCAAGCACACAGCCAGTTCAACAGGAGGAAATTCCTGTTCAAGTCCCAGATTTTCTTTCCTCTCCTCCTGGACAACTTCATGGGTTGAAGAAAGTTAGGGAAACAAAATATTTTCTCTAGATGCTGACAGGATTGTACAAAAATTTGTTTTCCATGAATTGTTTCACATTTTAAATTATTTTTAAAGGACTCTAAATTTTTTTTCAAGTTCCAGACCACAAAAATTAAAATGCAAATAAATAATACAATTAAGGAAGACACTGAAAGATAGATGACAAACAGTCTTAGAAAAGTATCCTCCCTCTGCTGTTCTGCCTCATCTCATCACATAGCAGCTGTAGGTCATATAAATTCCAGTTGAATATGGGCTTTCCAATTTTTCCATATTTAATCAATTAAAATAGTGAAATCCTAACATCTACATAATATTCCAAATATGAAAATTTATTACAGTCAAGAAAGGACAAGATATTAGCAGCATTATCTAAAGATGACCAAGCCACTCAGATCAGATGTACCACTCTGCTCATCTTATGACTTAACAATTTAGGGTAAATCTTACCCCAAGATGAGTGTCTACTCTTAATCTCCACAGACTGCCACACTTGGAGTTCATTTCTATTTATGGCAGAGCAATAAAATGTTCAAGCCTACAGTTATACAAAAAAAAAATCCTAATATTGGGAAGGATTTTCACCCAATTTATAGACACTTGACTTCTGACCTAACTGAAGCACAGTGTGAGATATTCATAAGGACTGGAAAGGCATCAAAATAATATTGGTAAATCAAATGGTAATACTGATGTTTACACTTATTTCTTTCTGGCTACTTAGAACAACAAGAAACCCTTCAGTATACTATATGGGACCACTTAGAAAGTTTAGTTCAGTACTGCGTTAATAACATTGAATCAACTGTATCTCTCTCTATTCAATTTCTGCCACCTTTGATAATAGTGGCCAAGACCAGCTCATGGAAGATACTCACGCCTCTCTTGGTTTCTGTGATAGTAAACTCCCCTGGCTCTCCTCTTATCCTTCAGTCTGCCTCTTTTCCTTCACCTCTCCCCTCACACCCTACCCTCAGCCATTAAATGTTAGCATAATTTGAGATTTTATAGTTTGCCATGAATCATCTCATTGGATCTCACACTTAAACTAATTCCAAGTCTTTACCTCTATATATTTCTTTCATTTCTTTAGGTCTATGTTTTTAATTGCCTATTTAATGCTTCAAGCAGGACACCCCACAGATAACTTCAATTCACTGTGTAAAAAACAAATCATAATTACTCAATTTCACACCTGTGTAGCCAAACTAGAAATCTTAGCTTTCTTAATGTTTCACTTTCCTTCACCACTCATGTATAATCACCAACAAAATCCAAATAAATATACAAGCAGGTGTATTCCTCTGCTTTTGCACATGGTGCTTGAAATCCTCTTGAAATTCCAGTAAAAATTCAAGTCATTTTTCAAGAACTAATTCTAAAAGTGACACTTCTGTAAGTCTCTCTCAATATCCCTCAGTGGAATGAACCATTTCTTATTTTGAATTTTCCCAGTTTTCTTTTAAATATCCCTCTTAAGAGGTAAAATATGATTGCCACGCTCTAGGCATGTGTGTGCATGTCAATCACTTCCTGCAAATTGTACAGTTTAGGATACGACCTGTATCTTGTTTGTGTATCCCCCACGAAACTTAATATAGTGCCATGAAGTGTTAGATTTTCAATAAGTATTTCCTAGAAGAAAAAGACGTGTGCATGGCTATTATACCTATTCCAAACCCAACTAGCAAAACCTACCTCTACTGAAAAAACAGAAGACACCATCCCCAAAAGAGCTTTCATGTTTATTTGTACTAAAGTTATTAAAATGAGAGTTGCTTTAAAAAATCCTTTTATTTACTGTAGGCTCTAAAGTCAATAGAAGAGGCAACTTTCATATGTATCAACTCTTAAATGGCGATAAGCAAAGCAGGCAGACACTAAACCAAGCACATTCTCTCTCTTCTCTCTCCCTCTCTCTCTCTCTCTGTCTCTCTGTCTCTCTCTCTCTCTCTCTGGCCAGTGCAAGAAAGACCCAATATCAATTTAAGTTCGGTGTAACATATGTTTAGCATTTACTATACATAAGGCTTTAAGGCAAAAAAGATAAATGAGACCTTTGTCAAGGAGTTTTTCTTCTTTTGCTTTACCAAAACATTTTCTCTTAAGCTCAGAATGACTCCACCCACGTGATGCTATTGGCTGCTTGCAAAATAATTCTGTTTTCATTGGTGATGTTATTGGCTACTTGCAATATAGTTGCAGTTTCACAGGTTTGAAAATGGTAGCAGAATGGACAAGAATAGAAATCACGTGGGTAATCCTGAGACCCTTAGGAATGTTTCAAGATAACAAAGAGTGATATTCACTTACTTCTCTAAAATTGTCCCACCTATCAAATTTGACTTGAGCCTTCCTTAAACAACTTGTCCAAAAGAGGTAATTTACAAGCTTTCCTCAATAATTCCTGAAGTATGAGCACAATAATTACGCATACAATTCTAAATTTCATGCAAAATCAGAAATAAAAATAATCCTCTTGAGTGGACTGTTTTTGGACTTGCTCTCCACTTTTAGGATCTAATAACATAGTACACTTCCATGGCCTCTGCGAACCACAATGTACATGCTGTACTGTTTACCTCCAACAGGAAAAAAAAAAAAAAACTACTTCTTAATACATGCTATTTAACAATAATTGCTGGGGCTATTCATGTCTAGTCCTAGAACTGGAATTTCCTGCATTATGGATATTTCATGTTGGAAATATTGCTGGTTTGGCAGAATGAAAAATAGATGGCTTTGGCTCTGTGGGAAATAACACTCTCAATGGGTTCACTGTGGCATCCTGGAGGCTTAACTTCTGAGTTTGGTGAGTTGGACTGGATTCTGGAAGATGAGCATGTTTGGTAGGTGCACTAGAAGAGGAGGTTATAAATTGGCTGTACGTTACTTGAATTTTTTGGGGGGGGGGAAGAAATGGGGAAGAACAAAGGATAGCATCTAAGCCATAAATTTATATAATAATTTATGCTACAAAGTGGTTGTATCAGTCGGATACACACTATGTTATCCACAAAGGGAGAGTTATGTCACGTGTCATGTCTATCGATAAGCAACTAATTCTTTCAGTAAATGCTTCTGATGTGATTGGGTTATGCTAGGGGGTGAGGGCACAGTCTAAGAAGTCATAGCACTGTGCTCACAGACATGATACTCTAATGATTTTAGTCTCACCAAATCCTTTAATAGCCATCCAATTAGATGTTGCTTGTGAAGGTGGGTTGCATTCCAAGTTAGAAGATAATTTAGCATCTGAACTTGCATAGTTATGTGGCAACCTACTATCTCTTCATCAGATATTTAAAACTAGGGTTGACCATATAATTTATCACCTAACCTGGGGTAGTTTTGAGAGTGAAAGGAAGAGCTGCTTATAATTGTGTAGTGTGTATAAACCTGGAGAGAAACTAGTTTATATAGGGTCACCCTATCTGAAACCACAGGTGTTCCCTTAATCAGTAATGTATGCTGCCCAATCTGGAGCCTTCACCAGGAAGAGAAACTCCAGTTTGTCTGTTTTTCTTAATGAATGGCTAGCAGAAGTGATATTCAATGGGAAGAGTCTGAAAGACACATTATTCATTCCTTCTTCCAGGTATTTAGTTTCATCATTCCCTGATGATCAGGAAAGGTCAGAAATCACATATATGAGTCATATTAGCTGAGTCCCCAACATAGCTATCTTCTTTAAATTATGCTTTTCTGTGGGGCGCCTGGGTGGCGCAGTCGGTTAAGCGTCCGACTTCAGCCAGGTCACGATCTCGCGGTCCGTGAGTTTGAGCCCCGCGTCGGGCTCTGGGCTGATGGCTCAGAGCCTGGAGCCTGTTTCCGATTCTGTGTCTCCCTCTCTCTCTGCCCCTCCCCCGTTCATGCTCTGTCTCTCTCTGTCCCAAAAATAAATAAACGTTGAAAAAAAATTAAAAAAAAATAAATTATGCTTTTCTGTTCTGAGTGTGTGCTAAATGTGTGTACAAGACAGAACAGTGCAGTCATGTGACCTTGCTTCTGTGTGATTAAAAATGGTGGAGATTTTCCCCACTGTGTTATTGAATGGCATGTAAGAGTTCACAGGATTTTGCCTGAATGTTTGCTCTCCTTTCAAGAACTCATGAGTGTCTTCCTATCAGATAAAGATTCATACAGGCTTCTGACTTACCCTTTTATGCCTGGCTCCCAATGTTTGGTTACAGGAATCCCTCCCTGAGGTGAAGCATTCGTATTCTACTAATTCTCATGTTTGACTTTCTCTCTCTTTTGATGTGGCGCTGTCTTCTGAACTGGCTAATTTTCCTCAGTTTTATCTTTTTGTATTCAGTATTTCCTAATGACCAAATAAAGTTGAAACTTTTTGGCCTGATGGTCACGGCCTCCATATTTAACCCTAAACTCCTGGCCATTCTCACTTGCTAATCTTATCCCTCGTGTATTATTTCTCCATTTGAACTACTTGCTCTTCCCAGCACCTGCCCTATATTTTTTGCCTTTGTGCCTATGTTCATGCTATTCTTACCCTTTCGGGATTTGAAGAAAGTTCATTGATATCTGCTGTGAGGAGTAGAGAGTTAATAGGGAGAAGATAAAAAGAGTGTCCACTGGAACATTTGGAACCTGTTGAAAGAGAAAATGTGCAACAGCCTGAACCCTTCTTCATTGTGTATGCTCTGGCCTGGTACCATTTTCCTTTCCATATGGAAGACTTGTCCTGGAAAATTCACCTCTTGAAGGAGCAGAGGCTCATTTTTAATTCTTTTTTCTGAAGTGTGGGAGAAAGTGCGTGGCTTGGAGGTAAACAAATTATGTGTTGGCACAGGCCTGCTGACACCATCTGTTTCTCTTTGGGTAGTCATTCAAACCTCTTAGGCATTTGCCCCCCAAACCCCAACCCCAAGGTCAAAACCCAGGGCATATCTTAGGAATAGGATCATAGGGATTTACCTCATGTTTATAATCGTATAATCTTCTTGGGTGGGGAGGAAAGAATGGAAACCCTTGGAGTTATTCTTGTATATGACTATGCATTCAGAATCTAGATGTTTTTGTGCAGTCGTCAGAGAAAAATGTAAAATGAAAATGTGATGTATGGGGTAATAGTCACAAACCCTAATTTTTTCCATGGCCCCTTCTTTATTTATTTCCTCCTTTTTTTTCCTCTTGTTCATTTTGTAGGAGGGGCTCTTGGCTCTTGTTCAAGCACATTTTTGAAGAATGGAGGAAAGGGATTGTGGTTAGTTAGGTTATACGGAAAGACAACAAAGAAATCGAATACCCACCTTGGCAGTGGCCCAGATGCCTTCCAGTGGATACTGGTTTACTGTAAGCACAAAAGACCCATGCAAAAAGGCTTGAAAATGTGGTTAGAAACCTATTTACTTTTCAACGCAGGAGGAAATTGGAAACAGAAGTCTGGCTTGCCATTGAGAGGCAATTTTAAGTTAATTAATCAAGTGAGGGAATCCAATGGCCAGGAAATGGTGGCAACAGAGTCAGTTTTGCACTTTGGACCTGCAAGCAGGTCCTCGGCTGTTCCTAGTAATACAACTGTTGCATAGTCTTGGGGGACTGTTTGCCATCTCAGCATACCTGGTCACTGAAAGAATGCAAACTTCGTTACTTTTTTTTAAAATTTATTATTGTTTAAGTGTATTTATTTATTTTGAGAGAGAGAGAGAGAGATTGCGCGAGCAGGGGAGGGGCAGAGAGAGGGAGAGAGAGAGAATCCACGGCGGGCTTCACACTATTCCCGCGATCAGGGCTCGCACTCACCGAGAACCATGAGATCATGACCTGAGAAGAAACCAAGAGCTGGATGCTTAACTGACTGAGCCACAGGTGTCCCCTTACCTGTTTTTGTGTTGTGCTGTCACTGGTGGTTGGAAAATATTTTGCAAAGGTAGCTGTAGAGTGACAGCTGCAGAAGGATGGAAATACAGGCGTTTTTATGATGATGACAGCAGTTTGTTAGGGAAAAGTTGTAAAGACCGGAGATGAGATGTAAGATGACAGTGTATTCTTATACTGGAAGATGCATCCTAAAACAATCTTTCCGTTAGCTGGCAAGTTCACTAAAGACAGAGGTTGTGTCACACTCCGTTTTAAGCCAACAAACTGCCTAGTTGGTTATCAGTATGAATGAAAGACTCTTCTAACCCATCTCTTTTGCCCTTTGCTATGGCTTGAATGCATGGGTCCCCCACCCTCCCAAATTCATGTGTTGACAATCTGACTCCTGAAGTGATGTTGTTGGGAAGTGGGCCCTTTGGGGGTGTTTAGGTTATGAGGGTGGAACCCTCGTGAGTGGGATCGGTAACTTTATAAAAAAAAAAACCCTCAGATCTAGCTTGTTTCTTCCACCATGTGAGGACACAGCAAGAAGGTGCCCTCTATTAATCAGAAGGCAGGCCATTCTTAGACAGTGAATCTGCCAGCACCTTGATCTTGTACCTCTCAGCCCCCAATACTGTGAGAAAGAAATTTCTGTTGTTTATAAGCCACTCAGTCTATATATTTTGTTATAGCAGCTCTAACGGAAGAAGACACCCTTGGAACTATCTTTCTATAGATGTGTGCCTGATAATATTCCTAAGTATTACTAATATATTCAAGATCTCTGTGACAGACTATTCCATAACCAACTCACTAACTTATATTCCAGACTACTTTATTCTCAAAAAAAAATTTTTTTTGCATTCTAACCTGGATCCTACCTGTTATTATTGAAACCTTTATTTTGTTCTGTCCTTCATGAAGATAGAACATGTTACTTTCTGTCATTTAAAATACTTTCCTTAAAAAGTGAATGGCCTTGGGGCACCTGGGTGGCTCAGTCAGTTAAGCGTCCAACTTCAGCTCAGGTCATGATCTCACAGTTTGTGGGTTTGAGCTGACAGTTCAGAGCCTGGAGCCTGTTTTAGATTCTGTGTCTCCCTCTCTCTCTGCCCTGCCCCTGCTTGTGCTCTCTCTCTCTTTCTCTCAAAAATAAATAAACATTAAAAAAAATTTTTTTTAAGTGAATGGCCTTATTGAGCCACTATTGTCTCCAAGCAGTGAGAAGACAAGATCACCATATATAAAACATTCATAAAACCACATTAGATGGAGTGGGTAAATGAATAATACATATGCAATGTGTTGTAATAAAGAAGCAACAATGAAAAACATTTGCATGGCTATATGAATGTTTCCTTGGGCCAGCATATTATTACCACTTTTTTGTTGATGCTCTATTTCTAAATATATTTTTTTTCTTGTAACCTTTTAATTTGAAGATTTTTAAACTTAAGACAAAGGAAATCCTTGTATATCTTTCCTTTACACTGATCCACATTTAATTTTGCTTCCTCTTTCCCCACCCAACCCTGTCTCTCTTCCTGTGTTTCTCAAAGCTTTTTTTCATCATCACTCCCTCAAGAATACATTTTAGACATTTTTTTTCCTAATCACGTACCCCCATAAAAATTTAAGACCACAGATAAACTGTGTATCTGTTTACACCATTGTATCATCTAAGAATTTTTTGCCCTCCAGGAACCAAAGCTTACTCTCTCCTTTTCTGTACCATTTGAGAATAAGTTGGAGACAATGTGTACTTTTTCCCCTGAATATTTCAGTATTTATTTCCTAAGAACAAGGACAGCCTTTTACATAAGCAAAATACAAATATCAAAATCTGGAAACTTAACACATGAACACAATATTATAATCTAAAATCCATAGTCCGTATTCAAAATTTGTCAGTAGTCTCAATACTGCCCTTTGTAGCTCATTTTCCGAGCTCAGCCAGGATTCAATCCAGGATGCCACATGGCATTTAGTTGTTATGCCTCTTCAGTTACTCTTACTCTGGAGCATTGCCTCAGTCATATTGACCTTGACATTTTTAAAGAGTACCTGAGGTATTTTGGAGAATGTTCCTCGTTTGGGTTTTCTGATGTTTTGTCCAGATTAGATTCAGGTTTTACTTTGTGGACCAGAAACCCATAGAAGAGATAGGTCTTTCACAGTCCAGGACGTCAGGAGAAACATGATGTCAGTGTGTCCCAGTCCTGGGATGTTGACTCTGATCATGTACATAAGGTGGTACTTGCCAGTATTTCCACTGTAAAGTTACTATTTTTCCCTTGTAATTAATAAGTAATATTTTGATACTATGTTAATGTCTTAGTTCTCATAAAACTTTCCCCTACATAGTTTGATCATCTATTAATACGTTTTTTATTTGTGTTTTTTGTTTTGTTTTGTTTTTAGTTTCTTCATTATATATCATTCTTTCCATAGTTCTTACTTGGAATTCTGTCAGGAAGAGCTTTCTCTCTACATTTATTTTATTTTATTTTATTTTACTTTATTTATTAAGACTATAAGATTATTTTATTAAGTAAGATTCAATATTGTATAAGTATGGACATACAGATTCTAATTTTGTTCATTGAGTCATAATCCATTGCTATCATTTATTTTAGTGTTCAGATTGTGCCAAATTTGGCCTGCGGAATCTCTTTCAAGCTGGATCTTGTGTCCTGTGATTCTCAATTTTGGGTATTAGCCATCCATTTCAGTATCTGAGATAGCTTTTCAACACATATCCCCCTCAGTTGAATTCCAGCATGGTGGGAGATCAGACAGAGAGGGCATTGCATCTATAATTGATAGATCATCAGGCGCTGTCATTGGCTGACAGCTGACCTTCAACTTTTGAGCCTTAGTTTGCTCATTGGTAAAATGCAGCTAATAATTGTGTCCTCACTATTTAACTGGGTTGTTGTGGGGTAGCAAAATATTGCATAAGATATGTTAGACAAGCAATAAAGCTTCAATCCTATGTAAGATTTATTATTATCATTATAATGTTTTTATAATGATAATGATATAAGCCTATGTTAGCAACAAAATACTCTGGATGATTCAATAGGCAATGGTCCAGAAACAGGAATACTTTTGATAAGTAGTGAGGATCTGGATATTATATTAAAGTCTTTCAGACCAGCTCCATCTTCCAGAGTACTTCATATGCACTATTTTCATTCCTTTGATGAAATCCCAAATCATGAGGCATGGAATTGTCTTTGTAGAATATTATTCCTTTAGTGGATCCCTGCCTGTCATTCACACACTGGCACCTGCCTGACATGCAATTTATTAGAAAAGCATTCACACACACGGGCTAGATGAATCTCATTTGCCCTGTAATGTCTGGAAGGCCTGGGAGACTGCAGTGCAAATGGGGCTGCTCAGAAGAGACTCTTCCCCTGAGAGGAGACATTGTTTTGTTGGTTCTTTGTTTGTTTGTTCTCAGTGTGGTCCTTACTCTGTAGTCTCAGAAAACCCTTGGAATTTTTGCAGCTGTGGGGAAGAGGCGTCGCTTCTTTAAAGTTAAGTTTTTTCTTAAAGAGTCTTGGGCTAACTTATTATCCAATGAATAAAACTGTCTTTTACTTGGCTTATAGCGCTTGCACAATTACCAGGGAAAGGGAATTTTTGATAAGTGGCATATTATAATCAGAAATCCTCTCCTATTTGGTGCGGGGTGTGGGGGGGTTCCTAGTAGGACAGAGGATTTGTTTCGTATCCTCTGAGTTGAACTTTGAGTTCTGAAAAAACCTGAAGACCCAAGGGGAAAAGGCCTTGCTATGTACTGGCTTGTTGGCTGTCAGGTCAACATCTTGCTGGATTTCTAGGTTCCAGGCTTAAGTTGGAGAAGCCTGAACCATATTTACGTTAGACCATCCATCATTTTCACAGTTCGACTAAGCCCAGAAATTACTCCTGCAAATACTTTGAAACTGTGTATTAAAGAAGTGTAAAGTAGGAAAAACTCAAACCGTATTCCCAGCCTGGAGAAGATTCCTGTTCTATGACCTGCCTACCCCTCACCAATGTCCTGTGCTAGTTTACCATAGAGGGGGAATGGTAATCAGACCAGGCCTGTGGTGGTGTCTCTCATTGTTAACAACCACATTGAATGGACACTCACTGTCTGCCCAGGGCCTATGAGAAACACCAAGAAATGTCAGACATAGTCCTGGCCTTCAAGGAGCTTTTAGTCTCTTCTCTTCCTTAGCCTCACTTTGACTAGGTCTGACCTAGATAGTTTTAGTCTTTGGACCTTTGGAATCCATGGAATAAGTCCCTGACATTGGAAAATTTTCTGCTCCTGTCTTGTAGGTGCTTTAAGAAAATATTTCTATTCTTTTCTCCATGTATTTACTATTATTCAGGATTGAGAATGTATGAGGAGTGTTCTGTGGCAAACTGAAGAAAGGAAGTCTTGACCTTCCCAGTCACTTCCTCTCTCTGATACTCAGAATTATAAAGTAAGATTGAAAAACAATAGCCACAACATTCTGCATCTCCTCCTACTGTGTCTGGAGTCTATTATCCCATCCTTGGAATTTGGGTGGGATTTGTTTTGCAGAATGGGATTGTAGCAACTTGATGCAAACAGAGACTTGTAAAGAGCTTACATGTTAAACTTGACTCTGTTGCTGCTTTTGGAACCCTATATTGCCACCATGTAAACAAGCCAGGGCTGGCCTGCTGAACAGGAGGGATGAGTGGCAGAATGGCCCCCATCACCCCAGCCAACAAAACCCCAGAAACAGAGACATCTAGCTGACCGGCAGCTAACTGCAAGACTTGAATCATTGGAGCTGAGGGAGCTCAAGAACTGCTCAATGGATCCCAGCCTGAATTAACAGCTCATGAGAATGTTGTGCTAGAAATAATGATTGTTGCTTTAAGCCACTAATTTTTTCGAACTGTTAATTTTGACTCGAAAACTGCAAATGTAACAAAGTCTGGTCCACCCTTCACTCAGCTTTCTCCAATGGCCACATCATATATAGTTGTAGTACAATATCAAAAGCAGGAAATTGACATAGGTACATTACTACTAGTTATACTGAACTTACTCAGTTTTTACCATGTTTTTAAAAGACTTCATTCATTTATATGTATGTGCATGTGCATATGTAGTTCTATGAAATTTTATTGCATATATAGATTTGTGTAATCTCCATCATGTCCACAAAAGGACTTCTTACCCCCTCTTTGTATTGGCACCCACCCCCCACCACATTCCTATCCACGTCCCCTGGCAGCCACTAATCTGTTTTCTCTTTCTGTAGTTTTGTCATTTCAAGAATGTTATGTAAATTGAATCATGCAGTACATGCCCTTTTGAGGTCCATCCAAGTTGTGAATCAGGAGTTCCTTCCTTTTTATTGTTGAGTAGTATTCCATTGTTTGGTGTACCAAGTTTGTTCTAGAAACTAGCTCTTTGATGGATATATGGTTTGTAAATATTTCACTTAGTCTTTAGCTTGTCTTTTTATCCTCTTAACAGAATCTTTTGTAGTACAGATGTTTTTAGTTTTGATGACATCCAATTTGTTAATTTTTCTTTTATGTATTGCGCTTTTGACATTATATGTAGAAACTCTTTTTTTTTTTTTTAATTTTTTTTTTCCAACGTTTATTTATTTTTGGGACAGAGAGAGACAGAGCACGAATGGGGGAGGGGCAGAGAGAGAGGGAGACACAGAACCGGAAACAGGCTCCAGGCTCTGAGCCATCAGCCCAGAGCCCGACGCGGGGCTCGAACTCACGGACCGCGAGATCGTGACCTGGCTGAAGTCGGACGCTTAACCGACTGCGCCACCCAGGCGCCCCTAGAAACTCTTTACCTACGCCTAGCTTCTGAAAATTTCAATGTTTTCCTCAAAAAAGCTTATAGTTTTATGTTTTTAATTTAAGTCTATGATCCATTTTGAATTAATTTTTGTGTAAGTTCATTGTTAGCTTACATTGGTCCCAACAGTTTGTTGGGAAAACTATCCAGCCTTTACTGACCTGCTTTTGCACCACTGTAAAAAAGTCAACAATTGGAAATCATTAGAAAGAAAAATCTACCAAATTTCTTGGTTTTCTATGTTGTTCAATTGATCTGTGTTTCTGTTAATTTGCCAGTAGTACACAGCTATCATTAAGCTATGTAACTATTAAAGATTACTGTATTTATACAGTTTTAAAATCAGGTGCAGTGATTTCTTCTACTTAATTTTTCTTTTTCAGAATTGGTTTAGCCATTCTAGTTTCTTCTCCTTCCCATACAAATTTTAGAATTAGTTTTTCTATGCCTCCAGGAAATCTTTCTGGGATTTTGATAGTAATGACATTAAGCCTATAAAATAATTTTGGGGGGGCGCCTGGCTGGCTCATTCGGTTAAGTGGCCAACTTCGGCTCAGGTCATGATCTTGCGGTCCATGAGTAATAGCCCCGCGTGGGCTCTGTGCTGACAGCTAAAAGCCTGGAGCCTGCTTCAGATTCTGTGTCTCCCTCTCTCTGACCCTCCCCTGTTCATGCTCTGTCTCTCCCTGTCTCAAAAATAAATAAACGTTAAAAAAAAATTTAAAATAATTTTGGGAGAATTGATCTCTGTACTTCCTTGACTCTTCCAATCTATGATCACAGTGTATCTTTCCATTAATTTAGATCTTTGATTTCTTTCATCAGACTTTTATAAATTTCAGTTATAGAGTCTGTACATGTTTTTTTTAAGATAAGTTACTCATTTTTATGGAGTCTTTCATGAGAAAATTGATAACTAATATCAAAAGCAGGAAATGGACATGCTGTGGTTCTAACATCCTGACAAGGTTATAAGTGCCAAACATGGCTCAGTTCTATGGACCGATCTACTCTAGTCTCACAGCCAGAAAATGAGAGGGAAAAGTCAAAACTACAAATCACATACGGCCTGGTGGTAGAGGGGGTCTACAGGTGGGTTTTATCCCTGCTGAAAGCCCAAAGTTGGAATGACAAGGCTTACACCAGGCTTCCAGAAAAAAGGCAGGACTTTACTTCTAAGACCAAAATTAGTCTGGAATTGTCAACTAAAATTTAGATTTTCCCTGTGATAAAATGTGTACATTAAAATTTGCATTTAGATTTCTCCTCAAGATGGTAAAGTGAGCACGTGTACAATCCCCTTGGCTCCTAGCAGGGTAGAATGATAAAAACTTATGTTTACATTGTCTGAGTCTGGATGGAGCTGCCTTTATGTTTGTGACTATAGCTGTACCAGAGACATTTGATTGGGACTCAATTACTCTTATAATAACAGGTTACCACTAATGATAAATTATAGTTTTCCTTCTCATGTTGATATATCTGCTCTCTCACTTAATTTACCCTGTTTCTCATTTTTTAAATTTTATTTATTTATTTATTTATTTAATATATGAGATTTATTGTCAAATTGGTTTCCATACAACACCCAGTGCTCATCCCAAAAGATGCCCTCCTCAATACCCATCACCCACCCTCCCCTCCCTCCCACCGCCCATCAACCCTCAGTTTGTTCTCAGTTTTAAGAGTATCTTATGCTTTGGCTCTCTCCCACTCTAACCTCTTTTTTTTTCCCTTCCCCTCCCCCATGGGTTTCTGTTAAATTTCTCAGGATCCACATAAGAGTGAAAACATATGGTATCTGTCTTTCTCTGCCTGACTTATTTCACTTAGCATAACACTCTCCAGTTCCATCCACATTGCTACAAAGGGCCATATTTCATTCTTTCTCATTGCCACGTAGTACTCCATTGTGTATATAAACCACAATTTCTTTATCCATTCATCAGTTGATGGGCATTTAGGCTCTTTCCATAATTTGGCTATTGTTGAGAGTGCTGCTATAAACATTGGGGTACAAGTGCCCCTATGCATCAGTACTCCTGTATCCCTTGGGTAAATTCCTAGCAGTGCTACTGCTGGGTCATAGGGTAGGTCTATTTTTAAATTTTTGAGTAACCTCCACACTGTTTTCCAGAGCAGCTGCACCAGTTTGCATTCCTACCAACAGTGCAAGAGGGTTCCCATTTCTCCACATCCTCGCCAGCATCTATAGTCTCCTGATTTGTTCATTTTGGCCACTCTGACTGGCATGAGGTGACATCTGAGTGTGGTTTTGATTTGTATTTCCCTGATGAGGAGCGACGTTGAGCATCTTTCATGTGCCTGTTGGCCATCTGGATGTCTTCTTTAGAGAAGTGTCTATTCATGTTTTCTGCCCATTTCTTCACTGGGTTATTTGTTTTACGGGTGTGGAGTTTGGTGAGCTCTCTATAGATTTTGGATACTAGACCTTTGTCTGATATGTCATTTGCAAATATCTTTTCCCATTCCATTGGTTGCCTTTCAGTTTTGTTGATTGTTTCCTTTGCTGTGCAGAAGCTTTTTATCTTGATGAGGTCCCAATAGTTCATTTTTGCTTTTAATTCCCTTGCCTTTGGGGATGTGTCGAGTAAGAGATTGCTACAGCTGAGGTCAGAGAGGTCTTTTCCTGCTTTCTCCTCTACAGTTTTGATGGTTTCCTGTCTCACATTTAGGTCCTTTATCCATTTTGAGTTTATTTTTGTGAATGGTGTGAGAAAATGGTCTAGTTTCAACCTTCTGCATGTTGCTGTCCAGTTCACCCAGCACCATTTGTTAAAGAGACTGTCTTTTTTCCATTGGATATTCTTTCCTGCTTTGTCAAAGATGAGTTGGCCATACTTTTGTGGATCTAGTTCTGGGGTTTCTATTCTATTCCATTGGTCTATGTGTCTGTGTTTGTGCCAATACCATGCTGTCTTGATGATTACAGCTTTGTAGTAGAGGCTAAAGTCTGGGATTGTGATGCCTCCTGCTTTGGTCTTCTGCAAAATTACTTTGGCTATCCGGGGCCTTTTGTGGTTCCATATGAATTTTAGGATTGCTTGTTCTAGTTTTGAGAAGAATGCTGGTGCAATTTTGATTGGGATTGCATTGAATGTGTAGATAGCTTTGGATAGTATTGACATTTTTGACAATATTTATTCTTCCAATTCAAACAATCCAAAAATGGAATGTTTTTCCATTTCTTTGTGTCTTCTTCAATTTCCTTCATAAGCTTTCTGTAGTTTTCAGCATACAGATCTTTTATATCTTTGGTTAGATTTATTCCTAGGTATTTTATGCTTCTTGGTGCAATTGTGAATGGGATCAGTTTCTTTATTTGTCTTTCTGTTGCTTCATTGTTAGTGTATAAGAATGCAACTGATTTCTGTACATTGATTTTGTATCCTGCAACTTTTCTGAATTCATGTATCAGTTCTAGCAGACTTTTGGTGGAGTCTATTGGATTTTCCATGTATAATATCATGTCATCTGCAAAAAGTGAAAGCTCGACTTCATCTTTGCCAATTTTGATGCCTTTGATTTCCTTTTGTTGTCTGATTGCTGATGCTAGCACTTCCAACACTATGTTAACCAACAGTGGTGAGAGTGGACATCCCTGTTGTGTTCCTGATCTCAGGGAAAAAGCTCTCAGTTTTTCCCCATTGAGGATGATGTTAGCTGTGGGCTTTTCATAAATAGCTTTTATGATGTTTAAGTATGTTCCTTCTATCCTGACTTTCTCAAGGGTTTTTATTAAGAAAGGATGCTGAATTTTGTCAAATGCTTTTTCTGCATCGATTGACAGGATCATATAGTTCTTATCTTTTCTTTTATTAATGTGATGTATCACGTTGATTGAGTTGCGAATGTTGAACCAGCCCTGCATCCCAGGAATGAATCCCACTTGATCATGGTGAATAATTCTTTTTATATACTGTTGAATTCAATTTGTTAGTATCTTCTTGAGAATTTTTGCATCCATATTTATCAGGGATATTGGCTTGTAGTTCTCTTCTTTCACTGGCTCTCTGTCTGGTTTAGGAATCAAAGTAATTAATACTGGCTTCATAGAATGAGTCTGGAAGTTTTCCTTCCCTTTTTATTTTTTTGAATAGCTTGAGAAGGATAGGTATTATCTCTGTTTTTTTTTTTAATTTTTTTTAACGTTTATTTATTTTTGACACAGAGAGACAGAGCATGAACGGGGGAGGGTCAGAGAGAGGGAGACACAGAATCTGAAACAGGCTCCAGGCTCTGAGCTGTCAGCACAGAGCCCGACGTGGGGCTCGAACTCACAGACTGCGAGATCATGACCTGAGCCGAAGTCGGCCACTTCACCGACTGAGCCACCCAGGCACCCCGATATTATCTCTGTTTTAAACGTCTGGTAGAACTCCCCTGGGAAGCCAGCCATCTGGTCCTGGACTCTTATTTGTTGGGAGATTTTTGATGACTGATTCAATTTCTTTGCTGGTTATGGGTCTGTTCAAGCTTTCTATTTCCTCCTGTTTGAGTTTTGGAAGTGTGTGGGTGTTTAGGAATTTGTCCATTTCTTCCAGGTTGTCCAGTTTGTTGGCATATAATTTTTCATAGTATTCCCTGGTAATTCTTGTATCTCTGAGGGATTGGTTGTAATAATTCCATTTTCATTCATGATTTTATCTATTTGGGTCATCTCCCTTTTCTTTTTGAGAAGCCTGGCTAGAGGTTTATCAATTTTGTTTATTTTTTCAAAAAACCAACTCTTGGTTTCATTGATCTGCTCTACAGTTTTTTTACATTCTATATTGTTTATTTCTGCTCTGATCTTTATTATTTCTCTTCTTCTGCTGGGTTTAGGCTGCCTTTGCTGCTCTGCTTCTAGTTCCTTTAGGTGTGCTGTTAGATTTTGTATTTGGGATTTTTCTTGTTTCTTGAGATAGGCCTGGATTGCAGTGTATTTTCCTCTCAGGACTGCCTTTGCTGCATCCCAAAGCGTTTGGATTGTTGTATTTTCATTTTCGTTTGTTTCCATATATTTTTTAATTTCTTCTCTAATTGCCTGGTTGACCCACTCATTCTTTAGTAGGGTGTTCTTTAACCTCCATGCTTTTGGAGGTTTTCCAGACTTTTTCCTGTGGTTGATTTCAAGCTTCATAGCATTGTGGTCTGAAAGTATGCATGGTATAATTTCAATTCTTGTAAACTTATGAAGGGCTGTTTTGTGACCCAGTATATGATCTATCTTGGAGAATGTTCCATGTGCACTCGAGAAGAAAGTATATTCTGTTGCTTTGGGATGCAGAGTTCTAAATATATCTGTGAAGTCCATCTGATCCAATGTATCTTTCAGGGCCCTTGTTTCTTTATTGACTGGTGTCTAGATGATCTATCCATTGTTGTAAGTGGAGTATTAAAGTCCCATGCAATGACCACATTCTTATCAATAAGGTTGCTTATGTTTGTGAGTAATTGTTTTATATATTTGGGGTCTCCCGTATTTGGCACATAGACATTTATAATTGTTAGCTCTTCCTGATGGTTAGACCCTGTAATTATTATATAATGCCCTTCTTCATCTCTTGTTACAGCCTTTAATTTAAAGTCTAGTGTGTCTGATATAAGTATGGCTACTTCAGCTTTCTTTTGACTTCCAGTAGCATGATAAATAGTTCTCCATCCCCTCACTTTCAATCTGAAGGTGTCCTCAGGTCTAAAATGAGTCTCTTGCAGACAGCAAACTGATGGGTCTTGTTTTTTTATCCATTCTGATACCCTATGTCTTTTGGTTGGAGCATTTAGTCCATTTACATTCAGTGTTATTATAGAAAGATATGGGTTTAGAGTCATTGTGATGTCTGTAGGTTTCATGCTTGTAGCGATGTCTCTGGTACTTTGTCTCACAGGATCCCCCTTAGGATCTCTTGTAGGGCTGGTTTCGTGGTGATGAATTCCTTCAGTTTTTGTTTGTTTGGGAAGACCTTTATCTCTCCTTCTATTCTAAATGACAGACTTGCTGGATAAAGGATTCTCAGCTGCATATTTTTTCTGTTCATCACGTTGAAGATTTCCTGCCATTCCTTTCTGGCCTGCCAAGTTTCAGTAGAGAGATCAGTCACAAGTCTTACTGGTCTCCCTTTATTTGTTAGAGCACGTTTATCCCTAGCTGCTTTTAGAATTTTCTCTTTATCCTTGTATTTTGCCAGTTTCACTATGGTATGTCATGCAGAAGATCGATTCAAGTTACATCTGAAGGGAGTTCTCTGTGCCTCTTGGATTTCAATGCCTTTTTCCTTCCCCAGATCAGGGAAGTTCTCAGCTATGATTTCTTCCAGTATACCTTCAGTACCTTTCTCTCTCTCTTCCTCCTCTGGAATACCAATTATGCATAAATTATTTCTCTTTAGCGCATCACTTAGTTCTCTAATTTTCCCCTCATACTCCTGGTTTTTTTTTTATCTTTTTCTCAGCTTCCTCTTTTTCCATAATTTTATCTTCTAGTTCACCTATTCTCTCCTCTGCCTCTCCAATCCAAGCTCTGGTTGCCTCCATTTTATTTTGCAGCTCATTATTAGCATTTTTTAGCTCCTCCTGGCGGTTCCTTAGTCCCTTGATCTCTGTAGCAATAGATTATCTGCTGTCCTCTCTACTGTTTTCAACCCAGCGATTAATTTTATGACTATTATTCTAAATTCACTTTCTGTTATATTGTTTAAATCATTTTTGATCAGTTCGTTAGCTGTTGCTATTTCCTGGAGATACTTTTGAGGGGAATTCTTACGTTTTGTCATTTTGGATAGTCCCTGGAGTGGTGCGGAACTGCAGGGCACTTCCCCTGTGCTGTCTTGAAAAACTTGCATTGGTGGGCGGGCCGCAGTCAGACCTGATGTCTGCCCCTAGCCCACCGCTGGGGCCACAATCAGACTGGTGTGTACCTTCTCTTCCCCTCTCCTAGGGGCAGGATTCATTGTGGGGTGGCGTGGCCCGTCTGGGCTACTTGCACACTGCCAGGCTTGTGGTGCTGGGGATCTGGCATATTAGCTGGGGTGGATTGGCAAGGTGCACAGGGGCGGGAGGGGCAGGCTCAGCTCACTTTTCCTTCGGAGATCCGCTTCGGGAGGGGCCTGCCCCACCGGGAGGGGGACACACCTGCCGCCGGAGAGGTGGATCCGCAGAAGTACAGTGTTGGGTGTTTGCATGGTGCATGTTTGCATGGTGCAAGCAGGTTCCCTGACAGGAACTGGTTCCCTTTGGGATTTTGGCTGGGGGATGGGCTAGGAAGATGGCACTGGAGAGAGCCTTTGTTCCCCACCAGGCTGAGCTCTGTCATCCGGGGCTCAACAACTCTCCCTCCCGTTGTCCTCCAGCCCTCCCGCTCTCTGAGCAGCGCTGCTAACTTATAACCTTCCAGATGTTAAGTCCCGCTTGCTGTCAGAACACACCCCGTCTGGTCCCTCCACTTTTGCAAGCCAGACTCGGGGGCTCTGCTTGGCTGGCGGGCTGCCCCTCTGCCCCGGCTCCCTCCCGCCAGTCCGTGTAGCGTGCACTGCCTCTCCGTCCATCCTACTCTCTTCCGTGGGCCTCTCGTCTGTGCTTGGCTCCGGAGAATCCGTTCTGCTAGTCTTCTGGCAGTCTTCTGGGTTATTTAGGCAGGTGTGGGTGGAATCTAAGTGATCAGCAGGACGTGGTGAGCCCAGTGTCCTCCTACGCCGCCATCTTCCCCTCTTCTCCCTGTTTCTCATTTTTAAAAAGAGAGAGAAAAAGAGAAAGAAAAACAAAAATGTATGTTTCTTTATTTTTATTTTTGTTAAACACAGTCATATTCAGAAACAAAAGGATAAGTAAGATCCAATGATTTGGAACTAACATATACCTCTAGTGGGGAGCAGAGGCTAAAGGAAATTGGCTCATAGGAAACAGACACTATATACAAACAGTAGAAGCTGAGCTTCAAAGATCATTTGATGATGAGGGCTTTGCTCATCCCCCAAAAGGCAGAGCAGCTGAACTAGGCTTCCCAGATAAAGTTGAGATCAGTGTTTACAACTCATCTAAGTCAGTGGATAAGAAAAAATTCCACTAACTTTCACTGGATCCTGCTTGCCTGTGGTTCCGGGATGGAGAATGGATATCCAGGGGAGAAGGGGAACAATAGCTCTCAATGTGGCACTACCCGTGGTGGCTGGGAATAAGGAAAATACACCCCTAAAATCACTAGATAGACAGGGGAATCTACCAGAAAAATATCCAAAGCAAGATAACCTTCCAAACAAAAATAATAAAATAGGTAAGGAAAATTTCTGTCGTGAGGATAGTTAGCAGAACCAACAGTCTATGTAGACTCTATATATGAGGAAACAGAAGTCTGTGTAATCTATAGATTTTACACATAAGGAACTAGAAATAATGGTACAATATAAAAATATGCCAAAATAAATACTTTGTAAAATGTTTACTTATTTTGGGGGGAGAGAGAGTGCATGTGCATGTATAGGGGAGGTTAGAGAGAGAGGGAGATGGAGATTCCAAAACAGGCTCTGCACTGTCAGTGCAAAGCCTGACGTGGGGCTTAAACCCATGAACCCTGAGATCATGACCTGAGTCGAAATCAGATGCTCAACCAACTGAGGCACCCAGGTGCCCCTAAAATAAATATATACTTTGGAATCATCAAGTAAATCAAAGCGGAATGAGAACAAGGGATTATGAATCAAGAAAGTAAGGTATTAAAAGGATTAATCTAGAAAATTCTTATGTGTACTTATTGGAATAAAAATTGGAGTGGATAAGGTAAACTGTACACTAGACATCTGGGCCAAGACTGGGATGAGGCAAGGGAGGCACCCAGGGGGCACAGTTTAGGGAGGTACTCACTGTCAGATGCAGACCTTGAACTTGCACAAGCCTTAGAGTGAGTGCCTCCTTAAATCGTGTTCCCTGGGCACCATGTTTGCCTCACCTTGTCCCAGCTCTGGTGGACATGGCTGAAGAGAAAGTTAAGAGTTAACAGAAGATACAACTGAGGGAATGACCTAGAAGGCAGATGAAGAGATTTAAAATATGAAAAGTGTAGTTGAGAGACATGGAAGAAAGTACCTCCCCCACCAATATCTTAAGAGTTCCAGAAAGAGTAAGAAGAATAACAAGGAAGAGATATTAAGAGAAATAACTTGAAAATTTGTTTAACTTGAAGGTATTAATCTTTCAGTTGAGATAATTTTGTCTTAATAGAAGAAATTTTAAACAGTTTATTTTTCATTGCTGAAAATATGAAGGGCCCAAGTTCCTGATTGTCCCCTGACCCAAGCCAGTTTAACTGGGTTGGGAAAACTGTATTTGATCCTGGGGCATTGGCCCATTAAAGAGGACTGTGGATGGGGGCCCCTGGGTGGCTCAGTCACTTAAGTGTCAGACTTTGGCTCAGGTCATGATCTCACAGTGCATGGGTTCGAGCCCCTCCTCGGGCTTTGTGCTGACAGCTCAGAGCCCGGAGCCTGCTTCGGATTCTGTGTCTCCCTCTCTCTCTGCTCCTCCCCAGCTTATTCTCTGTCTCTCTCAAAATAAATAAACGTTTAAAAAAAAACAAACAAAAAGAGGACTGTGGATGGTGCAGAGGAATTGTGTCCTCAGTTTTACTTGTCTGGCTTGTAAACATTCCACAGGTTCCGGTATTCAGGTGCTTCTGAGCAGAGGTGGCTCAACAGCAAATGGATTGGCTCATCGCTTGTTGGGGAAGGTGAAATTCTTCTGTTTGCAATGAGTAGCTTGACATTAAGCTGGATGCATGTTTGAGAACCACTCCATCTACAGGTCTTCGTTCCCCGCTATTGCATGTGAAATGTTTTCAGCCCCCTGTTGTGGTCATCTGCCTCCTCTGCCAAGGGAAATGCATTTTGCCTGTCAGGCTGCAACGCTGACAGCAGAAACTGCTTGGTGGAGAGAGTACTGCTTTAGTCCTTCAAGCTATTTGCTTTTCTTTGCTCCTTATCACAACGAAATATGTAGCTAAGGCAGGAAGCCTTATCGTTGCGGCCCAGCCAGTGCATAATTAAAGAAAGAGATGGGTCATTGCTTCTTTCTGTGCTTCCATGAACCCTCATGGCAATTTAGGTCTAGTAATGAGGGCAGAGTTCACTTTCCCTTCCTAACAGGTTCTTTACCACATGCATGGTAGGGTAAACAAAGGCTCAAGTCGTGAACTTGAGGCAGGAAGAAATCCTTAGCCTATAGGAGAGGGACAATTTTGAGTAAATAATTTGAGTAGCCTTGCAAGGCTCTTTGTTTATTTCAAGGTAATTAAAATGTTCTGGGTTTGGAGGAGAAATAATGCTTTGGGAATTACTCATTTGGTGTTTTTGAATTAGGGTTTTGGCATCTCTTTCCAGGAGTGAGTAATTTCTTTTTGTGGTGTCTGTGTGCAGATAACACAACAATCAAAATAACTCAGAGCCTGCAGTCAATACGTGCCTGAGAAGGACTGAAGAATATCACATTGTAAATTGGGGCTCAGCTGATGCTAAGTTATAAATTGTACATGAAAAACATAGAATCTAAATTAGGACACTCAAGGATTGGATCAACGTGTGTGTGAAGATATGTGTGTGCATGTGTATGTGTTTACATGAGAGCAAGACAAAGAGGTACAGAGAGACTAAGAAACAGAGGCAGAGTGGTAGGGAGACAGAAAGAATGAGAGATTGACAAAAAAACATAACTATTGAGAGTTCAATTAAAAATCAGCCAACCGATAGGGCACCTGGGTGGCTCAGTTGGTAAAGTGTCCAACTCTTGGTTTCAGCTCAGGTCATGATCTCATAGTTAGTGAGTTTGAGCCCTGCATCAGGCTCCCTGCTGGCAGTGCAGAGCCTGCTTGAGATTCTTTCTCCCTCTCTGCTCCTCACTCCCCACTGCTCTCTCTCTCTCTCTCTCTCTCACTCACTCTTGCTCTCTCTGTCTCAAAATAAATAAATAAGCTTTAAAAAATCAGGAAACTGAACTAAATGAGAGAAAAATTACCTAGTTATCATAAAAACACAAATATAAAACATGAAGATCATTTACCATGTACCAAGTGTAGCATAGGGTGTAAAACACATACAAAGGCATGGCCCCTTTTAAGCAGGAGGAGTGGAGAGGAGAAGTAAGGTTGGCTATAGTTGTGTGACACACTAGTGCAAGATTAAAGTGGAACACACTGCAGAGTCAGGTGAGATCAGCTAACTTTCCAGGTAGATCCCAAGATCTTGTTTGTGTGGTACAGGGTGCTGGTTGTACAGGGCTTCGGTGAATATCAGCTTGATGCGGTGGCATGGTCTGAGAAGCCTCAAAACAGAGACAAACGTCTGTCTAAATGTTTATCTTCCTCATTTGTGCCATCTCAGATAGAAAATAGATTGTATGCCAACTAAGGAATACATTCATTTTGGATTCATTTAATACAGTAATAATATTTATGTTAGGAGTGAACTTGTATGTTTTACAAATTGCTTTCACTTATAGCGTCTGGTGGTCGCATCTTTAAGACAAGTCTGTATTGGGAAGATGTGACTGTTTGACAGGCAAAGAAACTGAAGCACAGAGATGTGGAAATACTTGCCCAAGGTTACAGAGCTAGGGGATGGCCAACCCGGGCTTGAATTCAAGTTCATTATCCTTTCACTGTTCCATGTGTCTGATTGCCTGCCATATGAAATGCTATTTATGATTCTGCATTTTGTTTAATTTCCTATTACAACTATGTTAACAAAAGATTGTTAGAGTCCAGGGACTGATAGAAAAATTCCCGTATCTGGGTGGCTCAGTCGATGGAGCGTCTGACTCTTGCTTTCAGCTCAGGTCACTATCTCATGGTTCGTGAGTTCCAGCCCTGCGTCAGAGCCTGCTTGGGATTCTCTCTCTCCTCTGTCTCTCTGCCCCTCCCCTGTTCTCTCTCTCATTCTCTTTCAAAATAAATAAATAAACTTTAAAATTTTTAAAAAGAAAAAGAAAAATTCCGCATCTAAATTCTCTCTTTGCTTGAAGTTGGTGGAGACCCATGATAATTTTTTTTTTTAAGTCACAACTTTTACAGAGAGCCAAGAGGTTTGGTGACCTTATGTGTTAAAAATCATTGCTGCATTAATCATTTCGACATAATAGGCTTTAGGAAGGCCTTTCTGAGTTCCATTTAAGATAGTTTCTTATTAGTGTTGAGTGAATTGGTTTGACTTTTCTGTCAAAGTCTGTCCAAGCAGGAGCAGTGTGACCAGTTCCTGAGCCAAACACAGAGTGGGGAGGCTGGGCCAGGCTTGTCTCTGGCTTATTTCTGTAGCTGGAGGAAAATGGCTCAGAAAATAGTGTGAGATGAGCACACCACACGTCCCCCCACCACCACCCCAAGAAGGTTAGTTTGGGAATCAGAGCCTCATTCCATTTGAAACTTTTAGCTTCATAACCAGAAAATTTTCATTTAAGACTCAGAAAAAAACTCAGAAATAGGTTTTGAGGGTCAAAGGAAATTTAGGGGGGGTAGCCCTTTTCAACTTGAGCCTACATAAGATGTCTTAAAGATGAAAGTAGTAGGGGCAGTGGGTGGCTCAGTCGGTTAAGTTTCTGACTTTGGTTCAGGTCATGATCTCACATCCACGAGTTCAAGTTCCACATCGGGCTCTGTGCTGACAGTTCAGAGCCTGGAGTCTGCTTTGGATTGTGTGTCTCCGTCTCTCTCTGCTCCTCCCCTATTTGTGCTCTGTCTCTCAAAAAAAAAAACAAAATAAAACTTAAAAAAAATGTAAAGATAGAAGTAGTAGATGAAAAACTGAATAGGTGATTGAAGATAACGTTTGTCTCTTGTTTGGCGTTGCAAATTAAATTTCTCATGTGTTTATCCCATAGGTGGTTGTTTCATATTGATAGATATTTATGATCAAGAGAAAAACAAGTGTTTTTTCTTTTCCATTCAGGCATATATTCTTGGATAAATGGCTCTGAAAGAAACAATCATGACGATTTGGACTTCCTATAGATAAAGCTTTGGTAGGACCACCACTAACCCCAGCATTCAAGTCCTTGAAACCCTTGGGCTTGCCGCTGGTTACTTCCTAGAAGATGAGGTTTCAGAAGGTTGGCACATTCCATATATCTCCAGAGTCTGAATCCATATCCTCAAGAAGACTGTGTGAATGCTAAGGCATCTCAGGCCTGTGCTTCCAGAAAGTTGAATTGGGAGGCATGATCTCATGCTTTTCAATTCAGTGTCAGTTGTGTATCTGGATTTCTGGTGACTGATTTGGTATTTCCTAACCTTTTAGGTGTTTAGAATGGTGTGATCACCTCCATCGCACAGACTGAGGACCGGAGGCTCAGAGACGTGCCCTTTGTGACAGCTTACATGTGGCAGTGGTAGGATTGCTTCAAACATGAAGCCCTCACACTCTCTGTGACAAATCTGTGGGCACATGCATCAGGGGGTTTCACATGGTCTGAGCCCAGAGGAGCTCTAAGTCACTAGAGAACCTTTGCTTCTTCCTATGTTGTTTTTCTAGAAGGCTGGAGAAGAAGTATCCCCAGAACTCAAACATCATAGCATTTCTTTTATAAAAAGCAGTTTGCTTCTTCTTTATTTTTCTTTGTGATTTCATGGCTACAAATTTTTTTTAAGTATAACTTTTTTGTCAAATTGGCTAACATACAGTGTATACAGTGTGTTCTTGGTTTTGGGGGTAGATTCCCATGATTCATCAAAACAGCAGGCTTCTGATACAAGGCCCAGAATAGAGGTTTTATAGGTCCTTACCTTTCTTCTCTGGGAGGAATTTAAATCATTACAAAGTATGATCTAAAATGCTCCCCAAGGGAGGCATCTAGGGGAAAAATGGAATTGGTAGGTTATCTGACTGATTTATCCAAGGGGAAAACTGAATTGAGAGGCATTTTTGCAGAGCTGTTTCAGGGTGTGGAAGGACTTATTTGGTCTGTGATTTGAATGCCCAAAGAAGGAGAAAAAAGAGTCAACTCAGGGGGGAAGAAAAGGCTAAGCAAAAAACACTCATAACATGCTGTTTAGCTCCTCAGTGAACTTTGTGTGTGCGGTCATGATAATGACTGTGATGGAGCTCTACTGGGAAGACAGGAAGGCACAGTGATGGTGATGGGGAGGTGACGTCATCTCTTCCATCCAAAGTCCCTGGACCGTGAGTACATGTTCTGGGTCAAATTTCACTCCCAAAGAGCAAACCACTCAGTCTCTAGATGGCTCGGGAGAACCAGTCTTATTTTGTTTTTAAATACTTTTTAATACAATCCTTATGAAAAGACCTACACGTTTCAGCCTATATTCTGAAACCAGAAAAATGCCTTCAGAAGAACTTCTGCACATCTCCAGTTTCAGAGAACTAACCGAAAAGATCTTACTGTAAGACTTTTTGTTTTGGTGTAAAAAAATATTAGAACTTTAACTGTTGCCATGGGTAAAAACTCCATTTTTACAAATGTGCAGGTTGAGATCCTCTTTTCTAGGTGGGAATTGGAATTATGAAGCGATGAGCCTTGAGTTACAGAACAGGTGGTCTTTCTGTAGGCAGGCCACTTCCTCTCTGGGTCTCATACTCTTCATCTGTGGAATGAGGGAGTGGAACCAAGAGAAGCTTCATCGTCCCTTCTGGCACAATTTTTGATGGCAACAGTGTTTCTGCAGGCCTGGCGCCCTGACAATTCTGATCGGGCCTCCCAGGCCCCCAGGAATACCTGCTTAGGGTTAGGCCTGGGCCTGCCTCTGTGGAAGAGGGCTCCAGCCCCGGCCATTCCCAGCCACATGAGGACAAGGATTGTTTAGCAGGTCTCTGAGGGCGAGGGGACCCAAGAAGCTGGACTGGGCTCGTACCACGGATATGAGTGTTGTGTGAGGGCTGTTTGCGTCCCAACAGGCCGACTTCCAGCAGCACTTTTCTGGGGAAACATTCTTTGTTGTTATCAGGAAAAACAGGCTAGCAAGATTTTTACATGTTCACACTCGGCCCTCCATCTGGACAAATGAGTAATCTGACTTACAGAGAGTGTGTTTACAGAAAACAGCCACGAAGAGTCTCTTAGAGCCAGAGTTAAACACAAAACGGGAAAAGGCAAAGCTTTTTAGAATCCCATTGTTGAGTCAGGGTCCATCTGTTGCCACTGGGAGTGCGTCCACCTACCAAACCCTAACTGCCCACCTCCCAGCCAGAGCCAAAAGAAGCAGTGTGGTTGGTGGGTGTCTATACTCTGGTGGTGTACTGAGCCCCAAACCCTCTAGCTTCTCATCATCGGGGCTCCGTAACTCATTTTAGTACTGCTTATAAGCTGCTCATCCCAGAGGCTGGTAGCTGACTCCCTCTGGTGCTATGACCTGAGACCTGTGACTCAGAAGTCCTTCTCAGGTATGGCATTGCCTTGTCCCTGATGCTTGAGTGCTGGAGATCTGGTTTGCAGGGTCATCCACCCGTGATGGGAGAAGACAGCTGGGAGCCTGAGAGACGATGGGTGGGACACTCCTCCCCACTGTTCCAGGACCAGCTGTCCTGGCTGAAGCCTCTATTCAAATTTTGTCTTTATTTTTCACATCCACCCTCATTTTCCCCTCCTCATCCTCTCTGTGTGTCACCAAAAACATACAGAGGCTGGAATAGAACTTTATAAAGATAATACTCTGTCTTTCACAGCCTTCTCTGAATCCTTAGTTCCTGGCATTCTGTTTAGCATGTTGTAGATGGTCAATAAATGTTCACTGAATTAGTGGATGTGTGAAATGTGTTTCCTCTACTGGAGTCTGAATTCTTTCACAAGTGATATCTGTTTCCAGGGCCAGGGCTGGAGGCTCTGGCTGGGCCTGAGATTATTATTTTTTTAACTATAGAAATAAAAAAACAACTGTAGGGGTACCTAGGTGGCTCAGTCGGTTAAGCATTCGACTCCTGGTTTTGGCTCCGGTCATGATCTCACCATTCCTGGGTTGGAGCCCCACATTGGGCTCTGTGCTGATGGTGCAGAGCCTATTTGGGATTCTCTCTCTCCCTCTCTCTTTGCCCCTCCCCTGCTTTCTCTCTCTCTCAAGATAAATAAATGAACTTAAAATTTTGTAAAATGTTCCATTTTAACTATTTTTAAGTGTACAGTTTGGTGGTATTAAATACATTTGCATTGTTGTGCAATCATCACCAGACATGCAATTTTTGTAGCCAGATCTGTGTGTGGGAGATGCTGGAAGGAATGGAAAATAAGGGTACAAAGTCAAAGAGGGCTTTGGGAATTGAGGAAGAAATGAAAAATGCAAAAGATCAAGTCTACAGAGGTGGATGGTGAGTAAGAAAACCTAGATCTCTGTGAAAGGGACCTGAAGTGAGCTCAGAGAGCAGGTGGGTTCCAGCGAGACCCAAGGGGGCAAAATGGTAGCCAGGAGCCTTCTGTGGGCTTGTAACTGAGTTCATGGGCCGAGGTGTTGGGATGCTTGAGGAATTGGGACACCGGCAGCCATGTCTTCGTCATCTCTCTATACCTAGAATCTCCCACAGGGTTTGGTCCATGAGAAGGCATAGAATGAAAATTTTAAATGAAATTGAATTTGTGGTTTATGGTAACGGGATGGGATATTCAGGATGGGCTGGATAATCAGCCTGTGGCTACTGCCCCTCGGACTGTACACAAAGGGTGTTTAGAATGCTCAGTTGCCTCTAACCTCTGCTTTCATTCCCCTCCAAAGCTTTGGTTCTATTATCCCTGAAAGGCTGTTTCAGCCTTTTTACTTTTCAGAGGGTAACAATGCAGAGGAATTGAAGGGCCATTGAGGACAAGAAACCAGGTTTTCCAAAGACCCAGTTTTTACCCAAGGAGCGGGTTAGCTAGAGGAAGCAGGAAGCACATGAATGCTTGTGTCCTTTCACTAACCTCTGGCAAATCTGACAGAGCCTGTGAACCTCCTTGCCCTCTTCCCCCAGCCACCCTGCTGGACTTGGGTGTTCCAGGAGCTGTGCTAAACGAAAGACCTCTTTGTAGCCTCTGATGGGTTTTACTCTCTGCCCTGTGACTCCATTCACATCAGTGATGACTTGGACTCGCTTGCCAAAACCTTAGGGCTGAAAGAGAATGTCCTTTCATGGATGCTGGGAGCACAGAGGGGCCAGGGAGTGCTCCTCAGAGGAGGCAGGGAGGGGAATGGCCATCATTCTTTGTTTGGAAAAGCTGCCACAGCCAGGTGCAGAGTCAAGGCCCTCTGGATGAGAGGGAAGGGGGGCATGTCAGGCAATAGACACTGGAGATAAACATGTGGAGATGGGAATTCGTACGAGGGTTTGAAGGCTGTGAAGAAATAAGTCTGGGAAGTGCAGATGAAGCAGGTGGCAAAACAGGGAAAAATAGTATAAAATAGACAAATTTTGGCCAAATAATGAGGGACTGTGCAAATTAAGCAGAACTATAGAGGTTTGATGCAACTAATTATAGGGAGTCATTGAGTTTTTGAGAATTTATTTATTTATTTATTTTGGGTACTATTTTATTTTATTTTATCATTTTTTAATATGAAATTTATTGTCAAATTGGGCACCTGTTGGGATGAGCACTGGGTGTTGTTTGAGAATTTATTAAATAAATTTTCTTGGACGTTCTACTTCAGATACTAATGTAGACCCTGGGGATACAACCTGCCCTTATAGAGCTTACAGTCTAGAGAGGGAGGCAGTTAAGCATTGGACAATTTTTTTTTTAATTTTTTTTTAACGTTTATTTATTTTTGAGACAGAGAGAGACAGAGCATGAATGGGGGAGGGGCAGAGAGAGAGGGAGACACAGAATCTGAAGCAGGCTCCAGGCTCTGAGCTGTCAGCACAGAGCCCGACGCGGGGCTTGAACTCACGGACGGTGGGATCATGACCTGAGCCGAAGTCGGACGCTTAACCGACCAAGCCACCCAGGCGCCCCAAGCATTGGACAATTTTAATGCAGTATCTACATGAAGTGATAAGTTAAAAATTTATGTAAAGATGTAAACAGGAGTAACATCAGATCGTGGAGGTATGATATGGAGCTCTGGAAATAAATGCATACATAGGTAATGAATATCTTGTGCATGGTGGTGGAAATAGGAAGGAATGGACAGAGAGAAAGTGTATTTCTAAGGAGAGACAGTACCTGAGACATAATTTGCCACTAATTTGCCTTCAATATAATACTTGAATGAATGACTGAACTTTGCAATTCTGGACTTTTAAGAAGATGGCAGAAAAATCAGGTGTCTGGTTTTGAACTTGGGTGATAAAATGGAGATATGGGTGACACAACAAAGGATTTGGGGAGAAGGGAAGGAAGGAGGGTGATAGGACATGCAGGGAAAGGAAGATGTTGGCTTAAGGCATGTTGGGTTTAAAAAGACAGTAGAACATCCCATAGCAAATGTCTAGTTTGTAGTTAGAGAATAAAGCAAGCAAAGAAATAATCAAGCCTTGGAAGGAAGTACCGAAGAATGCATGTAAGAACAGGCTTGGAGGTACTCGTTGGGAGTAATTAGTCGAGTAATAATAATGGAACACATCAGATTGAGTTCTCCGTGCAAGAAAAATAAAACTATAAAAAAGGAGCAGCAAGTTAAGGATCATGACTTAGAAATTACTCACACTCTTCTCCTAATGAATGAGGTCTGGGCTTGGTCTTGCTGCTTGACTTCTTGGTCCCATGTATCTGCGTAAGTTTGAGGAGTCTTCTCTTGGGTGGTCTCCAACTTCAGCCTCTCCTCTGTATCTTTCAAGGTTTCCTACTCTATGCTGGGGCTGCAGCTCTCGACACAGGTTTACGTGCAAGGAGCTGAACCTCTCAGCTTGTGTTTTCTGGCTTCTTCTTCCCAGCAGCTGGACCCTGTACCAGGGTGAATTAGCTATAGGTAGGATCTGAATTTAAATTAGGTTGGAACTCTCTCCCTGCAAATGGCCTTAGCCCTTGCCTATCCAAGACACCTGTGTTTCACTACCACCTAAATATTTATGCTGTTTATCTTCACACATCAGACCAGATAGCCCGGATCCAGAAGCCAGGACCCAGAGATCTCATCTGTCTGCCTTGGGGCACCCTGTCCCTTTGCACCTTGCCCCATTGATCTTAACATCCCCAACTCTGACCTGTCCTGCATTTATCTTCTGCCTCTTTCCCCATTAGCCCCTAACAAATGCTGGCATACCTCCATGACTGGAGCAAAATGGTGAATGCATAATTCCTGCCATGACCTTCCTCTAGTCCTGGAGAGAACTGAGTCCTAATCAGGATTCTATGAGTCTGTCTGGAATTTTTTACCTCCATTTGTTTTTTGTAGTCATCTCAGGAAATTTTGAGGAGAACCCCCATTCTATTATGTCCCTGAACATCCTGGTACTGGTGCAAACCTTGGCAAAATTTTGTCCATTTCTTTTTGACTGTTTATTACCATTGGAAGATTCATGAATTCCTCTTGCAAATGAGCTGGAAGCTTAACTATTCTAATTTGGAATCTAATCTGGAAGCTTAACTATTCTACAGTAATCAGAATGGAAGCAAAGGAAATCATCATGGAAACTAAGAACTGTCACGTTTTAGATTTTCTGGAAAAGAAAGTATAACATAATTTTTTTATTAGTTGTGAAATTTTCCAAATGTTCCAGTCATTAACAGTCTGTAAAGTAACCTGAAACTATAATAGGAAGCTTCATTTGCCAACTTTATTTTCAGAAAGTCATTCTTTGAGTAATATGTTTCTGAACCAAAATTCAAAATAAATAAAAAAGGGTATAGTAAAATGTGATCTCATATCCCACTCCTTGGCTTCCCAGCTCCCTGTCCCAGGCCAACCATCTTAAATAATTATATAGTATACCATTTATTTATATATATTTATATAATCACCCCTTAGTTATGTAATTCTTCCAGAGATGGTCTTAGTGGGTAAGCACACAAAAAAGTGTGTAAGTACACAAACACACATGCACATACTATCTCTTTTTCCTTCAAATAGCGGTATACTATGCAACATTCTGTATTGGTTTTCACTTACCAGTATCTTAGAGGCTATTCCCTGTAAGGTTTGTTTATTTATTAGTTTTTTGATTTTTTAATTTTTTAAAAAATTTTTATTTAATTTTATTTTTTAAATAGTTTCATTTTTAATATTCGTTTTGAGAGAGAGCACGTGTGAACATGCAAGCAGGGGCGGGGTAGAGAGAGAGGGTGAGAGAGAATGCCAAGCAGACTCAGCACTCTTAGTGCAGAGCTCAACATGGGGGCTTGATCTTACAAACCAGGAGACCATGACCTGAGCTGAAATCAAGAGGTGGATGCGGAAGCTACTGAGCCTCCCTGGCACCCCTAATTTTTTTATTTAAGAGTGAGAAAGAGTGATATGAGGAGGGACAGAGAGAGGAAGAGAGAGAATCTTAAGCAGGGCTCAATCTCATGACTGTGAGATCATGGTCTGAGCCAAAATCAAGAGTCAGACACTTAACTGAGCCACCCAGGCCACCCTATTTCCTATAAGTATTGAGTGCTACATTATTATTTTTAAAAACTGCAGAGCATTCTGTTTGAATGTATATAATTTATTTGACCAATTAATAAATTAAAAAGTACTTATTAATTTATTGAAGATCACATTTATGTTGTTTCCAATCCTGGCTATTAAAATAATATTGCAATTAATATTTTTATATTCATTAAGATAACCGAGAAACAATGAAAACACTGCACCTGTGCAAGTATAACCATAAAAGAAATTGCCAGAAGTGTCTCTCTGGGTCTAGTGGTAAGGGCATTTTAAATCTTCATGGCTATTGCTAAATTGTTCTCCATGTATACTAAATTGCTTTTCCTCTATTTATACTCTCTCATTTCTATTAATGTATATAAATGTCCCTTTGAACTGTGGCCAATTTTATAACACATAGAAGCTTAACAAAGTTTCTGTATAAAGTCAACTTAGTAGAATTAACATTGACATTGTCAAATAAGCTGAATATTTCCATTTAAAAAATGTTGGACATTTGACCTAAGGCTAGACTTAGCCTCAGGCATAAGGAAATGAAATAAATCACTCTATATAGTATGATTTGAAAGGCCCAGGAGACCTACTTGGTAATATTTTCTTAATATTTTCTGTGGACTGAATATTTGAGTCTCTGGCTTCCCCCCAAATGCATATGTTAAAATCTCAATCCCCACCATGATAGTGTTTGGAGATGAGACCTTTGGGAGTTCTCCTATATTTCTCTTTTATCCAGATCAAGAAACTGAGGCTTAGATGTTAACAAGTTTATTCAAGACCACCAGGTCTAGGATTCAGGAATTCTTTCTTTTATATTATTGCTCCTGGTCCCTTCCATTACTTTCTTTTGTTCTGAGAGCCAGATTGCTTGTGGCATGCAAAAAGTAAATATTCTTCCTGGTTCTTTTCTTCCTTCCTTCTCTGAAATTGTGGGTTCAAAGATTATATTTTAAGGTATACTTTTCCTAATGCATGAAATATCCAAAAAAGGTGAAAGGAAAAATTTTATGAATTGAGTCAAAAAGTAATATACAAGTGTTGTTCATTTTCCTAAACACGGAACATAGTAAATCATAAAATAGTTTCAATGGACATTGAAAACGAATGTTCCTGAGGCATTATACAGAATTGTAGAATTTCCACACTGCAGCACTTGGATTGATGGCCAGTTTGGTTTAAGAGTCAGGGATTATCCATTTCAAAAAGAGAGAAGTTAAGATGGCTATATGTAAGAAACTTTTTCTTAAGGTCCAGGCATCTGTTGAATTGTCATGATCATCTTAACAATCCGGTTTGTTGAAACACTATTTTATTTGATTTCAGTGAAGTCTTGTTATTGAAAAAAGTGGCAATGAAAATCGTGAAGTTCCTGGAAAAGACTTAACCAAAGCCACTGAGGAGAAGAGGAAAAGCTGGACAATATAAAGTGATTCAGGAAAGAGTGTTAGCTGTAGAGACTTGGCCTTTGACAGTAGACTTGACCTTCCTTCCTCAGAAAATTCAGAGTCATTTTTTGTCATCAGCATCTTTACCTCTGGCACATCCTTTATTCCTTCAACAGTAAACTGAAAAAGATTTCGTGTGTATAGACCTTCCTGGAGGACAGGGGGTTGCATTCTGGCTACTTTCCGATTATTTAGTGAATATCATGTGTTAGAGCAGAGGTTGGCACACTTTTCCTGTAAAGACCAGATAGCAAATATTTTAGCCTTGTGGGGGCCACATGGTTTCTGTTGCAACTATTCAACCCTGAATGCAGAAGACATTCAACTTTGAAAGGGAATACATATAAACAAATGGGTGTAGTTTTGTCGAATACACATTTCTTTCAATAGTCAGAGAGAGTTGGATTTGGTCCATGGACTGTAGTTTGCCAACTCTTGTTTTAGAGGATGGATAACTTTCTAGTCTTTCATTATTTTATTGATACATTCATCCAGTGTTAGTTGGTCATTGCCAGGTACTGTGATTTACTGTATTCTAAACTTTACTTTGTTTTAATAGAAGAGAACCAGATAAACATCTTTACCAAGCAAATTAACAATGGCAACAATATCTGAAAGATTAATTTGCGTTAGAAACTGAGGATTAGCCAACATTTATACTGAAACGGGTTCTTTGGTTCTAAACATAAAGTAATTTTATATATAATCACAATACCATTAGTCTATATTGAAGGTCTGCTTGAATACAGTAGAGCAGGATTAAATACAGTGTGTGTAGGGGCACCTTTGTGGCTCAGTTGGTTAAGCATCCAACTTCAGCTCAGGTCATGAACTCACGGTTCGTGAGTTCAAGCCCCATATCAGGCTCTGTGCTGACAGCTCAGAGCCTGGAACCTGCTTCGGATTCTGTGTCTCCCTCTTTCTCTGTTCCTCCCCCCACTCACACTTTGTATCTCTCTCTCTCTCTCTCTCTCTCTCAAAAATAAATAAAGATTAAAAAATAAAAAAAAATAAATACAGTGTGTGTATTTCACATAACTCAAGGGTATGTATACGGGTCAAAGACAGTGATAGGTTGGCAATGCTATGTAACAGTATTTGTAATAAAATATAATGTTATATTTTAAGTCTATTCACACATTAATATTAAGGATAAAGTGTACTCACACATAAATAATATGTATGCAGGGCTTACAATGCAAAGCCAATGCACGTATTATTAAGTCACAATTTTGAGAGCGTTCCAGGTCCTTGAAGCTAGTATTATCTCAGCCACCTTCCCCTCTTATAGTTTAGTATGTTCTCCTGTCAAAGGTATGGTGTGTATGGGGAAAAAAAAGAGAGGAATATCTATTTCTGGCTGAAAGGGAGAGCACTGGGTCACAAGCTTTCCAGAGTAGAAACTGTAGAACACTTGTTAACATTTTCCATAAGTCCAGTAAAACTCGATTATCAAAATTTGACAAAGTATAAGAAAAAAATTTCACAGGCTAACTTCTCTCATGGTCATGGATATAAAAGTAATTAATAAAATGTTAGCAAAATGAATTCAGTGACATATGAAAATTATTTGATGTCATGGCCAACTTGAGTTTATTTTAGGAATGGAAGGTTAGCCGAACACTTGACGATTGACATCATTACCACGTAAGTATTACAAAAGAGAAGAACCATATACTTATATAAATGGATACAAAAAATATTTGATAAAATGAAACCCCCACTTATTGCTAAAATAATCATAAAAAGACTCTTAGCATTTAAAGATATAAGGGGAACATTATTAATTTTAAAGTATTAAAAGGTGTTTTACCTGGTATGCAGTATTGAACAATTACATCATTTATCACCATTTCCATTCAACCTGTATTAGAAGTCACCAGTGCAGTAAGTAAAAAAAAAATGAAATCATAAAAATGGGAATATAATAAATAAACAGGTATTATTTGTGTGTATAGAGGATTTAAAGAATCTATAGGTAAACTATGAAAATTAATATAAAAATTCAGTGACTTTAAGAAAGTCACTGAATACAAAGTAAACGTACACAAATTAATTGCATTTCTATATGTCTTCAACAAGGAACTGGAATTTAAAATATGAAAAAGCAATTAGAGCATCAACAACATTAAATATGCAGGAATGAACATATGAAAAGAAATGCCAACACTCTAACCAGAATATTAAAAATCTTACTGACAGAAATTAAAGAAGATGTAAGTAAATGGGGGAAATCCTTTATGGGTTGAAAGACTGGATCATATATGACTTCCTTGGAGGTAAGAGGAAAAGTAAATGTTTTTTTTTTTTTTTTAAATACGCAAGTTGGGGAAATATGTTAACATGCTTTATCTGTACAGTTTGAGTAGCTCCAGTTCAATGTAAGATTGTAGAACACTAAGCCCTGGGCACTTGGACTGTAGAGATGTTGTATGTATGTGTGCACAGGGAGCACAGCCACTTAACACAGATTCAGTATTATCTTACAATGGCATTGGTGAAGCAAAACAGAATGTATACAGGGCTATAGATACATGATGGGAGAATGGTGCATTTTACCAGAAGTTGAAGTGTCCAGGAGAAGATGCTAAGATAGTGACATTTGTTCTGGTTCAGAGATGAACCAGAATTTTCCAAGTGGATAGTATGTGTGCATGTGTGTGTTTGTGCACCGTTTGGGGTTTGACTGGGAGCAGAGCGTGTGGGATTCCCAGGCAAAGGGATTTGCATAAAAAATGGCACAAGGGAGTTCAGAGAATGTATGTATGTTACTAAGCTGTAAGGCTAGGAGTATTATAATAGCTTCAGATGAAGTCAGAAAGCTAGTTTAGGATCTGTTATGAACGACATCCAGCCTTGTTAATCAACTTTTCTATCCATGGGTTACTCTTCAAACTGGATTGTGTATAAGAATTATTTTCATAAGTGCAGATTCCAAGACAATATCTCCAGAAATTCTGATTTAGTAGATATGGAAGCTTAAATTTGACCTCAGTGGCCCTTGAACGTCAGTTTGAACACAACCCTTTCAGGCAAGGCAGTTTTCCAAGCAGGTGTTTTTCAGATAACACAGCACAGGTGTGGAGATTGAGTTCATGTGGGGTTTGGGAGGCAGCAGGGGCAATATGAGGCAAAAAAAGAAAAACTTATTACACTAGCTCAAATAAGAGATGACTTTAATCAGTCACTTCTCTTGTAAAGTGTTAAAAGGTTTTTAATGGGTCTGGTGGCTTGCTTTGTGGTGAACACCATGAGTGAGGGAAACTAACCCTTGTGGTGTTTTGTAGCCCCCCGTGCCCAGCATGTGCCCTATCATTCCAAAGCTGGTGTTTTTGAGTAAATGCAGGATATGGCCTCCCCACCTCAGCAAAATTTTAAGGGCATATATATTTCATTTTTTGGATTCTCCAGTTTCTCCTCATTTCTCTTTCCCCATCTTGGATTTGGTGACACCACCTTCCTGGTGACAGGGTGTCCCTGACCCTTGCCAGGCTTACTTGAGTCTGTCCTGGCCTCTTCTGTGCTATTGAGTCTCCCCTCTTTCCTCCCCTCTCCTTCCCTCCTCTCCAAAAGTTTTTCTGCAGGTGTTCTCCCTGCGTGAAACTAATCAACCATTGAGTGCTTCCAGGACCCTGATTTATCAGTTGGTACTGATGTAATAATGTATTGTAATGAGCCTTCCACTGAGCAACATGTGTAGATGCACTAATGATGCAATAAGGAATAAACCTGAAGGCTGAAATTCTGGTGACTGCATGTTCACTGATGAACCATCAGTGCATCTAGCCTCATGCCTGGCATATATGTTTTAAATAGAGTTGGAGAATTCATGATGAAATGTGTGAATGAATAAATACATTTCAGGACAGGCAAGACTTTGAGCATATTGTGTCCTCCCAGGAAACCAGCACAAAGTCTGCCTTGTAGGTAGCGAGTGCAAAGATTGACTTCAGCTCAGAGACTCTCAGCACCTGCCCCCACCCCCTTCCGCACCCCCACCTCCACCCCCACCCCAAGGGGACTAAAGGAGCTCTGGTTAGCAAGGTAGATCCTGGCAGCCGGAGCCCAGAGCATTCATTCCAGACTGCTCCCTAGACATACACACCCTTCTGACTTTTGGAAATGACAACTTCTATTTGAGGCTGAACATTACTTAATTTATGGAGATTTGCTGGGTTGGGTTTCAGATATTTCCTAGGATTTTGGAGTCCAACATTTGTTCTTTGGATTTAAAGATGAAATAATGAAGATATAATCCAGGCAAAGCTTCTGCCTCTGGGAGAAGATCTATACACAGGATCCCTGAGTAAGTGCTGGAGACGGCAGGGGTTGACATGCTGACTCTTGGCAAAGCCGGCTTGGCCCTTGGGTGTGGATGAGCAGCCAGGAAGAGCTGGGTAGGGTCTCGGCAGCCACAGACCCCAGCTTTCGCAGGAGGAGCTTGAAACCCCTAGGGCCCTCTGCCGTGCATTCTCTGTGGCAAATTCAGGAAAGGGATTAAATAAGACTCTCTTCCTCTTCTCCCTGCTCCCCAATTTAGACATCAGTATGGTAAAACGATCATTTGAAATGAAAACCCCTTAATGAATATTAAACTTTCTCGTTTTTGCCACAAATTAGTTTAACATTCCTTGGAGACTCTGCCCCCCTCCTTATTTTAAGAACTTTCACATTTTAATGTCAAAACAACTCCAAGAAGTAGGAACAGTTTGCCCATAGATCCTGACTCTGGGAGGCTAACCTGTTTTGCAGTCAGACTCCCGTGGTTGGGGTGTTTAGGGTTAGTTTTAACACGCTGTGTCTTGCATCAGCTTGGGGTTGGTTTTCCATTTCAGAACACATCTCCAGTTTCATGTAGATTTAAAGTTACCACTCTTCAGTATTAGTTGGCTCTCTACAGAGAGTTATTTGTCCTATCCGTGTTCTTTGTGATCCTGGGGGTTTTTCTTGACTGATGTGAGCCTCAATTCCTCACCTGCATAATGTAGACAGTATTGCTAGCTTCCTGGTGAAGTAGCTTTGAGGATTACATTAAATGAATATGTTTAAAGCACTTAGCACAATGCCTGGCACACATAAGTCATTCAGTAAAGTTAGCCTCATAGGGATGCTGAACTGACTACAATACTAAACAGAAAATCACTGTTGCTCCTGAAGAAAAATATCATGTAAGGTTTTATTTTTTTATTTTTTATTAAAAAAAAAGTTTTTTTAACGTTTATTTATTTTTGAGACAGGGAGAGACAGAGCATGAACTGGGGAGGGTCAGAGAGAGGGAGACACAGAATCTGAAACAGGCTCCAGGCTCTGAGGGGTCAGCACAGAGCCTGACGCAGGGCTCGAACTCACGGACCGCCAGATCGTGACCTGAGCTGAAGTCGGCCACTGAACCGACTGAGCCACCCAGGCGCCCCTCATGTAAGGTTTTAATGTGCGCTGTCAAAGCCCACGTCACATTGTATTATACTTAGTTACATAAATGCGTGACCCTCTCCTCCGTTAGACTGTATTCCTTCTGGGCAAGATGGCGGTACATTAAGCTCCAAAGGCCAGGCATCTATCATGGAGCCAACTACATGTTCACATTTAAAAACCACTATTGGGTTAAAAGCCAAAGTGTGGCAGTCAGGAAGTCCTGGGCTTTAATCCTGTCGATTCCTTGGCAAGTTACCTGAGTGTTGATGCTCTCATGTATAAAATGGAGATGATAATACCTCCCTTGCTGAGTCATTCTGAACATTAAGGAGGCAATGGATGGCAATGTTTAGTCAGGCACTGGGCTGTCAGGGTGTGTGCTAAATAAATTATGGTTTATAACGACTAAGGAAGAAGTTGACAGCATGTCTTTTTTTAATCACTATATGCTTTTTCTCTCTGCTGCATAACCCCTTAATTTTCAGTGACATGAGAAACCTGTCAGAGCCTTGCCTTGCGGAAAGGAGTCCTTTCTTCCTGGGGTGAGAGATGAGAGCCCTGAGGAAAACACTGCATACATAGGACCTTAGGTGTCCTTGGTGTCAAGCAGTGAAGTCTCTACCACCAACCTCCTACTCTGGGCCCAGCCATTTTTCTGGGCCGCAGTCAGCATGAAAATGTTAATCTGATAATGCCACCCTACTGCTTTAAATCACTTATGACATGCCATTGTTCTTGGGATAGATAGAACTCCAGGCCCCAGAAGAAAGGTGTATTGGTCCCTATACACCTTTCTTCTTCCTCTTCAATTACTCTCTTTCCTCTCTCTCCTCTAACCATATCTGCCTTCTTCCCATTCCCCTCACCACAAGACTTTTGCACATGTTGTCCTTGTGTTCAGCACTTACTTTTATTCCCTCATTGATTTATTAATTCCTATTTATCCTTCAGATCTTAGCCTAAAGCTTGCCTCCTCAAAGAAGCCTTCCCTGATCAATCTGAAATGGTCAGATTTTACTATTGCGTGCTCTCACGGCATCGAATACCTATCTTTGTAATGTTATTTACAGCCACGGTTTTATATTTGGTAATTTTTAACCCACGTAGAATCTTATACTTTTTGTATGAGTATTTGCTTACTCTCTGTCTTAGTCCATTTGGGCTGCTATGACAAAATATCACAGACTTGGTTGCTTGTAAACAACAAACATTTATTGCTTACACTTCTAGACTAGAAGTCCAAGATCAGCATGCCAACCTGGTCAGATTCTAGTTAGGGCCCTCCTCCTATCAAACACTTCCTGCTGTGTCCTCACATGGTAAAAGGTTCTAGGGAGTCTATAAGGTCACTTTTATAGGAGCACTAATCCCATCCACGAGGGTTCTACTCTCATGACCTGATCATCTCCCACAGGCCCCACATCCTAATACCAGGAATTTGGGGGTTAAGACTCCAATATGTGAATTTTGGGAATGATACAGATATTCAGATCACAGCGCCATCCATCTCCTACGATATACTATGGGATCTGTGAGGTAAAAGGTCTCCTTCTATTTTGTACATTACCATATCAAAGACTCATCTTCAGGGGCGCCTGGGTGGCTCAGTCTAAGCATCCGACTTTGGCTCAGGTCATGATCTCGCGGTCTGTGAGTTCGAGCCCCGCGTCGGGCTCTGTGCTGACAGCTCAGAGCCTGGAGCCTGTTTCAGATTCTGTGTCTCCCCCTCTCTGCCCCTCCCCTGTTCATGCTCTGTCTCTCTCTCTGTCTCAAAAATAAATAAAACGTTAAAAAAAAAAAAGACTCATCTTCAGCAGCTTACCAGTTATTAAACTGCTGGAATAATTCAATGCCAGTAGACAAAAAACTGGCCCCTAAAGCCCCTGAATGCCCTCTCCCCTCCTCCCTGCTCTGACCCAGCTGCCCTGGTCACTCACCTGAAAAGCCTGGGATGTCCCCACAATCTAACAACAAATGGAATAATCTAGCAACAGCAGTGCTCCTCAAAACCCTGGTCCAACACTCTGGCTGGTGCCCACATCATGCCCCTGTCTCACTCATTCCTGACTGTTTTGGATGTCACTCTCTTTTATTGCCAGTAACCACAGAGCAGCCACATGGTAAGTTTTTGATAAACATTTATTGAGTGAAGTGTATGATTACTGCAAAGGAGATGTGGACATGGCTGCAGAGTGGGACTCAGCTGGCCCTGCAGTTGTGACAAGGGCTGTGGCTCTGTTTCCTTATCTAAAGGGTCCCAGGAGCTTCTCAGCAGAGGCGTTTCTTCTAACTATGCATACCATCCCTATAATGTCTGGTTTTTGAGGCCTCAGATTCAAACCAGGGAATGCTGCAACTGAGGGTTAGGGGGAGAGTGGAATGAGGGGGAAAAAGGGCCAAGGACAAGTTCAAATTCTCCCCTCCTCTGAATCTCTGGACCTCTGAATGTTTGCTCCATGATGGAGGGATGAGTTGACAGGAATAAGGAGAATTGCCTCCTCCAGACAGCAATGCCTTAGGCCAAACCCCTTGTTTCCCTATATGAAATAATTAAATTTTGACACAGTTTAACACATTTCTTTGTTTCTTGGGTCAGAAAACAGGCATCTCAGAGCATAGCTGCCCAGGGGATATGGAAGAGGAGGCAAGATGAAGTGCAGTGTTTGGCCTCTGTCGGAAAAGTGTGCTAATTATGAAGGTGAAGACAGAGGGCAGGGAAAGAATTCAGGTTGCACCTCAAGGGAATCTCTATTTCACAATCCATGGGGATAAAGCCCCTTTAGCTGGCCTGCCATGGCAGCTGGGAAACCTGCAGTGATAAAACTTGCAGTAAGGCAAGGGAGTGACTGCCTTCAACTCTCAGACCTTTGCCTCTGGGTGACTTCCATGAGGAGAAGTGGTCAGAAGGCACAGGGATATAGAAGAAACATTTGTAAGTCAAACAACAGCATTCATGAGTAAGCCTCAGGTCCAACCTTACTTGGATCTCATTTATCGTAAGTGGGGATAAAAAGGTGAATGAATTATAATTTTTGCTCTCAGGGACTTTGGTTTAAAAGGGAAGATGATGGTGCATAAAGATAATCGTATTGAGTATGGAAGAGTCATGTGCCCAAGGAGTTTAGACACCAGAAACATTATTTTCTATAGGGCAGATGATGCTTCATGGGGAAGGTACCTTTTGGGGTTTGAAGGCTGTGTAGGTTTGGCTATGTTACGATGAAGGAGAGACTGTTCTAAGTGTTTAGGGGAGTAGTGACCTGATCAGAGCTGTAAATAGTGCACTGGGTGGGTTCAGGGTGGGAGGGGAGGAAAATGTGAGGCAAAGGGTGATAATTCTACTAGTTGGGGCCACAGCAATTGAAAGGCCTGAAAGGTGGTGGTCGGCTGGAGAACTGCCTACTCACACAGGCTTTGACACACAATTAGTCTTGGGAGGAAGCCTGGGAGAAGGAGGCTGTGATAAAAAGGAAAGTCTGAAGTCTAGGTGAAAGTCTGGAAGAATGGCAGAGCCATTTTCATAAATATGAGACCCCAGAGAAACAAAAAGTATAGATGAAGAGGTCCCATTGAGTTTGGGGTAGTTTTTGTTGCACTTAAGAAGCTAATAGGATGGAGGATGAAGAATATCACATGGGCATTTAGAGTGGAAGACAAGCTGAGGATGAAGGTTAGGAGTGAGCTTCACATTTGGGGGTGAAGTATATAAGGTGAAAGAGGCCCCAGGCAATGATAGATTGCCCAAGGATAGACTCCAGAGAGCAAATGGGCCATAAGCATGTACTAACAGCAATCCCAAGGAAATAGACATGGGGGTGCGGGAATTCCTGGGGCACCCCTGGTCACTGGCTTTGCATGTGACCACCAGAGCAGATGAACTGGGAGAAGTAGGTCTAGAAGCTGAGAAGGTTAACCTTTGGAATCTGAGCAGTATCTAGTCCCAGATTGCTGAGGAAGTTCCTGGGTTTTAGCATAGAAGTTCCAGAGTCTCAGGAAACCCCACCAATCTCAGGAAAATGAGACAGCTGATCACTCTCTGTATGTCAGACCTCACTGATGAGAACCCTGCCATAAAATTCTAGCATAAATAAACTGTCTCGCCTTCTTACCAAAGGATGAAACCTTTCTTGTCGAGGCAAATGTGCGTGAGAAAAGCAACTTTATTCACAGGTCACTCAGCAGCCCTGCCATGTGTCCAAAAGATGAAGTTTTACTTGGATGAAGCTGATCAAATTTTCCCCCTAAGGGCCAGTGTTCATACTTGAGACTTGTAAAATGGGCTCCAGCTTTGGGGAAAAATGGACAGACCATTCATGTTTTGATGTTTGTGTCTATGAGCTTGACAAGAATGGGTTTTTCACTATTGGGTGTTCTTCTTTTGTTGTGCATGTCACCTGGTTGGACTGTGGGCCTTGGTAACGGGTGAGTGACAGAAGAGACATAAGAAGAACGTCAACAAATATGAAATTTGATATTCAAGGCTTCAACTTGAAAGAAAACTCAGTGCAAGCGGATGTGTTCAACCAAGGTCCCCCTGCCTCACTTAATGGAAATAAGCCAACAACCATCTTTGTTCTTCCATGCATGGTGGCTCTTTGGAAAACTCTTATCAAAATTATCTACCCAAAAACACTAGATGCTTTTGATATGTTCAGCTCCAAACTAGGCTATGTGGGAGAGTAAAATAGAAGAAGGAGAAGGAGAAGAAGGTGATTGTAGATTGCTTGTTTTAAGTAATGACATAGAGGAAAATATACCTGACACAAGTAGAGAACAATGTGAAAGAAAATCTGAAAATTTTCCATCTTGTGAGGCATAAAAAAATAGGTCCTCTAGGAATTCAGAAGAGGAAGTGTGAGTCGGTGAAGTCCTTGAGGACTTCATGGAGGAAGGGGAGCTTTTGCTAACCTTATAGAAAAGAGGAAGCTGTGTGAGGTTCATACTTCATTCTCTGGTAGGGCCCAGCTTCACCTCTATTTCTTTGCTTTTGCTTTATCACTAATGACTGTGTTTAAAACATGATAGATCAGGTGCTAGGTGGGAACAGAAGTTTCAACTTGTTTCTCTTCCCTGCAGTCATTCCCAGGTTGATGAACAAACTGTAGCTTGTTTTTTATTCAGTTTCCAAACTTTCAATTCAGCCATGTACCATTGGGTAGATGTTGGTGTCATTAGTTTTTGTGTTATATTGAAAATGATGAGAGTTTCCAGTGTTTCTTTTTTCTCTCTCTTACGTTTGCTGAGGCAGAGGAGTTGGAATCATATTTCTAAGAATCGTTCATTTTCCTGCTACAGTCCAATGAGATAAGATTGACTTTACTCTTCATCTTGTCAGTATTTGGTCATTTTCTCAAGTTATACCAAAAAAAAAAAAAACCACATGGGATTCAGTTTGGCCCTGTTTGGCTTATGTTTCTGGATAATCTAATGTTTAGAAAATGACCCTGTCAGGCCCTTCCTTAGCTGGGACAACTGAGCTTGAGCTGGGTGCCACAGAGCTTGAGTTCAACAGCCTGCAAGGCAAAAGCTGAGAGTTCTGAGTGACTCACTCTGATTTCCTTGTGGGGGCCCAGTTTACACCACTTTCTTGGTAAAGCAAACCTCTTCAGAACATGTCACAATCACTGTGTCCTTCATTTTTTGCAGAAAAGAGGAAATGCAATTAGACACGAAGCTTATTGGAAGAAGGCTTAGAAATGGAGTGGACATGCAAAAGTGAGTCCAAGAGCCTGCATGGGTGGTACATGAGGACAGTGATGGGGCTGTGGGGAAAAGTAGGGGAATAAGACAGTACCCCTCTTCCAAGGCAATGGAAAGGGGCAAGCAAAGGGCTGTGGGGCACTCCACACAGAGTGATGAAACACCATTCACTCTTTATGTGTGTCTTTCACTAAACTTGCAAGGTTGGGCAAATAGTGTGGTTCCTCCCTGAAGGCCGATGTCCCAACTTTTGTGTTGGCTTAGTGTGACTAACATGGAGAAATATTAGAAGTAAAGAACTTTGGTGAGTCTTGACTCAAGGGGCTGCTTGAAAACCACCACGACTGAATTCCTAGTTGTTGACATTGCGTATCCTATCCTGTTCACGCTCAGTGCCTGGCATGTAACAAATGCTTGTTGATCGGATGAATAAATGCATGGGATTCATGAAAGAACTGTTTCTTTTTTAATGTTTATTTATTTATTTTGAAAGAGAAAGAGAGAGAGAGAGAGAGAGCGCGCGCAAAGCGGGGGAGGGGCAGAGAGAAGGAGAGAGATAATCCCAAGCAGGCTGCGTGTTATCAGCGTGGAGCCTGACACATGGCTGGATCCCACAACTGTGAGATCATGACCTGAGCCAAAATCAAAAGTTGGATACTTAGCCAACTGAGCTACCCAGGCGCCCTGAAAGAACTATTTTTTGAAGGAAAGGGAATGAATAACAGGCTTGCCCTTTTCTTGGCAGCCATTACAATGAATACTCTCAAACATAAAGATCGATCAAATATTCCAGCCATGTCAGCTGCCCATCATCATCTTCCCCATGCCTGCCTCCTCATTCTCTAGACTTAAGCATGGTTAGGTGAGAATAACTCGCAATATCTTAAAAATGTGACAGAGTGGGTCTTTGATCTAAATGTTTTTATTAAGCCAGCTTTTTTAGTGAGTCTAGTTAATGTCGCTATGGACACAAAGGATGGATTCAAGCTTTGCCTTCTGCCTCTGACTTGTCCATTGCCACTTGCCACAGAGGGAAAGCGTTAGGAGTTCAAGGCCCTTTTTTGTTTACTTCAGAGTCCTCCTGCTGCTCCATTAGATGCCTGTCTAGAATTGCAGAGAACAGACGTTGGGACTTGAAAAGTTGCATATGCTGACGTGTCCGGGGCTTTGTTATCATTTTGTGGAAAGTCTTGCACTGCTCTTAAAGTTCGTGAAAAATTATGTTTTCACCACCTCAGGGGGACCAACCCAAACATTTGCTAAATTTCTGCCTGAATTGTTTGGAGTCTTTTTATGGATGAAAGATGCGTGCTTCACAACCTCCTCACTGCTGGACCTGGGTGGTAAGATTTCCTTTGGCTTAAATACACACACACACACACACACACACACACACACACACACACGCATGCACACACAGTACAAGTGGGAGGAATCCCTGACGGAGATATAGCAATGTTGTCAAAAGAAATGACTGTTATAAATAAATAAATAAATAAATAAATAACCAACCAAACAAACAAACAAACAAACAAACAAACAAATATGTAGGCTCAGAGCAGTTGGAGACATAACCTGGACCAAGTCAGTTCTGACCTAGGCCTGGAGAGCTTCTGTTCAATTCTGGTTAGATTTAACTCCTATTTACAGTGACAGGGAGTGGATATAAGTGTCATCTGGCTCACATTAGGAGTCTTGTCTCCTGCAACAGAACCTGTTGTACCAGGAAGAACTGAAAACTCTGGGTCGCAGTTTAATGACTGGGCTCAGGCTAGATAAGTGAATAACACTGAATTCATGTCCAACTTTTGCCAGAGAGTCAGTGCCTTTTCAGCAAACGCCAAACAAAACAAGCACATGATTGAGAGTTTGTCCAGCACTTCCCCACCCCACCTTCAGAAAGGCCTTCCCGGATAGTTCTTCAAATACATCTGATGGCTATTGGCCCACAGTTACCACATAGGTGATACTTTGGCCAGATTATATTATCCTTCGGGAAATTTATTTACCTCTAACAGAACAAAATGGAACATACATCCAGGGCCCGAGGGCATCTGCTTAGCAGATAATCGTAGCAATAAAAATTAATCTCTCCCTTTAGCAACCTTGGACCTGTAAAGAAAATGGTGAGAACAATATCTCTGAAGGCTGCCAGACCAAAAAGATGAGTCTTGTCCGTTGTGAAAAGAATATCCTCCCTGTCTGGATGTCTGTTTTTGTTAGGAATCATATGCTTTTCTTATGTGAACTTGTGACCCAATAATAAACTACCTGGCTATTAAACCTGCTTTCCATCCTAAACCTCTCCCCTAGGCCTGCTGTGAATAGGTGTGCCTCTGCTTGTGGCCTGAGCCCGTTGCCTACCCTAGCTTTAAGCATTTGTTCTAGGGTACTGCAAGCACCCTTCTGCTGCCATTTGACCTCGTGTTCCTGGCTGGCATATGGACAGTGGAGAACAAAGAGAAGATCCGACCCCTAGCTGCCTCTGGCAGGGCTGATTCTGACCCACGTTTATCCTCTGGTTCGTGTAGCGTGGATGCTTCATGAGTCCAGCTTGGCAAGCACTGTGGCCTTTCCATGTGAGCAAGTTTCAAGATGGTTGTGGTTCTGGCTTGCTGTATGCCGTTCACTGAAGGGGTTTCTACGTACATCTCAGAACCCCATGTAGACCCCAAAACATGAGAACTGCAAAAAGGCCTCAAATTAGTTTCCTTTCTATTTCTTTCAGGCTGGTCTGTGGGCCCCTCACTTGTACACGTATGGCCCAGGCCCTCAGTAACTTCTCCTGTTGGACTCTCAAGACTCTTAAACAATTTTCATGCTATTCCCTTCCCCTGAAACAATCGTTCCTAGGTCTTCTTCTCATGGCTGGATCCTTCTTTTCCTTTAGGACTCGGTGTCTTCTGAGAGGCTTTCTCTGACTGAGTTGCCACCATGCTGTTTGCAATTTTCTATCAGAGCACTACGGTTCATTTTCTTTGAACCGCTTATCACAATTAGTTTGATGTATATGTCTATTTGTTTACTGCCTTTCTCTCCGAATAGAGAGTAAACTACCAAGTCTCTGTTATTCATTGCTTTACATCTAGCACTTAGCACACAGTAGGTTGTCAACAAATATACGCTGATTGAATGGATGAATGAGGCTATTATCAGCCCCTGAAAATGACCAGAACCCTACTTTAGTTTTCCCAGAAAATTTCAGAAAACAACTTTGTTTCAGAAAACAACTTTGTCTCTCTCTACCTAAATTAGGAGAGTGGAGAGAAGAGTTAGTGTAAGAAGGAATAGCAAGACACTTCCAGGGAGATTTTCATTGCTGTCCAAGAAAAATATTAGTAGGCTAAGCTAACACCCTTGTGCCCAGACATGTCTGCCCCTACCAGCCACCCTGCCAACATTTCCCACTCTGCCTGGTCAGGCAGCTTGTGCCAGAAGCCCCTGTCTCCCTTTATGGTTAACTATTAGAGTTGACTGATGTTGGCACCTCGTTTATCCCCTGGCATCCTCACAGCAAGAATTAATCATCCCAATGAGACTTGTTTGTGTGCTCAATTGATTTTGATAGTTCTGGTGCCTTCAGCAGGGGCAGCCCTTTGCATAGAGCTTGTGGAGGGCCTGGTTGTTTCTCTGTTCTGCTACCCACGATGCTCTGAGTGATGTCGATTCAACTCTGTTCAGTTCTGTCCAACCCAACCCAATCCAATTTTTACTGAACACCTACAATGTAGGAAAATGCTGGTTGCTGAATCCATTCACCAAGGCATATGAGGATTTCTTCAGTCCCCCAGAAGTGAGGTTGGCTGGGCTCATTGAGAACTTGTAGGTGCGGTGCCTCTCTCTAGATCTCAGGACCTTGCTGGAGAGTGATGCTGTGACTGCTTGTTTTCTGCAGCTGCAGAGTGACCAGTTCTGTCAGGACATGGCCCAAGGAAGGTCAGTTGAACCAATGGCCTTTTTAGTGTCCCTTCCCCCCCCATTTCTCTCTTCTTGTCTCCAGCCCTGATACTTTCTTTCCTGCTCTTTCTTCTCTGCAAGGTGCACATTGACACATTCAGGGATATCTGTCCCCACCTGGGCTGTGGGTCATGGTAGAATCTGTCCTGAGCCAGAGATGCTACCTCAAAACCTTACTCATTATTTCCTTCATTATAATTCATTTCAAGTGATTGCTTTTGTTATAAATTTACTGTGATGTCTTTCAAAAGTCTTAACTGAGTTCATTTAATGGGCCAGGTACTCTGAACCTTGCTTTCAAAATAATTCACAATGAGTTAAAGAAAATAGATGCTTAAACAAGCAAACATCAAGCAAAACAAGTCCTCATGTTTCTATTTTACATATGTATGTACACATATGTGGATGTGTATATACAGTGTTCTACGAGGGCTGTTGTCAGACCCTGAAAATTCTAAGTCAGGAAAATTCCAAATTCAGGACCAAGTCCCTGAATTAGTTCTTCTTGCCATATTTCTGGGTAGTAAGAATTTAACTCTTTACATAAGGGGTTGCAAATTCAATTGCCTACATGACTGAGGTTATGAAATGACCTGGTCAGAAATGAAATAAGTTGTAGGACTTTGGTGTTTTGGAGAGAGCATGCCCAGTCCAAGGAGGTCAGTGGCTACCTGAAGCTGTCTGATGATTGTTATTCAATAATGAAAACCATGAAAATGAAATAATGAAAACAATAAAAAACCACTATGGCCATATCTTTTCATTGTTCAGGAGAACAGGGAGACCTGGATTTCTCATGTGACATTTCCCAATATTTGAATCATGCCAATGGCAATAAATAAATAAACAAATAAATAAATTTTAAAAACCCATCCTGGGTCAAAATATAGCTCATAGTCACCAATTTGTAAGACTGATTTGCACCAGAAATACAGACTTATTTATGAACATTTTAGCTCACCTGCAAACCATGTGGGTTAATTTCATGGGTTTTCAGGTACTCTGTGTTAATTCATCTCATGAGGCCTAGGATCCTGAGCTACTATTTGTCACTGTCTGTTCTTTGGTCATCCATTATCCTCCCCAAGATTCACCTGACTTGCTGCTATTCACGTACTGAGGCCTCACAAGATGCCTCTGCAAATCACTCATAGTCCTGTAGTTGCTTTGAGTAGCTCTGGCTTTCGTTTTCTCTTCCTTTCTATCTGCCTTTTTGTGAATTCTGCCTTCCCAGGTTCTGCTGTAGACTCTCCTTTTCTTTTCCTCATTTCCTGCACTCTCCTTATGTCCTGGCAGAGACTGACTAGCTGTTTATGAAAACTGTTTGTTCTTCTTCCTGGGCACCTGACTGGATCTCTGGATTCCTGGGTACATTTCCCCATCTTCTTTGAAGTTAGAGGAGACCATGTGGACTGTGTGACCAGTGATATGTTCATGAACTGACCCAGACTACCTCCTGCATGCAGTACTGCCCCCTGCTCCACCTTTCCTTTCCTTCTCCAGTGGCTTGATGCACATAACCATGGCAACCTTAAAAGCCAAGAGTTGAATGTGGGAGGGCCACAAAATGGAAGAATCTTGGATCCCTGAATTAATACTTTTAATATTTGTGGTGGGGCGGGGGGGGGGGTTGGGGGGAGCTGCCTGTTGCACAGAACCTCCTGTTTTCTACTTTGCATGAGTGAGAAATTAACTGTTGCTGCTTTTGAGTCATTATCTGTTAGATGTGTGCTAGCAACTATTAGATGCCAGCTAGATTGGAAGCAGCATAAAATCAGAGACACTGCTCTCGTGGCCTTTTCCTAGCTGTATTCCCAGAATGCTAACACAGGAGCAGACACACCAGTGGTGCTCAGTAAATGCTTCCAGAATGAAGGAATGAATGAGCAAATGAAATGAATGTCTCCATAGAACTTCAGAGCTGGTAGGGACTGAGGCATCATACATCCCTGTCATCATACTGTAACAATTAAAGAAATGAAAGCTCGCAGAGAGGAAGTGACCTGTCCAAGGTCCAAAAACTAGTTAATTCCAGAACAGGGATTGGCAAACAGAGAGCCTCAGTCTGTTGTCCTTCACCATCCGTGCTTCCCTCCATGGTAACCATAGTAAATCAGCAGTTGCTAAGCAAAGAAAGGGATACTTTCATGCCTTAACTTCTAAGGTCTCAATAAGAATGAGTTGCATAGTCCCGCAGGGCACGTGTGAAATATGTTGCGAGCAGGCCATTCTGCTTTGCTGGGTCTTCATGGGAAACCCCTTTGTACGTCACATAGCAGGAAGCCCGTGTAACTGTTGTTTGATCTGCAGCTTATACAGTTAGGGAAGCCATCCTGCAACACGTGGACTTGAAAGGGTTGGATCTGGTGTGGGGGATAAAGTCTTGGAGTAGAATGCTGTGTATACCAAAGCTCCGAGTCTGCAGAGCCTGCTGTGTGCAGCTGCAGTAGTCTCAGCAAAACTGAGGCACGGTCTGACTAAAGGGCTGTTGGGAACTTTGCCAAAAAAAAAGGGACAGATGGATAATAATAAGACTTAAAGATTATATTTGATAATTGGTACTTATATCTCTTTTATTTGAATGAAAATAATGTGGTAGGCATAAATATCAACTCCATTTCATCTTTTAACCATTTACGTAGAGCACCTTTCCCCACACATACACAGACGTATCCCAACCCAACCACTGAAAAACTGGAAGCTTCCCACAAAGACCTTGCAAAACTCAGCTCTTTGATGGAATGACTGAAAAGTACAGACTCTTCTGAGGTCATTGCTCTTTGTTGCTGGGTTTATAAATCCATAATTTTGTAACCTATGTCTTTTAACTGTCTTTCAAAATCAGGTATGTCTTCAAAAGTCCTGGTTGCCACATTAACCCTCACTATAGCATTGACCATGGAAGCCATGGAACCATCTGCCATGGAACCTCTTTGGATGGCTAGGTAGGATGAGGTGACGGAAGCAGCATTCATGCTCATCCATTCTCCTCGAGTGGGACTCCATTGCCAACTTCAAGAACTCAAGGTGGGGGTTAAGTGTTTTTCCTAAAAGATGCTTTGTGCTTGCAACTTCTTCTTTTGAGGGTACAGTGACTATATTTGATCAGCTGATGCTAGAGAAGGGATAGGTTCTAAACCTGCCGAGATGAGGGATATATCTTCTTAAGTCTGTCCATTTTCAGGATCTTTGGGGCCAAGATGAGACTGGTTTTAATGGGTTGGCATTTTAGTCCCAGCGTGGTAATGCACAAGTGCTATGTCACTAGTAATTGTCCCAAGCCAAGGACCATAGTTCAGGAAGCTAGCATGTGGTGACACCTCCAGAGAGTCCTACCCACAACAGCATGGGCTGGGGCACCTGAACTGGTGCCATCCCAGCTAGCACACATCGTTTCTTTACTCCTAAAAGTGAGCCAAATGCTGAGCCCAACACTGGCTCCTGAGAGTCTGAGGGACTTAGTTAAGGGAACCCTGTCCTGTCTGTTTCCTAGGGGGACTGCTCTCATAGGTCACCGAGGCAAATGTTTGTTGAATTAAGTGCGTAAAAAAGGTAGCTTGCCAGATCCTCAGAATATGTAGGACTTTCCCAGGAGGAGTATCTACAAAGGTAAACATGGTTGAACTTGAGGAGAGAAGTACAAAGGAGAAGCAGGTGTATGCAATGCTGTGGAAATATTTTAGTGGCCAATTTCTCTGTGCTTACATGTGTCATGAAGTTACCTGTACTGTGAATGTTTGTCTTAATTTGTTCTACCCTGGGGATGAGGTAGGGTAGGGAGTGAAGCAGAGAATTGTAGAAATTGTATTTTAAAGGTCACTTTTCGTATTTGACTTTTAACAAATTGCATAGAAAGTTAACAAATTGCATAGGAGGAAAGGGGAAACCCCTCTTCATCTGAGCTGTGTCATTGTGGTATTGTGCAAATTTGTGTTTCCGCAATCTCAGGGGTGTATAAACGACAGTCTTCTCTCTAAGCATGGGACAAAAACTGCTTCTCCCTATACCTTTTTGAGTTTCCCCATAGTCTTTACACACGTGCCCTGCTCCCCAACCCTCCACTCCACCCCCCCCAACCATGGAACACAATTTGCTGTGCTGCAAGATTGGGCAATGACCTTTTCACACTTTTGAGTCCCGCTGGTCATTTTGCAATCAACAAACGTAATAGATGGAATCTGCCTCAGGCTCTGTTTTGAGCCTTCCTGTTTGGTTGAGCTTTGTTCAGCTCTTTGTTCTTTTGAACTGGTCACTGTTCCCAGTGTACAAGCAGGCATCTGAAATTAGGTTCACCTTATCTATTTTCAAAGCCTGATTTTTAAAAAAGGGATTCGCATTGAAAAAAGAAGCACATTTTCCCACTCTCACCCCAAGCCAAGGCACTTCAGCATTTCCAGGGTAATCTACAGGTTGGACACAGACTGAGCTTGAGAAGGTTGAGCCCAAAGGGAAAAAAGTGTTTGTGAGAGTTATGAGCAGGTGGAGAGAGGGTTTTATTTTTAATTAGGGGCTTATTTAGAATGGAAATCTGTATGTAATCTGAACTGCTGCATGCACTCTGGTGGACACTAAATGAGCGAACAATGGGAACCTCTGTTCAAACTTTATCTGAACTTCAACTCTGTTTTCCATACCTCAGTTGTCCAGGTAACTATATTGTGGAAGGCAGTGACTTACCTGTAAGGGAGTTCTCAGATCGAGGGCAGGGAAACTGTATACAGCCCCCATTGATGGGAAGGTGGGGAGGGAGAGGGAGAGAGAATGAATCACTGTTGCAAACTGAAATGTCTTTGTCCCCCTGTATTAAATGCTTGTTTCCAAATCTGGAGCAAGTACCTAGAATTCTTTCTCTTTCTTCTGCGGAACAGAAGAATCTTTTCCTCATGCATCCTCCTAGTTCTTGGTCATCTGACAGCTTCTAGGGGGACCGGTTAAAAATTTAGACTTGGAAATGCTTCTTCTCCCCTCCACAGCAGTGAGCTGCACTTGGTAGCCATGTAATAAACCCATGTAAACATATTTTCTTTTCACATAACCTTCTTGACCTACTTTCTATACAATAAGATGAGAGCCAAAAAAGTACTTTGCTTCATTAGGTAGAGGCTTTGCCTGCCTTGTCCTGACTTTTCTCTGTGCTTCAATATGACTCTGCAGAGGTATTTCCATTATGAACTGCTGTCCTGGGACTGGGGAATAAAAGCACCCCAACACCTACTAATAATGAATGAGCTAAGTCTGACAGAGAGAATAACTCATTGATTCAGGGTTTGGGTGACAGTGATAGACATATAGCTGTGCTTTGCTCAAATCCAGTCCTCTTGCCTATCGTCCTATCTTTTGAAATGGATGAGTGTTTTCAAAATAATATAGCATGCGGGAAAAGAGTATAAGACATCATTTGAGAGAAATCCATCAGTGTGCAGACAAACCTTGAGAAGGATTAAAATGTATCACTTCAGGATTATTGTTGTGGGTTTATTAAACAGTTTTCTTTGAAGGTGTTTAGGAAACATCTGTAAGTGAATTTGATCTGTTTCTTTCTCCAAGATCTAAGAAGAAATTCAGTATGAGTTCCAGTAAGGACGGGTTGCCCTTCTCTTGAGGAAGGAGGCAAATAAGAAGGCAGCCTTTGATATAGTATAGGAATGGCATCGATGAGATGGGATAGAGAGAAGAGAGGAGTGGAATTTTCAAAGAGAAAACCAAGACTCAACATGCCTTTAAAAAATTACTTACAATGGGGCACCTGGGTGGCGCAGTCGGTTAAGCGTCCGACTTCAGCCAGGTCACGATCTCGCGGTCTGTGAGTTCGAGCGCCGCGTCAGGCTCTGGACTGATGGCTCGGAGCCTGGAGCCTGTTTCCGATTCTGTGTCTCCCTCTCTCTCTGCCCCTCACCCGTTCATGCTCTGTCTCTCTCTGTCCCAAAAATAAATAAAAAACGTTGAAAAAAAATTTTAAAAATTACTTACGAAAGTTGTTTTTTTTTTAATTTTATTTAATAACTTACTGTCAGTGGACTGGGGCCAATTCACTTATGATAGGTAGAATCAACTGTAGTTAAAAAAAAAGTGCTAAAGGGAAAAAGAAAATACCACTGCTTGGGAAGGAGGGAAAGCTTGTGAACACAGTCATCCATTAACAAAATTTTCTGCTCATGAAATTGAAAAATTTTCTCACATTATTACTCTCTTTGCACAATTCAAAAATGATTATTGTTTCTTGTGGTATGTAAGAAAGGTGAGTCTGAAAAAAGTATTCCAGATGTAAAATTCAGATTGTCTTGGCAGGTAATTCAACCAAAGGCATTTATTCTCTATGGTTTTCCAAGCCACTCTCCTGGAAGCATACACCTGACGGGAGGCAGATACAAAGCATGAGGTGAGAGGAGTAAGAAAACCCGGGTTGGTTTTTTGAGAGAATGAGCGGGCCTTTAGAGTCCTGTCTGGGTGGGCAGAAAGGCAGCCATGCCCACCAAAGAGGGAATTTCAGGAAGACACAGGCAAGAAGTAAATACTGGCCATTTCAGCATGGGAATACATCCTCAGGAACAAAGCACATACATCTTGTTGGATTTGGTGGTATAACATTGGTTATACTCAGATTAGCAAATAGAATTCCATGGATCAGTGCCTCATTCTGATGCGTTTACAAAATAAACATTTTAAAGAGTGAAAGTAGAAGCTAATATTTTTACCTATTCATCAGTGAGGCTAAAATGTTTATTAACCTAGTAATATTTGGAGGCTGGGGAGTCAGTGGGGTAGAGAAACTTAGACTTCAGTTTTGAATAATGTTTTGCCTTACCGTAACCTAATCAAGTCTTTCAAGGCCCTTTAAGGGTTTCCTTCATTGGACACTTATATCCACCGCCCCTTGCATGCTGTTACGATCACCATGAGCTATTCATCTTAGTAAGAGCTTATGTTAACCCGTAGAGAGAGAGGAAAAAAAAAGAATGAGACCAGAGAAGAGATCTTTATCTGCAGCCAGACCCAGGGCAGCACCTGGGAATCTTGTAACCAACAAATTGAGCTGTTTGGAATTGGGGGCCGAAGATGGGCTCTACAAACAATTATGATAGTCAGTATTAACTGAGAGTCTGTTAGGTGATTGGTGCTAAGTGTCTTCCTGTTGTGAAGCATAATTTTTATGTGCCAACTTAACTGGGATTCGGGATATTCAGATAGCTGGTAAAACATTATTTCTGGGTTTGTCTACGAGAGTGTTTCAGGAAGAGATTAGCATTCGAATCAGTAGACTGTGTAAAGAAGAGCCACCCTCACCAACATGGACAGGCCTCATCCAATCCATTGAGGCCCCAAATAGGACAAAACAGCAGAGGAAGGGTGGGTTCTCTCTTTTTTTGAGCCGGGACCTTCACCTTCTCCTGCCCTTGGACATGCCCTTGGAAGCTCCTGGTTCTTGAGCCTTCAGCCTCAGACTGGGAGTTATACTGTCTCATTACCCTGGTTCTCAGGCCTTCAGACAGGTACTGAATCATACCACCGGCTTGCCTGGTTCACCAGGTTACAGACAGCATATTGTAGTTTTGGCCTCCATAATCACAGTCAGTTCCTATAATAAATCTCCTGTTTTGCATGTACCCATAGCCTGTTCGTTCTGTTGCTCTGGAGAACCCTGACTAATACACCCATACTCTCTCTTTTAATCCTCAAAGCAGCCCTTTAGATAGAACCGCTAACCTTCCCATTTTACATATGGAAAGACTGAGCCCTAAAGGGCTTTAGCAATTTGCATGAAGTTACACTGCTCACAGATGACAGGACTAGGATTAGAATCTTACTTTGTCTGGCTTTAGAGTTTGAACTGGCCCCCAAAGTGTGAAATTACTTCTAATTTTATGAAGATTGATGTAGCAGATACCATTTACTCATAAAACAACGACAACAAAAACTCTTTAGACCAATCCTCTAAACTGGAGATTGAGTTTTGTGCTCACATTTGGTCACTCAAGTTACAGTGTTAAATTACTGACATAGGTCTACTCTTCCCAGCTCTTCTGGAAGAAGCTCTAAAGGCAAGTGATAACCAAATAAAATATTAGTACTAGAACGAACCCTAGTCAACTGCCTCACCTTTCTTTCTCCTGAGAATGTGCCTCAGTTTAATTTACTTTTACAAATATTAATTAAAAAGTAAGTATACAGTCTAGTACTGTAATAAGTACTATGATAAGCTCTGTTAACTAAGGCAAACTAATAAAAGCAAAATGCATTGGAAACAATCAGGTAAGTATAGGAGATCACATTTGTGTCTAAATAAATAATATAATTCACGTCTCTGCTCCCCAAACAATTCTATATTAAAATGGTCCCACAAAGGAGTATCTTTGATCTCTGGGTGATCTAATAAAATGATATTTTTCCAAGGATCTGGCTTCAGTATCCACTTTTCCCACCAGTGGGTCCATGCCAGAGGAAACTAGCTGAACCATTCTCTGAGCCTCATACTTGCTGCTCAGTAAACATGAGCCCAGTAAAGGATAGCTCATAGATCAATTTAAGGACATCACTGCATGGTTCCATTAAATCAGATAGGAAGGAATAGCTGAAGAATTTAGAAAGTTACAAGAAAGAAATTAAGTAAACAGGGGGAATATAGAATGTGTTTGTATCTTCTGCTCATATTAAAATAACATTTGATTGTTAAGATAATTAAAACTTAAGGGTGCCTGGGTGGCTCAGTCAGTTAAGTTTCCAACTCTTGATTTGGGTTCAGGTCGTTATCTCATGATTCCAGAGACTGAGTCCCGCATTGGGCTCTGTGCTTACAGCGTGCAGCCTGCTTGGGATCTCTCTCTGCCTCTCTCTCTGCCCCTTCCCCTGTTAGTGCTCTCTGTCTCTCAAAATAAATAAATAAACATTTTTTAAAAATGACAATTAGGGGCGCCTGGGTGGCGCAGTCGGTTGAGCGTCCGACTTCAGCCAGGTCACGATCTCGCAGTCCATGAGTTCGAGCCCCGCGTCAGGCTCTGGGCTGATGGCTCGGAGCCTGGAGCCTGTTTCCGATTCTGTGTCTCCCTCTCTCTCTGCCCCTCCCCCGTTCATGCTCTGTCTCTCTCTGTCCCAAAAATAAATAAAAACGTTGAAAAAAAAATTAAAAAAAAAATGACAATTAAAACTTAAACTCTTACTCTTGATTTTTAAAATATCACATTAATAAACTATGTGTTCATTTTTGAAGTGATTCTTGAAATGCTTCTGGATTTTTTTTTTTTTAGGTCATTATGTGCCCATTCAAATATGCAACTCTTAAAAATCCTCAGTTGAGTTTTTCAGAAATAGTTTCTGCACTTGGTTTTGGGATCAGCATCAGTCCATAGGTGTGTTATGAAGGTATTTGGATTTGTTTTCATGGAAGCCTCTGTGGGTTCTGATAAGGCATCATTAGACGGTCAGCTCTAGGTGCCAAGGAAAATAAAATCTGAATTCGGACCCAGCTGTTGGCAAGCAGACTTGTGAGAGTACAACTGGGATAAATTCAAGGGGATTGTAGTAACAATTATGACAACTGACAAGGTTTGAAGTAAAGATGGCTCTTTTTGTATTGTGGCCATGGTAATATGAAGGAGGGAACTCACTGGGGGAGCAGACCCCAGCCTAAAGAAATCTGTACAGACCTGACGTGCTATATGGATTTTCGGTTTTGTGCTTTTATTTTTTTATCATGATTGAGAAAATAATTCTAGAACCTTTCTTGTTTAATAATGAGTTTGTTTGGAATGAGATTTGAACACCGTCTGTGAGCAGCACTGTCTCCCACAAGTGGCCATTATTTCAGAGTTTTATTTAAAGTGAAAGTCAGTGAGTTTACTTTTGCCTTTTAAGGAGAGGTGTTACTAGACCCAGACTTTGGTTGTTATTTCCAGAGAAAAGTTTTGTTATTATAATCCTCATTGACCAATAAATGGTCCGAGGACACCCTGGTTTTGGAAGCCCACCTCTCTTCTTCACAATGAGATTACCTTGAACTTTTGATCAGAGAATTCCTCGGGGAATGAGAGAGACCCTGAGGTTGGACGTGGTTTCCTTGTGATGATTCTGCAAAGATACACTGCTTAAAAAGCCAGTGTGCGAAACAGTTGTTTTCTGACTTAATAATCATAATAAAAATAAAATTTATCTAATTGAGTTCTCTTAAATCCCCCATACTTTATATATGTAGTGTCTCTAAATCCTACACAATTCCTGTAAGGTAGTTGGTATTATTGTCATTGCATGTATAAGGAAGCAAAAGCGTGTAGAAGTTAGGAAATTTGCCTACGAGCACACAGCTAGTTTGCTTCCAAAGCCTTTCCAGGTCTAAGACACTCATTGCAACAAAAACAAAACCTGCTCCTTGTTCAAAATGGTCACACCACACACACACACACACACACACACACACACACACACGTGCGCACACATGGTCTCTCTTGGGATTGATAGTCATGTTCATATCATGAGTAAGTGGCACAAGTGATGTGTTCCTCTAGTACTGGACATGGGTCTGATGCTCTGTGCTAAATGACACCACCAGAATTTGGGTTGAGCGGTAGTGTTTGTACATAGTAGCAGTGAAATGCAGAAACCGCGCCCCCCACCCCCTGCTCAGAACAAAGAGAGGTGACCTGCTGAATTGGAACAGGTAGCAGTGAACAGTTCCTAGTCTCCTTATAGCTATAAAGCAGCTGATAAAAAGCAAGGCACATCATCAGAGACATAAAAAACCTCTCCTTTTCTCTTGAGTATAATCAGATTATATACACACCGCTGTGATCACAATGAGGCTCCTCAAGGATTCATTCCCTGCTATAGATACGGCAGTATGGAGTAGCTGCCTTGTGTATTCAGAAGAGTTGAGTTACGTAAGATACAGACAAGCTTAAGGTTCATCTGTGGTTGGGGAAAGGGGTTTAGAAGGCATTTCTCTCTACCTGTTCTGCATTTACACAGGGCTATGTCCCTCCCCACAGACCATGTCAGGCTGCAGTAACTTTCTGAAATTTAAGTGGTTTGTCTTGACAAATCTCTTAGAGGACTGCATCTTTCTCCTTCCAGCTGCCTTTTCTGCATGTAACCTAAGACTCCTTAAGTAGGACATTCTATCAAATGTTCAGTTGACATTTATGCAAATGTCCTCCTCCCAAGGCAAAGGCAGCTGCTTTTCTGGTATCTTCTTGAAGACTAGACAAGAGGACAGATAGAACTAGATCCCAGTGAGAGAGACACAGAAACAGTTGGATTAGCGCTTCTCACATGGAAAGGATTTGGGTCAGTGCTGTGTAGCTATCAGGGTAGATCCTCAAACTCTGCAGTACTGGGGGCTCTGTGATGCGGTGGGAAATCCCAAGAGCTCTATTTTAGATGAATGAGTCACTTGGAGCCCTGTTATTGGTGGTGGGAATCCCGACTTGGCAGGAAATTAATCATTATGCAGGCATGTTCCTAAATGTCCATCTATGATTGAGCCCCTGGTGGGCCCTTCCCCAAGTTTCTGTCACACAAGCCAAAAATAAGCTAAGGAACCATGTTACAAACTATGTGAAAAATATTCTGGAGAAAGCATTGCGTTTTTCACTCTTAAATTCAAACGGCACCACATTTCTGGTTTAGCTTTGCCCCCTAGCTGAATTCCTTGCTTCAGGGTTTGGGTATCTCTGGCATGATCTTTAGAGAGATAAATTAATGGTTGTCTTAGCAATCAGGAGTTCTGGATTTGTTTACATTTTGTAGTCTGTCAAAGCAGAAGACAAAATTGTATTTTGGATCTCACATCTATCCTTTCTTAGTGATCTGACATAATACACATTCAGATGGTCTCCTTGGACTAGAGTTTAGTCTCAGCCATTATTCTCCACATTGAGTGTCTGGAGGAGATACTTCTTTTCCCTACTATGTTCCAGTTGACCAAAATTAACTGGTGCTTCACTCTGAGCAGTGAAATCCCATGAGGCATGAGTTGGAGGCATCCGGCTGACTTTGGTTTTCCATTGTTCTGACTTAATGGACATACAGTTAATGACTACTTTTGTTGAACCAGTATGTGAAGGTCCACTATTGTGGATCCCACCGGCATCCTTCTCCAAACACTTACAGAATTGAAAACCAAATAAAAGAGATATTAGACTCACTGCATTTAGGGGAAAAATGGCATTGGCTCTGTGCTGGATCGAGGATATGAAAATAAGTAAGCTGTGTCCCCACTTTCATAAAGGTCATAGTCTATGCATTGTGGGTTGAGCCATATAAATAAAAAATTAAACTCAGATCAAAGGAATAAGCTTGAAAATAGAAGTATGGTTAGCTGAGAGGGGGCTTGGGGAAGACCAAGAGGTAACCCAGAGGTGGGATTTTAGAAGATAAATAGGGCCTCGACAGACATGTAATATAATGAAGACACATTTCTGGCAGAGGGAAAACATGAATGATAACATGACTGGAATCTTCAGAGAAATGAGAGCACTCAAATGCATGAACAGCATGAAGTGTCCGGGGAAAAGGTAGAAGTGAGAAAGTCAGCAAGAGCAAGATTGTGCAGCCCTCTGTGCCAGTACTCAGAACTGTGAAACTCACCTTCTTCTTCAGGCAATGAGTAGTCATTGTGGGCTTTTCAGTAGGAAAATTATGTGACCATGAGTGCAATTTCTTTTTTTTTTTTTTTTTAGTTTATTTATTTATTTTGAGAGAGATTGAGAAAGACAGCATGAGTTGGGGAGAGGGAGATCGAGGGGAGAGAGAGAGAAAATCCCAAGTAAGCACCACACTGTCACCGTGGAGCCCCATGTAGGGCTCGAACTCATGAACTGTGAAATCATAGCCTGAGCCAAAATCAAGAGACGCTTAGCCAACTGAACCACCCAGGTGCCCCATGATTGCAATTTCTATTGCTGACTTTCCATCATTGATTTTCAAGGTAGAAAAGACTAGAAGGTGCGTCTGGCCCCACCTTTCACACTGTCCCAAATCTGAAAGGGATATAAAAACTGTGGAGACTCAGCACAATAAAATTTAAAAATAGCATTTCTAATATGTTTTCCTAAAACGCTTTTTCCTTTGGTACTATTGAGGCACTAATTCAAATTGATAGTGGCAACGCTTGAGTGCTATAGGCAACAAGGAAACTTTATCCCCTTTTTTTGTTCTTTCAGATTTTTACTACTGAATATTATGAACTTGAGAGGCCACTTGATGCCAGAGGTAAAGCTTCCACAGGCAGACAGAACTGAAATATTTAAAAAAAAAAAAAAAAGAGGGAGGGGCTCAGGGGTGCCTGGGTGGCTCAGTTGGTTAAGATCCAACTTTGGCTCAGGTCATGATCTCACCATTTATGAGTTTGAGTCCCAGATGGGGCTCTGTGCCAACATTGAGGAGCCTGCTTGGGATTCTCTCTCTCTCTCTCTCTCTCTGCCCCTTCCCCACTTGTGGGTGTGCACTCTCTCTCAAAATAAATAAGGTTTAAAAGAAAAAAAAAAGAACAGCTTCTTTAAAAAAAAAACTTGGGGCACCTGGGTGGCTCAGTCAGTTAAGTGTCCGACTTCGGGTCAGGTCATGATCTCACAGTCTGTGAGTTCAAGCCCTGCGTCGGGCTCTGTGCTGACAGCTCAGAGCCTGGAGCCTGCTTCAGATTCTGTGTCTCCCTCTCTCTCTGCCCCTCCCCCACTCACATTGTCTCTCTCCCTCTCTCAAAAATAAACATTAAAAAAAAACTTAAAAAAAACTGACTTACTTTTAAAATAACTCTTGCTAATGTTATTTGTACTCATTGTCTATCTTCAGTATGTTGTTTGATAATGTCTTTACATCAGAGTACATGCTTATTGCATTCTAGAAGTAAAATGTGGTAGTATCTAAAATTATGCAGTACTGTTGGGTCTGGCATATAAAAATACCCACCATGGAGTGAAGTAAGTATCAAATAATTAGGTAGTTGGTGAATTGTAGGTAGATGTTGCATAGTGTTTTCAGTGATATTTGGGAAAATTGGCTGGAAATTTTGGAAGAGTTGGGAACACCATGAGCTGCTTTATTCCTATTTAAAATAATGAAACCTAGGGTCCTACTGTATAAATTCACTGGCAGGCTTTCAGGGATGGATTAGGTTTGGATTAAATTTGTGAGTCACGCAAATCTGTTACCAGTTTTGACTTTTCATAATGATGTACTCAACTCAGTTATGTCAGAAGGCAAGAGGACAAGGATGCAAATTTACACGTCTTCCTTATTTTGCTTATCTTATTAAAATACATTAAAAAAAATCTATAGTTGGGTAAAGGTGAAGAGGAGGAAGGATGGGGAAAGGGAGTGATTTCTGGTAATTGTTCTCAAAATAACATTATAGATTTTTAAGGATATTAGTGAAGAATATATACAGCGGGCCCTTTTCAACGACTCAGATATTCAGCTTGATTTTCACATTAACTGTCTCTAGTGACACACACTGGCTTGGAACGCATGTTCCTACATCCTCTGAGAACTTCATGGAGTTTATTCTACTATGACTAGAGACTAATAGTCTCTATGCTTGTTTTATCTTATTCTTCTTTTGTGTGCATTTCCCAGTCTCAACTTGTGGAAAAGCCTTATGGGAAAATGATAGCAGTAAATATATTCAATGCTTCTCATATGACTAATAAGTTAACAACCCATTTTGAGTAGCTGGAATTTTGAATTTTGCCAAGGGCTTTTCTTCCCTTCTGGGTCTTTGTTTGGCTTCAAAACAGACTTGTTTGACTTTAAAGGGATGGCTCCTTTGATACACATGTTAAATCAAGGAGATAAGCTTCTCAGCTTCTGAATGAATGAGAAGTTTTTCTTGAATGTGTAAGGTTAGATTTTGTTTGTCTGCATTTCATTCTTTTTGGACTATTTTATATACCGCCTCAGCCTCGGTTCTTCAACCAATAGACATTGCCCAGTGGAAGTACTCTGGAAAAAAGTTTAGTATTACTTCAAGAAAATATCATAAAAGGCTCTTTGAGGCAACTTTATGGATAAGAAGATTGGTTATGAAAAATCAAGTTTTACTTACTTTTATTTTGTTAATTTTTTAACTTTTTTTTAATGTTTATTTTTGACAGAGAGAGAGAGAGAGAGCAAGCAGGAGCAGGGGAGTGGCAGAGAGAGAGGAAGACAGAGAATCCAAAGCAGGCTCCAGCCTCTGAGATGTCAGCATAGAGCCCGACATGGGGCTCGAACCCACAGACCATGAGATTATGACCTGAGCCGAAGTCCGACCCTTAACCAACTGAGCCACACAGGTGCCCAGCATTTGTTTTAATGCTTACTTATTTTTGAGAAAGGAAGAGAGAGAGATTGGAGGAGGGGCAGAGAGAGAGAGAGAAAGATTGAGAGAGAGAGAGAGAGAGAGTGAGAAGAATCTGAAGCAGGCTCTGTGCTGACAGCAAAGAGCCTGATGCAGGGCTTGAACTCACGAACCTTGAGATTATGACCTGAGCAAAAGTCAGACGCTCAACTGACTGAACCACCCAGGCACCCCTGAAAAATCAAGTTTGAAAAGATTAGATAATTGCATTCATGAATGACTGAAAGGATTTCCATTTAGGACAGGCCTACCAAAGGCTCCTTTGCTGTCAGGAAATGGGCACCTCCAGGGAAGTTCTGATCACTAGGTGTTCTGTTTATTACACCATGTGGCTAATGAGTCTTTGTTTCCGTTTGCCAACAAAAAAATCATATTCAGAATCGTGAGTGAGATAGTTATAATAGTGCATTATAATGATAATTCCCTTTGTTTTTTTTCCAAAGAGATTTCATTTTTATCATTCCTTTTTTTGAGCCAGGTTGGTGAAATGAAAAGAGCATTGGACTAAGAGCCAAAGGATCTACTAAAAGCAGCTGGCACGTCTCTCCCTGGAGAATCTTGAGGGGTCAGTTAGGTAGCATGAGGGATACTCCATGCAGTTTTACCAAGGTAAGAACTTTTCATAGGTCCTTTGAGCTCTCTGAGTTTTGATGTCTTCCTTGATAAAATGAAGGAGTTAGTTGGCCACTAACAGTCTCCACCTTTCTCACTTTCATATTGTTATTCTTGTTAGACTTTGGGAGGTAAGTAGACTAAGGATGTGTGATACTGTGATTTAAAATAAGAAATATAGTTTCAGTCTTCCTCCAGATTCCCGGCACAGAGCTCCAAAACCCTAGGAGCTGCCCTGGGGAGGAGAGGCATAAAGGTGTCTTTTGTTAATGAAACGACTTCCAGAGGAGGGTGCCAGTTGCCAGGGAAACCAACTGTGTATTATTTGCCCCTCCAATGAGGGGCAAGGGGCTAGGGATTGAGTTTAATCACCGATGGCTAAAGATTTAACCAATCGTGCCTGTGTAATGAAGCCTTCATAAAAATCCAAAGGGGCAGGGTTCACAGAGTTTCTGGGTTGGTACATCCGTGGAGAGGCAGGGAGAGCAGGGTGCCTGGAGAGGGCATGGAAGCCCTGCCTTCCCACATACCTTGCCCTGCGCATCTCCTCCCTCTGGCTTCTCCAGAGTTATATCCTTTTTTTTTTTAATTAAAAAAAACTTTTTTTAAGTTTATTCATTTTTTGAGAGAGAGAGAGAGAGAGAGAGAGACAGAGTGTGAGTGGGGGAGAGTGTGAGTGAGAGAGAGAGAGAGGCAGACACAGAATCTGAAGCAGGCTCCAGGCTCTGAGCGGTCAGCACAGAGCCTGATGCGAGGCTCGAACTCATGAACAGTGAGATCATGACCTGAGCCGAAGTTGAACACTTAACCGACTGAGCCACCCAGGTGCCCCTGGAGTTGTATCCTTTTATAATAAACCTGTAATCTAGTAAGTAATCTTTCTTTGAGTTTGGTGAGTTACTCTAGCAAATTAATCAAACCCAATGAGTGTTGTTAGAGCCTCTGATCAGAAGTCTTTTGGTCAGAGCACAGGTAACAAATTGGACTTATGACTGGCATCTACAGTGGGGGACCGGGCAGTCCTGTGGGTTCTGACACTATTTCCAGGTAGTGTCAGAGTTGAGTTGAATTGTGGGACACCCAGCTGGTGTCCAAGAATTGCTTAATGGTGTAGAAAAAAAGCCCTCACCCTGGAATTGGGCACAGAATCCCAAGATGGTTAAAAAAAAAAAAAATCCTCTTCACTGAAGAGGAACTGAAACAAAGAGGTAAAGTGAACATCCTGATTATGGAGAATGAGATCTGAGCAATCACTTTCCCCACCCAGCTGTGTTTTCTTAGATGTGTTAGAAGCTGATGGGGCCTGTTGTATTCTATGAGGAACTCTGTGGCCCCCGCTGTGGACAATGTTTCACTAAATGCAAATGATTTTAGAATAGAAAATAGTAAGGTCAGACTTCAGGTGCATCCTAGAGGAAATCTGATCTCAAAGGAAAGATACCGAAGCTGCTTCTCTGGGTAAAATGGAAATGTTGGGGGTCTGAGCTGCTTGCATCTGTGAAGAGCTGCCCGGCCCATGAGCAAGGACAAAAATTGTCTTTCTAGGATTTGTCAGTTGTCCAAGAAATAGCTCTGTGAGAAATTTAAGCTTGGTATTCTAAATCAACCGTATTTCTTTTTAAAACCAATGGTTTTTATCATTTTGATCCATGAACTGCTTTGAGAGTTTTACAGTGGGTCATATGATCATTTTACAAAAATACAATATGAGCCATCACAGAGAATTTTTGCAAATGATTTCAGTGGGTAAAAAAAAAAAAAAAAAAATCCTCTGAATGCCATGGATTGGTTTTGAAAATTCACTACACGTAAGAACAATACTTGGACTCCATTCTCAGAAATTCTAATTAATTAGATACTAAGGAGTTGGTCCTAGATTCTGAATTTTTATAAGCACCCAAGAGAATTCTGATTCAACTGAGCTGGACTAAATACTGTGAAACATTATGAGGGGGGGTCCTTGTCTCTCAGTTAAGAGACACTGCCTCAGATTGCCTGAGAATTCCTGTGTTCCTGAGTATTCAGGAATTAATCCCCCAAATTAACATCATCTTTTCCAATTTCAACCTAAAAAGAACCCCAAGCCTCCCATCAAATGAATTAGCCAAATGGGAGCAAAAAACCAAACACAAAGTAAATAAGGTTTTGTACTGATCGAGCCAGTTTGCCTGGCTTCCTAGCTGGGCATCACCTGTTGAGTGTTCGATTTCCAAGTCACTGGGTGACACGAGGCCTGGCTTTATACAAGTATGGGTGCTTGTCAGCTGCATTGTAGAGTGCAAGAACAATCACATAAGAATGGGCTAGTCTCAGTGCGACCATGAGTGGTTTCTTCGGAAGCAGCATAATCGAGAGTGATTGCAAGTGGGAGTTGAGATCAGAGCCAGAGAAGTGGTGTTGAGCAGCAGATCTGGAGTAAGGCAACACAGTCATTGGAGGGGAAATCAAGGCCTTATAGGACTAGCCCTCAGTAACCATTTGGGTAATGGAATTGGAGTTGGATAGAAGCAAACAGTTCAGGAGGGAGGCTGAGAGCAAAATGAAGTCATTGGTCTGATCAGATCCAGGCCAGTTACACACATTAGACTTGACTGGACATAAGATGTTCTATATAGACATTCACTGATGAACACTTACTATGTAGAGGTCCAGAAAAAGAAACCATTGTGGATGGTAAAATTTCTCCTTTCATCTTATTTCTGATGACTACTTCTTAACAATGAATTTACAGAAATACTAGTTACTTCTATGCAATCTCATTAGCAATCTTCTTTATTAGGGTGTTGTCTAGTTCAGGAGGTGGAAAGATTTTTCTCTGCAGCACTGAATAGCAAATATTTTAGCCTTTGTGAACTACAATACCACCTCTGTTGTTTATTCTTCATTTTTTCCTTTTTATAAGCCGTAAATAATGTGAAAACTATTCTTAGCTCTCTGGCAGTACAAAAGAAGCAAAAAAACAAAAAACAAACAAACAAAAAGGCACAGAAAGGATTTAGCCCCCAGGCTGTAGTTTGCTGAAGTTCCACTTGAATATCCCAACAACAGCAGTAAGATTATTTTGTTTTTACATGACATTTAATATTTTCTATTAACAATTATAGTTCAGTGGGAAAAAATAATAGTTACTGATTTCCCATTGAGAATATGTCCCCTCCCTTATGTACTGATAGGAGAGCCTAAAGCTGTGGGATGAGAAATACTGTTTTCTAAACTTGAGTCCTTTTGGGGGCGCCTGGGTGGCTCAGTCGGTTAAGCATCCAACTTCAGCTCAGGTAATGATCTCACCGTGAGTCGAGCCCCACTGTTGGGCTCTGTGCTGACAGCTCGGAGCCTGGAGGCTGCTTCGGATTCCGTGTCTCCCTCTCTCTCTGCCCCTCCCCTGCCCTCCCCTGCTCTCTCTCTCTCTCTCTCCTTCAAAAACAATAAACATTAAAAATTTTTTTTTAACTTGAGTCCTTTTATAGCCACCTAATATTAAAATCTGTAGAGACTGAGTTGAATTTTAACTTGGTGTCATTTGACATAAAAATTCAGATGTGACAATGGTCTATTCCTTTTGGGCTCTATTTTAAAAACTAGCTAATGTGATTTTTGGATTACTTGGATGATTATTTTATTACTTGAGTGCTACCATGATATTTACTTAAGTCCAAGTAGACATTTGAACATAAGATCCTTTTGCTTCTCAGTAGTATTACCTTAACTGTTGCCACATAATGAGATAGGAACAGAGGTAAATTTAATAAAGGCCAAGTGATTTCACAGTTTTCAGGTCTTTTAATAGAGGAAAAATGGTTGGATATTGAATTATCATATAACACATGGCCTGTTTAACACCAAACTAGAAAGATCCTGCAACATAGATGTTAATTCTGTACCCTAAAGAAAAGGATCAATTTCAGCAAAAGAGCATTCTGGTTACATCTAATTTATGTTGTTTCTTTGAATTTTGGTGATGATGTATTTGTAAATTTGTGTATAATTTGTCCTGTTATGAATATATGAATGTGTGTGTGTGTGTGTGTGTGTGTGTGTGCGCGCGCGCGCATGTACTCAATTTAGATCGATCCCAGAGGTGTTAGGAGACTATCACAGTGGTCAGTGTGAAAATGATAAGAGTTGGGCACAAGGTAGTTACAGTCAGCACGGTTAGAGCAGGTCTCTGCTGGTCCATGCAGGACCATTTTACACAGCAACAAAAGACACCCCTTTCTCTGGGCAGATGAAGAGGCACGTGACCTATAGCAGTGATCGACTGGATTTTAGCCTCATCAGTTTCCTCAGCCGGGCACTCTTGCTCAGGGGTGTGCTCCTGTCCTGAGTGAAAAGCAGTGAATCTGAGAGAGAATGTGGAAATATAATATTCAGGACCTGGTAGCCAATTAAATCTAGAAGTCAAGGACTGCTCCCCAACTTCTGGCTTTGGTGACCATTGTTTTCAAAATAATCTGATTTACTGAATCGTTAGCAACAATTGCAATAATTATTATTAGCTTTTGAAAAGCTTTGATGTAGTCAAGGAAAACAAAACCAATGGAAAGGCTATTAAAAGAAGACAACATGGCAGCAATAGGAATGGACAAGACACTCACTACAAAGTAGAAACTTGAAAGACTTGACCACTTCCTCTTTCCTGTGTGTTTACTTGAGAATGTTGTAGGCATGAATCCATAGTGCCCTCTACTGCCTCACCATGTGTCTGGGGCAACATGGAACAGTGTGACCTACTGTCACCTGTATGTTTTAATGCCATCTTCCTTGTAGATGATTTGGAGCTGTGGTTCTGGGAAGCAGAAGCATGGCTGAGTAGAAGTACCAGGAGAGGCTTTGGTTGGCACAGGGGAGCAGCTGAACCTTGGCCTGGTCATCCCTTTCCTCATTTCTCAACAGACAGATAAAAATATTTATTTTGTGCTTGATGCTCGCTAGGTCATACAAAGTAAAGATGACTTTACTTTGTAAGAGAAATGAAAGCACTATTCTTCATCCTTTAAGAGCTTATGCCAAAACGGGAGGCAGAACCCACCTGTAGCACACTGAGAACACTTAAGGAAGCAAACATGGGCAAATTAGTATCTTCCACTCATAATTGGTCTTAGTAACCTTCTCACAGGTCCTCTCACCATGAGAATATAGCATTCTGTCTGTAGGAGGAATGCCAAGTGAAGATGAAGCCTGAGTGCAAGCATGGGTTTGTGAGTGCCTCTTGTGTGTGTGTGTGTGTGTGTGTGTGTCTGTGTGTGTGTGCGTGTGCATGAGTGTATTCTGTTACATTAGGGGGTGGTGAATAATTTGCAGATGGCTTAGAGGGGGATAAATTAGGTCCGTATTTTTGAGTATGGAGAGGAGGGAACAAGAAATGCTTAGTGGAAAGGAGAGCAAATTCAGAGGTAAGAATCAACAGTGAAGTTCAAACACAGTAAAAGGAGAAGTTAACAGCATTTCCCAGCTGGTTACATATGACTACTGTCTTATAAAATGTTTCCATACCCAAAGTCCAATCACCAAGAGCATGAAGGTTTATGGCTCCTTAGCGGTATCTTCTTTTTTTTTTTATTATTTTTTTAAAAATGTATTTCTTAATATTTTGATTATTTTTGAAGGTGAGAGAGACAGAGCATGAGTGGGGAATAGCAGAGAGAGAGGGAGACACAGAAATCAAAGCAGGCTCCAGGCTCTGAGCTGCCAGCACAGAGCCCAACTTGGGGCTCGAATTCACAAACTGTGAGATCATGACCTGAACTGAAGTCAGACGTCCAACCGACAGCCACCCAGGCACCCCTAGCGGGACCTTTTTAATGTTGAGCCAGGCTTTTGCTTGCTGGAGGCCTGATTACTGTAATACTTGGTCTAATTCTTTTCATCTTGGGCCCATGGGCTTAGGCAAAGCTGAGCAGCTGGTGCATATTTTTGTTCTCTTGTGGTGGTGAGCACTTTAGCTATTAATCTTTGTAGCACAAAAACAAATGGCAGTAGCTCTTAACCAATGTCCCGGAGCCCTCAGTCAAGTTGTTGTTTTGTTTGGTTGTGTTATAGAGAGATTTAAGGACAGTTTGCATCGTATCCATTCCTTATAGTTGCATATGTTAAATGCAGCCCTAGAACAAGGTGTGAATTATCGGAGACATACTTGGAGACAGTTTAGTGATGAAATGCCAGGTCTTTAATAGGCTTTGATGGGATTAGCTTAGTAATAGTTACATGATGTGTGATTTGTGGCAATGAAAATGCTAAAAGGGACAATTGCTTCCTCATAATTGACACACCTTTAACAGAATGATATTATCTGTCCCTTTGCACTGTTCATATATGTTTAAATGAAGGATACTTGTCATCATGGCAATGGCAAGACTAGCTGGCAGGGATCATGTTGCAACTCTGCTTCAGCCAGTGAGGACACAGAGCAGCTTTGTAGAAGCAAGACTGTGGGCCATGGAATCAGGTTGCCTGTTGGCATCTTGGTTCTACTGCTTGCCGAGCAACCTTGGGCAAGTGACTTAACTATTCTCTGAACCTTGATTTCTTAATTATAAAATGGGAGTCATATTAATGTGTACCTGTTATGATGGGAATCAATGGAGACAGCATGCGTAAATCACATGCAAGTGTTAGGCATGAAGTAAGTGGAGTGTTAGTTTCCTTATTGTTGTTGGACCTGTTACTTTCTTGTACTTTATTTATCTGGAATTTAAAATGGAGGTAATGCTTCCTGGGAATGTTTTAAACTTGTACAGTTGAGCTCTTCCTGGAAGACGGAGTAAAAGGACAATGTACGAGAAGAATTGATATGTTTTGATTAGAAACCTAGTACCTAAACCAGCTACTGCCCCGCCTCTATTTCTGCTACCCAACACACATTTTCTGTGTGTCCAAACTTTATTGCCCTACCTCAAGAAACATATGCATTTAGGAGCCTTCAGATTGAACTGCCTTCACCCTCTTGCCCAGGCTACCACTCCAATTCCAAACTCATTTCCCAAATTTTTAGTCCGCAAATTTGACATAAATCCTTTTGGTAAAGGAATCTTTGAGATGTGTTGTTGTTATTGTTGTTGTTGTTGTTGTTGTTGTTGTTGGTTCCAAGCTGAAGAAGTGACATGCATGTAAGTCCTCCTAATTGAATGAAGGTCAAATCTAAGATACTTGTCCATGTGGGTCAGACTGTCTAGGCTGAGAAATATTCTAGATAATTTAGGCCATATGGGCACACTTCACTCCTTTCACCTTTGGAGCTCAGCATGCATCTACGTATGGGCAGAGCATCTTCCTCTCCACAGGACAGCCAACTCTTCTACATGCACCTGAGCTGATTTTGACCCATTGCTGGTTCTGAGGCTTTAGGAGCTTGACTTTAGCTTCTGGAAACCTGCCTGTGCTGGGCATCCCTTTTCCAGAGCCCTGGAGCACTCAAACGTTAAGATGCCAGAAAGACAAGGAGGAAGCAGCAGAGGGGATTGAGGAGAATCAACCAGTTGAAGTAAAACAAAAATAACCCAGGAGACTGTGGTTTCCAGGAGGTCAAATAAACTATTTCAAGATTGAGGAGGGGGCCAATGATATCAAATGCTATTAGTAGATGTAGTAAATGAAAACTAAAAATTGATTATTGAATTTGGCAACACTGATTAGGTTAGTAATGCATGAATTTCATCTTCTTTTTAATTCTGGTAAAATCTCTGAGAAGATTACTCTTTTGTATTTTTTGCAAAGAACCTAAGATACAGGACACATAACCTGTCCAGATTCACACACCTGGAAAATGGTAGAGTGAGGCTTGAACTCAGATTTTCTGATCCCAATTCCCATTATCTCTGATATTAGCTACTTACATTTTTGTTTGACTTTAAATCACAGATTTCCTTTTTCCAAGGAAGTCACATTTTAAGACTCATTACACAGTGTGGATATAAGATTTTGTTCCATTTTTATGAATCTTAAGTTAAGAATCTGGTAGAATAAATGCTTTTAGGAACCCCCTTTATTATCTGGGAATAAAGCTAGGCCTGAGCATGACCACCTTTAACACTCAGCCATCTGAACACCCTGAATGTTTTGTGGAAAGTAGAATGGGAACAGGAAAATGTAAAGAGAGAGAGAGGATTCCTGCATCCTCAAATGAATCCTTTTCCTGAACACAGTTAGCCGGCGTCCCTTGAAGAGACTTCTAAGAAGGTCAACATGTATTGGTCATGGTCATTCTGTGCTCTAGGCAACATGACAGGCAGCTAGTAAGTCTGGAGCTAACAAGTTCAAAGGTTCTGGAAGAAACAAGACCTGGGTATAGAGTCCAATTTTATTGTTTCTATTTTGCTATGAACAAGCACATGTATGAGACTACAACAAGGTCATCTCACCTCTGTCTACTCCTTCCTTAGCTTAAGACTATCCTAAGTATTTTCAAAGAGTAATGTACATGCAAAGGGTTGAACATTTGTAAGTATTTGTGCACAGCATTGAAGTACTAGAATTCAGGCAGTAGCATCAGGTGGTTCTTTTTTTTTTTTTAATTTTTTGTAATGTTTATTTATTTTTGAGAGAGAGACAGAATGTGAGTGGGTTAGGGGCAGAGAGAGAGGGAGACACAGAAGCAGAAGCAGGCTCCAGGCTCTGAGCTGTCAGCACAGAGCCCGATGCGGGGCTCGAACCCACGAGCCGTGAGATCATGACCTGAGCCGAAGTCGGACGCTCAACTGACAGAGCCACCCAGGCGCCCCCATCAAGTGGTTCTTTTGTAGCTCAATGATTAATGCTATAAAAGTGGAACACTCAAATAAGGATATGCCTGTGGCTTTGGAACAATGCCAACAGGACTTCTGTGATAAGGGACAAATGATTTTTTTTGTCTGTTCATAAGCCCAAATGGTTGGGTAGATTGAGAAATGCCGTAGATATTTATTTCTTAAGGACTAGAGAAGAACAAGAAGGAGATTTATTTGACTGATTCATTGGTTTTCATCACTTTTGTTCAACATAGAGATTTCCAATTGTTTCTCTTACTGAAAAAAAAAAAATCACCGGTGGCGTTAGAGATATGGTAATGCTACAAAATGATGGAAAAAACAACCTGAAGATAATTGGAATATACATGAAAGTGGCTTTCTTCTCACAGATATCAGATTCATAGTTACCCACCAAATAATTTCAGATCAGATGTCTTCTGTGTGTATTTCTTTTGCTTTTCCACAAGCTACAAAAGATAGCTGTCATCATGAGCTTCATCAAAACCTGAAAAAAGTCATGCTAAAAATTTGGCACCACAGACATCAACGTAATATTTAGGACATTCAAGACTGGAAAGAATCTCTTAAAATTTAACTTCATTTTGAGACATAAAGTAACGGAATTCTAGAATTGCAAAACGCTAACAAACAGAGCTCACTAAAAACCCAACATTAATTAAAATAACCCAAGTCATGGGCCAATTCTAAGTTTTACAGGGCTGTTTTGAATAGTTTTAAAAAGCTGAGACTTATGCTAAGTCAACATGCCTGGTCCATCCAGAGCCCTGGGAGTGTCCAAGACAGCCACAAAAATGCTGAAGAGAGTCCATAGCCTTGAATTCAGAGCCTCCATGACTGTGCCTATTATTTGTGAATGTGGTTGGAAACTAGAGCTCAAGCCTCAACACAGTGAAACCTGCCTGATAAAGAAAGGAGTTTCTGAAATGGTAGTGCCTTGAACAGACTCTGGAGGGTTGAACGGCTGCAGGATCTAAAGATTAAGGATGGATATTAGGTAGTTAATCTGTTAGTGCTTGACATGTTGGTCTAAGGTGGGTGGGGCAGGATGTAAAGGCTTCACCTCAGGTAGAACCAGGAATTCATCCACCAGCCTGCCATTAAGTAGTTGCACATCATCTTGGCTCACTTTGAATCTCTCAGTGGTTCTGTTTTCTTACTGGTAAAATGTGGGGAGAGTGATTGTCACTGCCTCTCCCAGAATTAATGAGGTGGTATTCACAAAGAGCATTGTACCCTTAGAAAGGAATGCTCTGTGGCCAGACATTATAGGGCAATAACATTAAGCATGTTTGAAACATGTGCCTGCTGTTACCAAATGGATGCTATGGCTGAACAGTCTTGTATCTCAAATACAAATTAATGCATATGGAACTGCTTAGGGGTAACAGATGACAGGCTGAATGAGTGAGATAGTTGATTATTATACAGAAGGTAGTTCATGCTTAAAAAATGCTTTATGCCTGCTATTTCATCCTCAATACACTGAAGACATACTTGAGAAATCCCATTTAGATAATCACTAGCCATTGATGGCGGAAATTAGAAATGGAGAAAAGGATTGGGTCACCGAAGCTGTTTCCTGGGAGACAACATGGAAGAGGCAATTCCAGCAACAATGCCTGGATGCTCCTGCTGTGTGTTAACTTAGCTTCATAAATTTGCCTCTGTAACTGTGACTGTGATAAATGCCAGACTGAGCCCAGGATGGCTACCCTTAGACTTAATCTCCACAGTTGCCTGAAATCTTTTATACAAGGACCACACTGTAAACCTCCGGGATCCACAAATAAATAGCAAGGCTCTATCATCAGAGTGGCACCTGTGAACATCCCCCCTTGCTTGTGCAAGTTATTCAGACACATTTCCATTTATCAGGCAGATAATAAGCCAGCTGCTTCCTAAAGAGCATCTTTTCCTATATTTGGAGGTTCTGGGATTCATAGCACAATCAACTTGCTGAAATTAGATAACTTTATTCCTCTAATTAAAATTTTCTAATAGATTCCCATTGCACTTAGGAAGAATCCCATCTGTTTACCACAGTCATCAGGGCCCTAGCAGAGCTGGCCTCTAACCTTGTCTTGGACCGGGTACCCCTTGTTTGCCATGCGGTATGTTCAGCTCATTCCCAGTCTAAGACTTTGCCCTTGCTACCCCTTCTGGCTAAAGTGCTCTGTCCCAGATTATAGGCTGGAAGCTTCATATCTCAGCTCAAATGTCAGTTTCTCAGCGAGGCCTTCCCTCACCATCTGATCTAACATCCTGCCCTCCCCATCCCCACTTTTCATCATATCACCTCAGTATATTGTCTTTCAAAACATTTACAGTAATGGCAACTACCTTACTCATTTGTTGCCTTGATTATCGTTTCCTCCTCATGGAAGTAGACAGTTTGACTATCTTCTTCATCACTTTGTAGCCCTTGTGCCTGGAAGAGCACTTGGAACATAAAGTAAATATGACTCCAGCGGATGGATTAATGGACAGCATTCATGATTTAGATTTCTGAATTCTTTATGGGATTTTTAATACTACTCACTGTGACCAATTCCTCATGGCAATATGCTTGCTCTGAGAAAGTCTTTCATCCAGTGTATAGTTAAGATAGTCTGGGATCATTCCATTCATTACAGCTTAGCTTTATGGACAAGAGAGAACTTATAGATAATGGGATCTAGAGAGACAGCTATTTCTGGAGTGGTTAAACCTGAAAAGACTTCTTACTAACCTACTTTTAGTTTTCTACACAGATAGAGGGTGTTAAAAAAGACCAGTGCTCAATTTCAATTCTCATCCTTACCAGCAAAGGTTTGGAAAGAAATTTAACCTTTCTGACTTTGTATTCTCATATATTGCCTGCCTGATTTATATCTGAAGGACCAAGTGAGACAATATGGCTGAAAGGCTCTGAAACCTTTAAATTGCTATTTGGATGTAAGGTATCAGTGTTTACACATGAACATTTTGAATAATCTATCTGTTGACTCCTTTCTTCCTCACCAAGTGATCACTTTTTACTTCTTTTTGTATTTGCAGTACTCAGTGCAGTAGGTATTCAACACATCATCAAATGAATGAATGAGTGAATGCTATTATCATTCCTATCTTTCTCTTGGCCAACTCCTATCTCCTTATTGTAAGTCTTATTGACTTTGTATTTATTTGTTACTCTGTCTTTTTTTTGTAAGCTATTGGCCGTTAAACAGAACAGTTTCATAGGAACTGACCCAGTGACTTTCTGCTGTTATTGTCACTGTACATGGTTTGCACATGGGTTTTAGCATCCTAGGGTACTATAAGGGAGAGAGGGAATCTGTCCAATAAACAAAGTGAAAGGCACAGATCTACTGGCCATGGCCTTCTATGGTGTAGACTCAGAATATCTGAGACTCTTTATCAACCACAACTCCAGCCCACTCCAATCTATGTGCCGTAACCATTGAGGAAACTGAAGTCAAGACCTTAGTGAATCATGTCCTAGGCTGTTGGGCAATACCTTTATTTTGGGATTTGGGTTATTTGTAGATTGCCCTTTTTTAGTAAAATGAGCATCACTGTTTGTTTCCATTTTGCAATAAAAAGCTACTGGCTATTTAGCCAGAAAATAAATATTTTCATTTTGAATTGCTTTCTGGACATTTTTCCAAGAGTTTGATTTGAAGCTGTGAAACACATTATTCTCCTTCCCTCCTCCCATTACTCCCCCCCACCCCATTTCCTCTGAGGTGGATCAAAACCAGTGCTTCAAAAAATAAAGCCAGTATTCTGTGATTGCTTCTTTACCGTATGAAAGTATCAGAGAAGCTGAAATAAATGTTTGAAGAGATCCAAAATCCTGCAGTCAAGGAAAGTCTGCCAGCCAACCAGGTATTCCAGAATATCTTGCCATAAGGCCAGCCTGCCCAGGGACTGGCATTGAAATATGTCTGGGCTTTGGTATTTTCTGTGTAGCTTAAAATGCTATCTTTGGGCACATTTATTGGGCTGCATAAGAAATATTGTACAATCTGCATAGTGATGAAGTTACGTATGTCTTAAACATGTTCTCCAGTCATAGAATATTCCTTTTGCAGACCTTTGGATCCCTTAGGTTGTTTTTAAATTTAATTTTAATTTTCTATTTTTCCATCTGGATGCACTTTCCACTCTCCATTTCTTTTACTAAAATTTTCCAGCTTGTTTGGTTCTTTATCCACTGAAAGCCTTACCTCCGAACCTATGCCCTTTACACAATAGCACGTACACACGTACACACACACACACACACACACACACACACTCAAAAACAAATGTTAAAAACCTTAAATTTAAGAGTTTAATTTCACTTCCAGCTGTAATTTACTATCAGTAGCCTGATGTCCTCAATTTTAGTCATTTCCACTCCTGCTTGGTTCAACTCAAGGCACTCAAATCCTGATTGACTCATAGTCTAAGTATTTAGTAAATTTGTATCTCTCCTTTTTATTTTGGTGACATTGCTTAGGTATGCCCTGCCATTCTTGACATAGCTGATAATGAGAAGCCTTCAAAAGACATTTTTCTTACTTTTTAATCACAGCAAGTAATAGCAGTTGAATAAAAAAAAACATAAAAGAAAAATAACAATAATCTCCAAAAGAATCATCATGAACAAAATAGCAATGAATTGCACATTTTCAGAAATGGATCAAGGATTCGTATTTCAGATTCCTCAAAAGTAGGTGAACTGCTTTCTTCTCATTTTTTCCATAATGTCCTTTAAGTAGAGGATGAAGGATGCTTTACAGAGGTGAATAAAATTCACTGCCCTATCATTATGAAGGGCTGACTCAAACTTTCAAATATTTTGAGTGGTAGGAAAAAATAAGCACAAGATGATTTTATGAGTTTTAAAAGTGTTGTCTGACCCCCAGGGAGAGATCCAACTGGACCAAACCTGCTTTATCCCTCCTGGATGCATAACATGCATTGGGAAATTAAAGACTTTGAGAAGTCCCGTAGTAAGGAATCTTGTTTCATATGGTATTTCCCACACTTCTCAGACTATGATATTCTCTTCTCACAGAATAAGAATGAACTCTCACAGAAAATGTCCACAGAACACAGTTAAAGAAAGGTTCTGATCATTCTAAAAGCAGAGGGTGGGTGTATGGGGCACTGTCTTTGCCATGTGATCAGCAATAAAGAACCAGGAAAAGTGGACAAGTTCAATGGCTACCAGCTTGAACTTAGGGATGAAAGCACAAGATATACTCTTGAGTGGAGAGCCTCTGCTCACAATGAGAACAAGACTGAGGGAGAGAAAAGGTGTTGAGATGTTCCATGTGACCCTAAGCAGGCATGCAGAAAGGCTCCTCCTTCTGGTAAGCTGAGCTTTTCCAACTTGGTTGAATACTTGAATCATGTCGTTCTTTTATGTTGCCTTAAAGACAATTGACTGAGTTTCTGTTTTTCAACGTATATAGAAAAAAACAACATTCTTGAGTCATTAGTTCAATTACTCAGCATATCCCTGGTGAGTATTCATAACCATATTTTTAAAACAGGTTCAAATTACTTGTCATTGTTTTCATTTTAAACCACATCAGTTAGATTTCCTACAAATTACACATGCGCGTATGCATGCACGTGCACATGCACGCGCGCACACACGCACACACCACCAACACCCACATGTCTGTTTCTCATTCTGTGGTGACATGTAATGAAAGGTTATTGTGAACCAGGTCTACATAAGACAGCTGCCCTGCAGATGTTCCAGAACTATATTAAATGCTCTACACATTAATGTTGGCTTCTAGGAGTCTGAAGCTCTCACCCTAACCCAAGTACTTTAACTTCTCATTCCTCTTCCATTTACTTTCAAACTGAATGATTAAGGGACAATATGAAAACCACATGTAAAATGCCCACTGCGTTTTCTTTTCTTTTCTTTTTTTCCTTTCTTTTTCATACATAAAAACAATGGGGGAAAGCCAATGCAGAGATACTGGGGCCAACGAGTGGTTTACTTTGAAGCTTACCAGGGACACTAGGGAAATTTGCCAGTACATGGATTGCGTTTGAAGAGTCAGATCAAAGAAAGAAATATGGAGTGTCAGAGCCTGGCATCTCTTGGGTTTGGATGTCCAAAGTGCAGTGTCCAAAGCAATTTTCATTCCTTGTCGGTGTTGCATTTTGTGTCACTCTTCTCTTCTAAAAAGTCCTTGAAACAAAAAGGCATATGTTCAGTGTGGACAAAGATGTAAACCGTCATCACATTTTTAAAATGGAATTGTCAAGTAGCCTTGGATTTGGATTTCATTTGGGGATCTACTGATCTCTGGAAAAGTTTAAATCTCTGGTAGTGAAGTACTTCATGTCCTTTATCCTTTCTACAGATATTTCACTTAACTTCTAATTATTTTTTTTCCTTAATTTTCCAGGGCCCCCAAAGGAATAATTTTCTCCAACTTTACTCATCTTGGAAATGATGGGGGAAAGGTCAATAGGACTCTCTGGTGAAACTGGACGTGAGAAATAGACTGATACATGGTAGCCTAGACTTTGCACTTCTAAGACATTACACCTTTTGGGATATTTAAAGTATCTGTGGCAAACCTGTGATCTTCTGAAGTTCCAAGTGGAGGTGTGGAGTGCTCCTGATGGCAGAATTTCCTGGAGAACGAAATTGATGTTTGTACACCAAACTTAAAACCTAGCAGGTAGTTTGGATGTGATAAGACAGAGAAGAAAGTTGGTGCCTTCATCATCTATCATCTTCTGCCCTTTTCATAGACCCCAGACCCATGAACAAGCAGAACCACTTCATTTTGCATTCCACTGCCCAGTCCTCTCTGCTATTGTGCTCTTCAAAGATTCTGGGCATTTTCTGAGTCTGGTAAAAAAAAAAAAAAAAAAAGGTGGATGCTACATATGCTTCTGATTTGGATTTTCATAATAACATTCCCTAAGATTTCCAAAAGGCCAACACCTTGAAAAAGTATGTTAAATGGCTTAGTGTTTGTTTTTTGAATGTTTTAAATGCTGCAAGCAACTTTGTTTGGTTCTGGGTATGCATTTAGCATTTAATTAGAAGTCAATGCAGTGATCCTTTTCTGCTTTATTTTCTACAAAAAGATTTAGTAATGGACAACTATGTCTGTGAAGCTGGGGTGACTTTCCAAAAGGGAACATATAGCCAAGGTTTTCTTTCTCCTTAAGCACCAGGGCGAAGGTTGGCCTCACACATATAAGTTGTGACAAGTCCATTTCTGGCTGTGTAGTTGGATTCCCAGAATGTCATTTCTTCTTGTATTTCATGATTCTGTCACTCCAGGGTTGGAGTCATTCATTCTATTACCATCTTAGATTTCAGTTTCCATAATGTGCCCATCTGAATTCAGCATTAATTTTCTTTTCCCTGGCAAGAAAACACCAAATAGTGTGTTTAACCCCTTGAGTCATCAATTCATCAATAGGCCAGGCTCTGTACTTTGGGATAGCTCAACAAACAATTTTACCACTGACCACAGAGTTGGATAGAGTAATCCCTTTCTGCAGAGAGCACAGAGGATGATCCAAGTCAGGGCATATGGGGAATGATTTCTTTTGCCATCTGCATTTTGCATAGGGTCATGTAACCACCAGACCAGTAGGCCCCCTAATTCACCCTGTCAGCTCCAAATAGAGCAGACTTCACACACAAAAAGTGATGTATCTAAACCTGAACAAAGCAATGGTTTATGATCTTCTCTTCACATCCTTGGATCTTAGGCATTACAGTATTTTTCTTTTCTTCCTAAGATCTTTTACTATAAAATTTTAAAAAGCTCACAGTGCATCAGCATGGTCTTCTTAGATGTTTGTTCACTTCTGTTCTTGTTGCTTAAGAATTAAACACACAGAAAACTTCCTCCCTACCCAGTTCATACTCCTTGTTTTGTTAAACTGGTATTATTACCCTTTTCATTAGGGTTCATTAAATTCATCCTCAAAGGTTTGGATTAAAATTAACTAACATATATGTTAATGGTCATGTCTATACACAAATCTGTTTGACTATTTTGACTAAATATGCGAAACTACTAAGTAAATGGAACGAAGGTTTGGGACTCTCTTACCAACCAGTTATTTGGGGATGTATATCTCATTAAATGATTTGGGTGAAACTTGTACTTTTCCGCTAGGCATTTGTGTTCCATAGGTAAACAAACAAACTATAAAACTAAGGTGGAAATTCAGCTGAAAATAATCACAGGTTTTTTTTTTTTCAGTAACTGAGAGCCATGATACTGTGAGAAGTTTTTGTTGCACTCAGTTCTTCTCATCTGTGTGTGTGTGTGTGTGTGTGTGTGTGTGTGTGTGTGTGTGTTTCTGAATGCCTAACTCTGATGGATATTCTATTCATTAATATTCCATGTGTTTCCAACTGATTCCTTTGAAATTTCTTCTCATTTTGTGACAATGCTGAGTTCTATTGGTGGTGGCTGACATTGTGAGAAGAATAAGTTGTGCATATAGTCTTTAGATTGCACCTGCATGCATTCCAATATGCCAAATTATAAAGGAGCAATAGGAAACCACAGCGAGGAGTTTATTGGATTATTGGAGAGTTTTTGCCTGTGGCTGTCTCTGCAGAGTGTCACATAGGTGGCCTTTCTGACCAGGGGTTTTAAGTGATGCTTCATTTGTCAGTGTGGAAAACTTCAGAACGAGCATCCTCTCAAATCCCAGAAGAACAACATCTTTTTTACTTGCTATTCCCTTGGGAGGTTCTAGAAGATAGAATGGGAGACCATGGTGATTTGGAAAGAAAAAGAGGCCAGTCTTCATATTGACACCTGAGGAATCAACCTATAGTCTGCCCGCTATAATCTCAGGGGGCTGAGGCAACTGTGTGTTTAATAATATCGTGGACTTTGTGACTTACAAAAAGCCAGTCAAAGCAAGGTCTGGAATCAATGTGCATCCACCCTTCTCAGTTTATAAGACTCTAGGGAGAAAGATTTGGGCTTTGTCATTTCTGAATCCCACAGGTTGCTTAGTAGTGAAATGATGGCACTACTTACAACTTCAGCAGCCAATAATTACTGAGTGTTTACTCTAAACCAAGCAATACACTAAGCAGTTCATAAACATTACCTTATGTAATCTTGATTATTATTCTACAGTGTTATAGTGAGTATTCTCACCTTATTGTCAAGAGAATGTAGGCTTAAAGTTTGTATAACTTGTCCAAGGTGACAGCCGATATAGTGGGTTGAATAGTGGTCCCCAAAGGACATGTTCACGCCCTAACCCCCAGTCCTTGTGAATGTGACCTTACTTAGAAATAGGGTCTTTGCAGATATCATTAAGGTAAGGATCTTGAGATGAGGTCATCCTGGATTTAGGGTGGGCCCTAAATCCAATGATAGGTCTCCTGATGGAAGAAAGCAGAGGAAGATTTGTGACACACGCAGAGATGGCCATATGAAGATGGAGGCGGAGACTGGAGTGACATGTCTACAAAACCAGCAACATCAAAGATTGCTGGCTACCACCAGAAGCTAGGAGAAAGGCATGGAACGGATTTCTCCTCAGCCTCCAGAAGCAACCAACCCTGCTGATACCTTGATTTCAGATTTCTGGCCTCCAGAAGTGTGAGAGAATAATATATGTTGTTTGAAGCCACCGAGTTTGTGGTCATTTGTTACAGCAACTCTAGTCAGTGATGGAAACCAGATTGAAAACCAAACACCAAAGCCTATGTTTTGAGCCCTAGTCCTTACACATCCACTGTATTGACTAGGCCCATGCTGTGTGTCTAATAAATGTTTAATAAATGTTGCTGGGTTTAAATGTATTTGAACAAAACAGATGGCTGAATTTTGATTCTTCTCATTTCTTTGGAAAAATGTCAGTGAAAGAAAGCATTTGGAGTAAGAAAGGGTGTATTTTTTGGTAGTAGCCATTTGGAACACTGTGAACATGTTCCTGTAGGATTTGCCTTTTGTTTTTATTAATAGCAGATAATTTTAATAATCTGAGAGATTTAGTATTTTGGATCCATTGATCAGACATTTGTTAAAAAACCTCCTGAAGTGATAGAGGCAGTCTCCCAAATGGGCAACTCCCTAGAACATCTCCTTAAAGCACCAACACCCCCCCCCCCCACACACACACACACTTACTTTTCTTATTTTTCTTTGGTGGAGATGATTACGAGCATCTCACGTTAACTAGGACTGCTGTTTGCTCTGCACAAGTATAAGGGGGTGGAGTAAGTTAATAGTGAAGTGAACATGGGGAGGAGGGAGGGCAGAATTTCAGGTAACACCCACAACAAGAGGTCAAATGCGAGAGGAGAAAGAATTACCAGGAAAATGGCTGATGGAAAAACACAACATTTTTCTTGTGGTACAGTTGAGAATAAAATAATTGACTTAAACTTTTCTGCCATAAATGATTTCTCTGAAAGAGAAGATTTTAAAGGATTAGACCAGAGGCATGGATTGCTCTCCTTCTCAATTTACTTGGAGTTTGGTTTTGGTAAGAAGCATTCTTTTCCTATGCCCTTTGTCAACACCATTCAGTGGCTGCAATCATCAAGCAGAAAGGTCACCCCACAACTGTCTAACCCCTGAGAGTGCTGGCAACATCTCACCCCAATGAAGACTCAAATCTCATTCTGCTGGAACCAATGGCTTTTTCAGTGTGGCACCGAAATGGCAGAACATTTGTATGGCTTTTTCCCCCCAATCCATTTTTACCCTTTTTGTAAAATTTATTCCTTATTGGAACTTGGTAAGTTTGGCATTACTATCCCTCTTTTTCAGATGAGGAATTGAGGCTTGCGGAGGTTAAGTGGCCTGCCCCAGATCACATGGCTCGCAAAGAATCCTAGGACCTCTGGGGATAGTTCTTGATCTGTTTCTAAGTGGAGGAGTGATTGGGAGCTGAGGGCCATTGCTTCACCACCCCACAGGCCATTCTAGGCCAGTGTAAGTCTGGTGCCATTGCTGACAACTAGCTGTAGAAATGCTTTAAGAGTTGGATGCTACAGTAGACTAAAAGCACAGGAAAGGAAAATGGATTAAATATCCATTCCATTCCAGGAGAGTTATATATGTCTAGTTATAGAAAATGCCCTGGAGCCGCCAAGGTTTCGTTTTTGGGTTTTTTTTTCTCCTCATCTCCTTGGGGGAAGATAAAGCAGAGAATTTTTAAAAATACTGTTGACATTGTTAAATTCTAAACCTCCCTCTGCTCCTACCAGTAACTTTCCAATAGCTAAACAGAAGCAACTTAGGCATAGTACACAAGACAAAGTAAATCCACTAATACACAGTTGTCTGTTTTCCCAGGTGTTCAAGTGCAGATTTCCAGCAACTAAATTAAAATCAAAGATTGGCAGCAACTTTTTCTACCCAACTGTGTCTTGGTGCTTGAATTTAAGAAGGATATAGTTCAAAAACTGTAAGAATATCTTTAGGTCTTGAAAAGAAACACCTCTTTAGAGACATAGCTAAAATACTTCATTCCATTTTAATTACCTTACTCTTTATCTTTACTATTTTAATAACATTTTCCTCAATGAAAAAAAATCATCATCTTAAATCTACATAAAATTCTTCATCTTTTATAAACACATAAAAGCTTGGGAAAGAAAATGAAAATTACTTGTAATCCCACCATTCGATGGTAATAACTGGTAGCATTTTGAGGTATAATCTCCTAGTTAGTTGTGTGTTTGTGTGCACACATGTGTGCATGTGTGTGTGCTTTTACAAAGTGAAAACCATATTATTTTAAAATATGCTTTTTACACTTAGCCATATATTATGAACTTTTTTTCATACCACTATTATTCTGTGGCATCATTTTAAGTAGCTTTATAATATTTACTTTAATCTTTTTATTGTTTTCCATTTTTGAACTATAAATAACATGCGATTAATATCCACTCCATAAATCTTAGAAAATGTCTTTAATTTTCTCAGAGGAGTTTGTGATTAAAAGAGTATGCACATATTTAAGACTTTGGATACATTTTGTCATTTTGTCCTCCTAGAAAGTAAGAAATATTTATACCTTTTACCAGTAATAGATTAAGCCTCTCATTTCCTTGCACAATAACTGGCACACTTAATTTCAATAATTGCCAGTGTGGTAGGCAAAATGCAGTATTTTGTTACCTATATCTAAATATTTTATTGAGAAGTGTAAGAATGCAGTTGCTATTCAGTCATGTTTTTCTTCTCTGAATTGTCTGTTTTATTATATTATTTATAACATTTTATTGAATATATTTTTAGGTCTTTATTTTTGTTGTTTTTATTGCTGATTTCTAAGTGCTGTATAATTAAGGAAATTTTTTTTCTTGCCATGAATTTCTATTACATTATTATTTGCGTGTGTGAGTTTTCCACTTTTAATTTTTAAATTATGTTTTAATTTTAATTAAGTTTCAAATTTTGTTGAAGGTATTTTTGGCATTAAGAAGTTTGCTTTTTAGGTAGTCAAATCTATCAGTATTGCATTTTATTGGTTCTACTCATAAAATATTTACTTATTCATAACTATTATGCCCCAAGATCAGAAAAATGTTGATAATTTTTTCCACCAGATTTTTAAAATGGTGTTACTACTCATATTTAGTTCTTGAGTACATCTGGAATTTAATTTGGTCTCTGTCAGGAGGAAAGACGTTAACACCCTCCTTTTATATTTAGCGTAGCCCCTAAATAATTCACTATTATTTGACATGAGACCCTTTCTTTCATAAACCATGTTTTATATGTATTTGAATTTGTTTCTAAACTTCATATTTTGTTCTATTCATCTTTTTATTCTTAGACTTCTACTACAGTTTCAGTTATTTGTTTTATAATATGGTTGAATAACTCCAACGAATTCTCTCTGCTTGTTACTACTTTCATCTTCATTTTATTATTTAAAGATCATTTCTTGGATACTCTGATAGTTCCCCTCTCCCAGGTATATTTTAGAATAATTTTGTCACATCAAATATTAAAAAAAATGTCCTATTGGTATTTCAATTTCAATTAAAATTGCAGTTGAGTTTAATGTGTTAATCTTGAGAGATCTGACATCTTTTCAGTAGTCTTACTCAGGCTCTTTATTTGTGAAGTGACCTTATCCTCTACAATTATGGAGATTGTATCAGATATTTCTAATTAATTCACCACAGGGTGTAGATGACATGCCCTATATTCGCCCCACAGTTTGCTTTAGAGGCTGTCTAAACACTGACATTGGGCAGCGGTGTGACCAGTTTGCAAAGACTAAGTCTCTAACCCGGGCTTACGTCATACGCACGCAGGCACGCACGCACCCACCTGCCAGCCCCCACGCTTGCGCCGCTTGTCTTTCAAGCAGGGGACTTGAAGTTGGTTAAGCAAGTAGGAGGTGGAAGAGAAATTTGGTCAGGAACTGGAGCGAGTAGGTGATTTTTTAAAATCCCTACTTTCGTTGGTGGAGAGATAAATTACCCCCGAGTAGAAGGTAACTTTCCCAGAACCGTGAATAATGTTATTTGGATCAGAGACCATTGGCGATGACAAAGGCTGTGGCAGAACTGAGCTCGTGTCTCAGGATAACCAGCATTCTGCTCTCAAAGGTGGGAGTGGGAAATAAGCTGAGCCTGAGGACTCAAGTCCTCTCAGATCCCCTTCCTTGGCGCCTTTGCTCTCTCTCTTCTCCCTTTCTCACCTCTGTGCTTCTGTGTGTAGTTAGGTGGGCAGTGAATGTGGCTGCACTGTAATCAATGATTTTGACTATTAAAAATCTTGGTTTTTTTTTAATTTTTAAAAATGTTTATTTATTTTTGAGAGAGAGAGACAGAGAGAGAGAGAGAGTGTGAGTGGGCAAGGGGTAGTGAGAGAGGGAGACACAGAATTCAAAGCAGGCTCTAGGCTCGAGCTGTCAGCACAGAGCCGGATGCAGGGCTTGAACTCACCAACGGTGAAATCATGACCTGAGCCGAAGTCCAATGCTTAACCGACTGGGCCTCCCAGGCACTCCTAAAAACCTACTTGTTAACTTTACTCCTCATTAATTATGGATTCACCCAGTAAGATAAATGTTTAAAGGCGCTGGGAATGGGTGTTGCATAAAACACTTAGACACTGAAATTATTTCACTGATCTGTGCTGGTGTTTTCTCTCTTTTACATACATACTGAACTGTCAGTTCCCCTTCTATTTTATGAACTACCTTTTGGGACAATGATTTTTATCTTAAACTGCTATTGAGAAAATAAATATTAATTTCTCCTGCTATTTAGTGAAAGCTGTAAACACATTCTTAAGTAATTCTAAGATTTCTCTCCCCAACCTGTCCTTCCTGCCATCTGAAGCCTCAGGTTTTTGTGGCCCCTCATATCCTTCTTCCCTGACACTGAATTGCCCTCTAACAGGGATTTTCAGAACCCCAGTTTATGCATTTTCTACCTTCCGTAAGTCCTGCACTCCTTTTTTAAAAAAAGTTTGATTTATTTATTTTGAGAGACAGAGAGAGAGAGACACACACACACACACACCTGCATGCACTCTCATGTTTGCAGGTGCACTCATGCGCATGAGTGGGGGAAGGGCAGAGAGAGGGAGAGAAAATCCCCATCAGGCTCTGTGCTGCCAGCCCAGGGGAGGGCTCCAACTCACAAACCATGAGTTCATGACCTGAGCTGAAATCAAGAGTTGGATGCTTAACTGCCTGAGCCACCCAGGTGCCCCAAGTCCTTTACTACTGATTGATATGCCCCAATGAAAGGTGCAGCAGTTAATCACCTGGTTTTTTAAAGGGGAAGGGACCTTTGTCCTGATAACTGCAAATACTTTAACAACGAAAAACTCCCAGAAGGATAACAAAGTGAAACATGTTCTTTACGTATTCTCTGGGACTTCAGAGAAAGATAAGAAAGTCAACATAGTGTGTAGGATAACAGATTTCTCCCTGCAGAAGAAGCTATAGGAAACAGTACTGCATTTTCAGTTCTAGCGGTGTCGTAACAGATGCTTAAGAAGGAGGAGGAAATGGGAGGGAGACATTAGGAAGTAAAGCGAATCAAATCACTCTGATGGTGAGCCTTAGAGTTTGGATCTCTCGCACCCCAATAACCTTCTGTTGTGGTACGACTGTCTACTGAATCCCAGGATGCTTAACCCTCTTCTAGGGACTGTTGCACCTGGACACAGCTGACTCAGCGCGACCTGGCTGCCTGCCTTGTTCTCCTCAGGAAACAGCCTGTGTTGGCAGGTAACAAAGGTTCCCATGCCTCTTGTGACTTTTTCACAAGTCTAGGGTCCGGGGCCACCTGTTAAAGGTATTTGAGTAATTCTAAGCAGTGCCTGATGTCAGAGTTTTTCCTGAATGGTCTCAAGACTTGACTTATTCCTTGCTTTTCTCTCTTCCATGATCCTAGAAAATTGGAGGGGGTGGGCAGGATGGGGAAGTAGAGTCCTGGTATTTTACCTGGAAATAGTCCTAAAATTGCCTCACAACTCCCACATTAGCCATCTGGTCACTTTTACCTTGAATACAGGACCATTGAAGGTTAAGAGTTGAATTAAAACTATGTAAAGATTGTTTTTATTTCTAAAGCAGTTATTAAGAAAAATAACAGGTTTTGTCTGTAGGGAAGATGTATGTACTTGTGCATCTCATATTTTTGGCCTGATACTATATTCTAGTATTCTAGTATAGTATTCTAGTATTATCTAGTATTAAGGACCAGCAACCACACAGATAAGGATAATATGTCTCATGAACCAACTCCATGTAAAATTTTGCTTTAACTTTCCGTTTTAAGAATACAAACAAATTATTTGAAAAAAATTCTGGGAAAAGTAAAAATCCTGGGGACGTGAGGAAAAGGTGATGGCAAGTTGGTCTTTGCTCCTTTTTCCTCTCTAGGTTTTGGATAGTCCTACCTTTTTGATGTTTGTAATATGAAAGAGCACTTAAGTATTGTTTGTGGTATGTTTATCTTCTGGGTGCTGTTTCTTGTAGTTGGATTGGAGTCTCATTTTGTGAAGAGTTGATTTTGAGCCAACAGCCTGTTCCATACTTGTAGGAGGAATTCATTATGGGGAATGCAGGGGATAGGAAGCTTTTCTCTGTCGTAGCCAGAGGACTAGAATAAAACAAGGATCTCTAAATTGCTGGCCTTTGGGTTAGAGTCTTGCCTTTGGTTTTCTGTGGTGCATATACAGAATCTCTGTTTTATTTCTGAGCTATGGGAAACTCTTAAAGTCAAGGTTTTGTATTTTTGATCTTCACAGCGTCCCCATTACAGCCTGAAAACAAAGTAAGGTTCGGAGACATGAAAAATATTTCCCTGGAAAATTCTGGATGTGAAATCAAAAGAGAGTTCTTAGACTAGAGTTTTGGTATTTTTTGATCTTCTTGAACAAAACATAACTTAGATATCAGAGCCAAAATAATTTGGTTCAAACCAAGTCCTACTTTTTTAATCTGTCCTGTTTTATCTGGGACTCTCAGAAGCATTTATGAATTTCTGCCAGAGAAAAGGAAACATAGGTATGGAATTAACTATAAGTAAAGGAAGGGTAGATAGGAGCAAACTAGAAGGACAGATAATATGTTGTGGGGAGTGTAGAGAATGAGGAACAATTCATTCTAATTGTGGGCAGTAAAGGAGAACTCCAGAGAGGAGGTGGTATTTGAGTTAAACTTAAAACATTTCAATACATTGAGAATTGGAGGACGGAGAACATTTCAAGCTGAGGCAATAATGTAAACACCAGCACAGAAGCATGGACAGACTTCCTGCCTTAGAAAGATCATTTCCCATAGGCATTAACTACAAGTAGAGTGACTCCATGTGTGCTCACAGCAGAATATGCAGAATATGCTTGTGTACATCAAGTCAGCTTCTTAAGTGCAAAATCAGGTGCAGATCACTGTCTCAGGATGACACCTTGGAGTCCTCAGACATCTCAAGATGTAGGCATTGACCGAAAATGAACAGAGCCTCGGAGGGGAAGAAAGCTTTGATCAGTTGTTATGCTGTCACATAAATGGATTTTTCAGATTACCTGGAATCTTAGAAGATTTTTTTTCTTTTATTCTCGTATAATTCACCAGTCTCGAAAATAAAAAAAGTAAAATTCCTTAGAATTTATTCCATATGGAAAGAAACACCCTTTCGTGATTAATAGTGACCATGACTTATCACTACTCAGAATTTTCAGCACTGGGAATACCAAACCTTCTGTTCTTGTTAATATTTCACTTCAAGCAGGTTAAGCACAGACCTAGACAGAGTTCCTCTGGAGTATGGGTGGGTTTTAACAACATCTCTTACTTTATGGCTCCATAATAGAAAAACCAGGAGACGTTTTACCAGCAGATGAGAAATCTACTTTATGGCATCCAGATGTCATTCTTGTTTTACATGGATCCATGTGAACACATTTTCTCCTTTTTTTTTTTTCTTGGCCATATTCATTATCTGGCTATAATCTTTGTGGAGCACAATATCTTTCTTAAAATATAAGAAATAGCTATTGCTATTTCAAGCCGAGGCAGTGAATGAGCGAATGAATCAAAGAAAGAGAAGGAGGATTCAGAAGTTTGAGAGGTTTTTTTATTTTTATTTTTTTTGATTAACCACTGAACTATGTCAACATATGAGTTTTGAATTCCAGGTCCCTGAGAAATATCGAATGCTGAAGCAAGGAACCAAGATGGACGATTATAGAAAATGTCTGTGCATACACGTGAATGCAAAGAAGTGACTACTTACCTGCCCCCGGTGATGCCCAAAAACTGAGAAGGAAAGGCAAATGAAAATGTGCACGTGTCTATGTCTTTGGGTTCTGTTTTTCTCTAGAAAACAGGGGCTATAAGAAAATCCTAGCTGTCCCATATGGTAAGGATTGGCATCTTTGCATTAACTGAAGCTCCTGTATCTAAGATGACCAGTTCCGAAAGATTTGGAATACTAAGAGTTGCCACAATGACAAAGGTATCTCTAATGAATCTCTGTTGATTCAAAAGCAGTTTAGGCTGATGGCAATAGTATCTTACATTGCCACAGAATCATCATTAGGAACATTAAGATGGTTAACATACTTTTTGACAGACGTCTCCAAAGAAGACTTAGTTTCATTGACATAAAATGTAAGGACAACTTGAAATCAAGAAATGCCTGCTTTATGTAAAATTTCAAGTTTACCAGCCATCTCTCAATTTGCTGGAATGAATGTGCCATCACTGCTTAGTACTTAAGAGAGGAAGTATTATCCCATTGACCAAGAGAGGAAAGAAATTTAAAATGCTTCAAGTACTATGCAACCAAACTAAATAAGAAGAAAGAAGCATCTGTGTTCTTATTGATTCAGAGAATTAACCACAAAAATGCATCGTCTCTAAAGAATCTGGGATTTGTATAAGCACCCTACAGAGTGCAAAACATTGTCATTTATATTTATTGATTGATTTTTATGTCAAGTCTCTGTGCTCCGTTTCATGGATAAGGTTTGGGGAGATTAATTATGGATTCCAAACTAAGCAGCTAATAAATGGCCAAGACGGGACTTGAAACAGATACTCTTACTGCAGGTGCCATCCTTTTTCTACCAAACCAGATGCTTTAACTTTGAGTCTTCATTTGTTCAAAGCTTTTGAGCAGAGATTTGCAAATTTTCAAAAGAACTTTTCCAATAGACAGGGTCTTGAGGTGAGCTTGTGTTCTCATGAGGCAAACATCCTCCATTTCCTGTTTCAGCTGTGGTTTTGGTTTTGAATCTTCTCCGTCTTCTCCTTTTTTTTTTTTTTTTTAACCTCCTGTTCCTTCCTCCTTCTCTGAATCTTCTTCCACTTCCATCACCATCATCAGCCTCAGCATCATCACATCTCATCATCAAACTCAGCTTGCAAATGGGGCACAGGGTGTGGTGGCAAGGGAGTAGTCATCTATGCTACCCCTCTTTTTCTTTCTTTAAGTTAAAATTTATCTGGTTATTATCCACCAAAGAAAGGGGAAAATATTTCATTTGTTCTTTGTCTATCTCTGTCTCGCAATAATCCTCCTCTTTGCTCTTTTCTCCCTTCACTTCATCCTTTATGTTTTCCCCACTTTATCAGCTCTCCTCTAAATACCTAACCACAGAAATTCCAAAGCAGCTGTTTTCTGGGGCAGAACAACCATCTGCCTCCCTGCTTGGGCACCACCCTTACATACCAGAGATGGACAGGCTGTTCTGATCTCTCTCTGCCTCAGAATCTAGTTAACCACCTTCACAGGCTTCGTTCCACAGGCCACACATCAGCCTGTGGCTTCAGTAATATGTAAAGATGGATTTGTTGAATTTCAGTGCAGGAGCAGAAACCAGTGTATGTTGCCCATGACCCCCCCCCCCCCACTGCCCGCCCCACCACACACACACACACACACACACACACACACACACACACACACACACAATCACTCTCAGCTGTATCAACAGAGCTTTAATTTAAAATATGAACTCTGAGATCATAGTTTCTCCACTTCAGGAAGTCTTCTCCTAAACCAGGCCATATCAAGCCAAAAGCAGCAGTGTGGGGACCTGTATGGATATGGAAGTGCATTCTTCCTCAGATGTGGCATTGCCCTCTGGTCCATTCTAAACAGCACCATGGATCCATGTAACAAGATAGACTTAGTTTAGGGAGTAGAAGTTCCAGTCTTCCAGAGAGTCAAAGATAAGCTAAAAGTAGCAGCAACAAGACCAGCCACAAAAGATGCTTAATTTGGCATTTATATAAGTTGCCAGCTGTGGCCTTGTAGTCACCGGTCATTGGTTAGTCTCAGGGACCGGTAGATTCACAATCTCTGAGGCTGTGGAGTGGAGGCAGTGGTACTCCACTTGGATCCTACTTCAGTACTGAGGTACTCCTTACTCGGAGGCTGGAAGTATTGATTCTCCTCCAGGAGTTGCCCGTGGCCATCAGTGCTGCCTTGCCCCAGGCCATGCACCCTCCCCAGGGATCAGCCCATATCCAGTGGCTGGTCCATGTGCTTCAAGTTAGGAAGACTCTGCAGAGCCATTCTTGCCCAGAGCTCCCTGTAGAATCTCAGCCAGCCTCTGTCTTGGTCCAACCCTAAAAGCAGCCCCCGAAGAAAGCTCTTGCGTGCAATTTTGGAGGCTCTGAGTCTGTTCCCTGGGGAACCTGATCTACTACAGATTCTTTTGAAACACTTGAAATATGTCAGGACTTGGTGGAGTAAAAAGCCCCTGGACATCTGCCACAGTGATTCTCTCATATTCCAGGGAATAAAACAAAAGCTTTTCATTAGGAATTCTTAGAATGCCCCTTGCTAAAAAAGAAACTATTTCATGTCCCATCGACCTGTGTAGGTAAGATGTGAACTGATCCATCAGGTATGGCAGCTGCATGTGTCATTGATTGGCCTCTGGTCGTTACCAGTTCCTTTATGGGGGACAGTTTGATCAACAGATTTTTTAAGAAGTCAGAAAATGTTCCTTCATTAATAGTTATAAAATGGTAATCATAAAATATAAAAGGGATTTTTACCGTTTTCATGTAGCCTAAGAATCACTTTCTTAAACATATGACAACTGTATGTATGTGATATAAAAAGCACAATCATTTATGAAAATTCTTTGGGATAAAAACTGAACATTGATAAAATGTTATCCCTGAATTGCTTTTTTTGTGGTTGTCTCTTTGAGTTGTAAGAGGACAGTATAATAATACCTAGCGTTTACTGAAAAATTACTACCCTTCAGTAGCTATGCTAAGCGCTTTATATATTGCTAAAAAATGATTACAGAAGACAATTCAAGTGATACATACAAACTTTGACACTTCGTGAAGTGGACAGTCTCCTTTTGGAGAACAGCAAAAATGGGCTGGAAAAGCAGAAAGCTTTTATGCGGTATAGAATAAAGAACAAAGAAGAGATAAACAGAAAATATCTAATTGGTTGGGGCCACATAGTCAACTTTGTTTGAGATGAGAAGGCTCAGAGTTGGTTTGGTGTTTGGGGATTGACACTCTGGATACACTGCATTTCTGGTCAAGCGGGACATTTACAGGCACGTGAAAATTACGTAAGTTTTGATTTGCTAATGTGGCACCCCAGGCAGAAGCAGCTTCATCTTGGGCCTAGGAAGTTATTTCAGCAGTCTCCACTTTTGAGCCTCTTCTTGACCATTTTTCTTGACTAAGAGGTTTGATTAAAAATATGGGTCTTCTTGGGAAGCCGGGGTGGCTCAGACAGTTAAGCGTCCAACTTTGGCTCAGGCCATGATCTCATGGTTCGTGAGCTTGAGCCCCGTGTTGGCCTCTGTGCTGACAGCTGAGAGCCCGGAGCCTGCTTCCGATTCTGTGTCTCCCTCTCTCTCTCCCCCTTGCCCACTCACACTCTCTCTCTCTCAAAAATAAATAAACATTTAAAAGATTAAAAAAATATGTGGGTCTTCTTGAGCACATTATCCTAAGCAAGTGTTTGGATGATTGACCCCCCCAGAACATACAATGAGGGAGGCCCAGGTGTTTTAGGTTTCTGGACTTGGAACTGTTGTAGTTGTAATGCCACTAATTTGGTGGACTTCTGTTTACAGCCTTGTGGTCTCTTTAGAGTGGAAAGGCAATTCAGATAGAGGATTAGTAGAATGAGTACTCAAGAAAAGGAGCGTAGGGGGCAGTAGTAGGAGTCACGTCAGTCTTACACAGTCATTTATTTTGGATACCTCTCGTGTCTTCGGTTTTTCATTAGCCTTTTGCCATGAATCTTCCAGTGGAGCTATTTAGGAATCTTGAAGCCTTTCGGAGTCTTCTGCTTTCCAGTTAAAATAGGCATCCCATTCTATTTGTGTGATTTGAGAACGCTTGTTTTCAAGTGCACTTACTAGATGAATGATTTGTCTAATTGGAATGCTCCTGATAATGGCCACTGTAAATTCTAGTTGTCTTAGTAAGATTTTGCCATTTTTGTAGCTAGCTAAAGCTTCTGGGGCCATAGTTCTTGGACATAAAATAAGCAGGTGGGCTAGAAGGTGAGGTGCTCAAGTCTTGGAAACTTGAAGATCCCGTATCTTTAGCTAAGACTGGACTCTCTCAAAATCACATTAATACATAAGAGGAATGTGGGGCCGAATTGGGGATTTTGTGGTGTTTTACAGTATATCTCATTGCGTGGAAATTTTCTGAAGGTTGGCAGGTGACCTAGTGTTAATCTAACCCATTCTAGGCACAATTTATCCTAACATGGGAATCTTAGAATTAGGTGGCAAGAGTGCTATTACAGCTTTTAAGTGTACACACTCTGCCCATCAATTTTATGGCTTTGGCTTCTGAGATTCCCATATGCAATAGATTTGTATTATTTCCTTCATAAGAAGATTTCTTTACAGTGGCAGATGCCTTGATGGCTTTTAACAGTCTGATTTGTACAGACTTGAATTTTTATTTTGTTGGGTTGAACAGTCTGAATTTCTTGTCTTAATTTATTCCCCCAAGTCCTCCAATGGTTTATGCTATGGACTTACCAGAAGGTTTTATGAGGCCCTAATGGCTGCCACCCATTGTGGGATCTCAGTATGATTATCCCAGTAACTTCATGGGATCCCAGAACTTTTCCAGGAAATTTAACAAACCCTGGCACCTTTTGGGGACTCCAGGACCATATGGGAACACACACTCTCTCTCTCTATGTTTGTATATGTGTATATGTATATAATAATATATTATTATTTTAAATAAAATTTATTTGGATCAGGGAGTTATATGCAAGGGAGCATAGCTCACATCTGAGAGTGCCTTATTCATGGGCCTTGGTAAGAACAAGAGGAACAGTGAAGTTGAAGGGTTCAGTGGGCACCTCACCTATGCATCTCCTACTGTTGGCCATTAGTCAGCTTTGGATCTCATTCCTTGTCACCAAAAAGGGTTAAAGAAGGGTTAAAGAAGACGGTGTATGTGATGCAATAAACTTTAACACATCATAAAGCAGGTGGTCTCCTTTCAGAAATCTACTTAATGAGGTGAAAGACAGGAAGCTTTTATAGGATAAAGAATAAAGAACAAAGAAGAGACAAATAGAAAATATATGATTGGTTGAGAAAGCTCCAGAAATGGCTTCATGTTTGGGGACTGGGTAGCTGGACATTCTGCATTTCTAGTCAAGCAGAGTATTTATGGGGACACAAAAGTTATCTAAGTTTTGGTTTGCTAATGTGGCACTGTGGGTAGCAACAGCTCTGCCTTGAACCTAGAAAGTTATTTCAGCAATGTATTTTTTAATATTTGCAGTGTCTTTGTGAAATTACTGCCATTCCCATTCTCCACATCAGGGAATCAAAACACAGCGAGGCTGAGTAACTTGATAGTTAGAGGACAGAGCTAGAATTTGAACTTAGATATATCAAACTTAGGCCATATTTTTAACCACTATGCTTAATTTCCCCCACTCGAGTCACTGAAAATTCTTTTGTTTTAAAGGTGAAATGTTTTTTTTGTCCAGTACACTAAAACTGTCTAGCATTTTTTTTTTTAATTTTTAAATGTTTTGTTTATTTTTGAGAGAGAGCACAAGTGAGGGTTGGGACAGAGAGAGAGAGCAGGACAGAGGATCTGAAGTGTTCTATGTGCTGAGAGCAGCAATCCCGATGTGGGGCTTGAACTCATGAACTATGAGAAATATGCATGGGTTAGAGACTAGTTTTAGCAATAAAAGGATGTAAGTAGGTAGATGGTGTCTTCATACACTCTGATTTCCTGCACTTGTTTTTGTCAGTATCTTACCCAGAGCCTTGAATTTGTTTTGAAAGCTATAGGAATTATGACTCTTTCACTGTAAATATGACTACCTTCTTTTGTTTTTTAAGATGACTCCCACATGTTTTTGTTTTAAATGTTTATTTATTTTTGAGAGAGAGAAAGAGAGAGCCAGAGAAGTGGGGGAGGGGCAGAGAGAGAGGGAGACATAGAATCGGAAGCAGGCTTCAGGCTCAGAACTGTCAGCACAGAACCCATTGCAGGGCTCAAAGTCACAAACTGTGAGATCATGACCTGAGCCGAAGTCAGACGCTCAACTACCTAAGCCATCCAGCCTCCCCAAATGTGACTACCTTCTTGCTGTCACTTCTATCCTGGTTCTTAAGTTTTTAGTGAATCATCAATGTAGAATTGGCTTAGTTTTTTAACAGTGCTTCATGTTAATTCTGGATAATTAATTTATTTCTTAATTATCTGAATACTTTTAATTTTAAAATTCTTTTAAGTCACTATGAAACCCTGTGCTCCCATTTCCATACCTGACTAGATAAGTTTGCAAACTTCTTTTTTTTTTTTTTTTTTCTTGATTGGGTTTGGGAGACAAATGATGGGCAAAACCTTCTCTTCTGAGCTCCATGGGTGCTAGTCAGAAACATGATTCTTATTCTTCAGTAAGAATAGTCAGTATGTCAGTTTCAAATTTGGGGGTTTCAGATTTATGACTTCCAAGTCCTATGCCCTAAAGTCAGGTTATTGACTAGGCAGGTGGATTAGCAGTCTTACTTTGTTCTTTATGTTCAAGCAGACACCTGCCAACATGTTAGCTTTTGGTGGATTGATCATAAATGTGGTCCTTATTTTCTGGTTGGAAAGTCCCTTTATTTCAGAATTTGGGGATGACCATAGCTTAGAGTCAAAAGCCTATCCAAGGCTGGGAGCTGAAAAGAACTGTGGTATCATCTCTGTACCTTCCTCCTTTAGTAGCTTTGAGGGGAAATCACTGTCAGTGAAATATAGCAAGAAAGGAATAATGTCCTTTAAAAAATTAGTTTGGTATTTTTATTGAGGTATATGTGATCACATCATATAAATGTAATTATAGTAAAATGTAAAAATCTTAAATTTTGACAAATTTATACATCTGAATTAAGACATGGAACATTTCCGTTACTCTAGAGCATTCTTTTATGCCCCTTCTCAGTTGGTCCCCCAGCCCCAGAAAGTCATCCTCCATTGATTTATCCCCACCCCCCCCCAATTAGATTTGTTTGTTTGCTCGTTCTTGAAATTCACATAAATGGAATTATGCAGTATGGATTCTCTTGTCTCTGGCTTCCCCCCTCCCCACTCCCTCAACACATTATCTTTAAGATTCATCCATGTTTGTGTCAGTAGTTTATTCTTTTGTTGTTATTGTTGTTGTTGTTCAGTCATTCTGTTGCATAAATATACTATGATTTGTTTATCTACTTTTCCGTTGATGGAGATCATGCTTTTAGTTTTTGGCTCTTAGGAGTAAAGGTGCAATGAACATTCTTGTACAACGTACTTTGTGAACATTATGTTTTCATTTCTTTTGGGTGAACAAGGAGAGGAATTGCAGGATTGTAAATAATATTTGGCATTTTAGGTTTTCTAATTTTAAACATTCTAGTGGATGTGTGGCATATCTCATTGTGGCTTTCCTTTGCATTTCCCTGATGACTGACAATGTTGAGCATCTTTATACCTTTTTTTGTAAAATGTCTGTTCAAGGCTTTGCCCATGTTTATTGGGTTATTCATTTTTTTAAATTACCTAATTTAAAATTCAGTAATTTTTTATATATCCTGAGTACCACCTATACTTTGTCAAATATATGTATATTTAGGATAATGTTTTATGTATATTTAGGATAACCTTTTTTATCGTTTGCTCTTTTTATCGTTTTTTATCGTTGCTCTATTCTTCACTAGTTGCTCAAGGACTACGATGTATGTACCTAAGTTACTATAGTGTATCTTGAATTAATAAAATCTCTCTCTATATATAATGTAAGATGATTATACCAGTATAATTCTCTTTGCTTTCCCTGTTCATTTTTCAATTGCTGTAATATTATTTGCTACATGTGTTACAGATCCCTAAGTCAATGCTTTTAGTTTTACTTTAAACAAACATATTCCAAAGAAATTAGGAAAAAATAGTATTATATATTTACCTACTGGTTTACCATTTCAGGCACTTTTCAGAACTTTCTGTAGGACCCGATTAGCCATTTTCGAACTGGTATCATTCCACTTGAGCCTGAAGAACGTGATTTAGCATTTCTCACAAGTATAGGTCTACTGGTAGTGGGTTCTCTCAGCTTTAACTTATATGAAAATGTATTTCATCTTTTTCTTGAAGGATATTATTACTGCATGTATGTAATTTTAGGTTGATGGACTTTTTTTTTTTTGAAGCAGAATTGCATTGTTTTGCTTCAAAAGTCAGCCATTATTTTTCTTATTTTAGCTCAACATATTCTGTTTTAAGGATATTCTCTTTCACTTTGTTTTTCAGAATTTGTTACTATATGCTTATAATGTAGGACCATTATTCCTTCAGGTATTTTTTTTTCTGGTCCATTCTTATTGTTTGAAAACTCTCCTGATGTGTATGTTATTTATTTATTTGTTAAAGTTTATTAATTTATTTTGAGAGAGAGAGAGAGAGAGAACATATGCTCAAGAATGGGGAAGGGGCAGAGAGAGAGAGAATCCCAAGCAGACTCTGCACTGTCAGTATGGACCCCAATGTGGAGCTCCATCCCACAATCCCTGAGATCATGACCTGAGCTGAAATCAAGAGTCTGATGCTTAATCAACTGAGCCACCCACATACCCCGCCCCCCCCTTTTTTTTTTTTAATTTAAATTCACGTTAGTTAACATATAGTGTAGTATTGGTTTCAGGAGTAGAATTTAATGATTCATCACTTACATATAACACCCAGGGCTCATCACAAGTGCTCTCCTTAATGCTCATCACCATTTAGCCCATCCCCCCACCCACCTCCCCTTTAGCAACCTTCAGTCTGTACTCTGTATTTAAGAGTCTCTTATGGTTTGCCTCCCTCTCTGTTTTTATGTTATTTTATTTTTCCTTCCCTTCCCCTATCTTCATGTGTTTTGTTTCTTAAATTCCACATATGAGTGAAATCATATGATATTTGTCTTTCTCTGACTGACTTATTTCATTTAGCATAATACATTATAGTTCCATCCACATTGTTGCAAATGGCAAGATTTCATTTTGTTTGATCACCAAGTAATACTCCATTGTTTGTGTGTGTGTTTGTGTGTGTGTGTGTGTGTGTGTGTATATATATATATATATATATATATATATATATATATACCACCTCTTTTTTTATCCATTCATCAGTTGATGGGCATTTGGGCTCTTTCCATACTTTAGCTATTGTCGATAGCACTGCTAAAACATTGGGGTGCATGCACCCCTTAGATTCAGCATTTTTGTATCTTTGGATAAATACCTAGTAGTACAATTGCTGGGTGGTAGGGTAGTTCTATTTTTAATTTTTTGAGGAACTTCCATACTGTTTTTCAGAGTGGTTGCACCAGTTTGCATTCCTACCAACAGTGCAAAGGGGTTTCTCTTTCTCTGCATCCTTACCAACATCTGTTGTTTCCTGAGTTGTTCACTTTACCCATTCTGACAGATGTGAGGTGGTGTCTCATTGTGGTTTTGATTTGTATTTCCCTAATGATGAGTGATATTGAATATTTTTTCATGTGTCTGTTAGCCATTTGGATGTCTTCTTTGGAAAAGTGACTATTCATGTCTTCTGCCCATTTCTTCACTGGATTATTTGTTTTTTGGGTGTTGAGTTTGATAAGTTCTTTATAGATTTTCAATACTAACCCTTTATCTGATATGCCATTTGCAAATACCTTCTTCAATTCCATCACTTGCTTTTTAGGTTTGTTGGTTGTTTGTTTCACTGTGCAAAAGGTTTTTATCTTGATAAGGTCCCAATAGTTTGTTTTTGCTTGTGTTTCCCTCACCTTTGAGGACATGCCTAGTAAGAAGTTGCTGCAGCCGAGGTCAAAGAGGTTGCTGCCTGTTTTCTCCTCTAGGATTTTAATGGTTTCCTGTCATACATGTAGGTCTTTATACATTTTGAATTTATTTTGTGCAAAAAAGTGGTCCAGTTTCATTCTTCTGCATGTCATTGTCCAGTTTTCCCAGCACCATTTGCTGAAGAGACTGTCTTTTTTTCCATTGGATATTCTTTCCTGCTTGGTCAAAGATTAGCTGGCCATGTGTTTGTGGGTCCATTTCTGGGTTCTCTATTCTGTTCTATTGGTCTATGTGTCTGTTTTTGTACCAGTACCATACTGTCTTGATCACTATGGCTTTATAATATTACCTGAAGTCCAGAGTTATGATGCCTTCAACATTCCTTTTCTTTTTCAAGATTGATTTGGGTATTCAGGGTCTTTTCTGGTTTCATACAAACTTTAGAATTGTTTGTTCTAGCTCTCTGAAAAATGCTGATGTTATTTGATAGGGATTACACTGAATGTGTAGGTTGTTTTGGGTAGTATCGACATTTTAACAATATTTGTTTTTCTTTTTTTTTTTTTTTTTAAATTTTTTTTTTCAACGTTTATTTATTTTTGGGACAGAGAGAGATAGAGCATGAATGGGAGAGGGGCAGAGAGAGAGGGAGACACAGAATCGGAAACAGGCTCCAGGCTCTGAGCCATCAGCCCAGAGCCTGACGCGGGGCTCGAACTCACAGACCGCGAGATCGTGACCTGGCTGAAGTCGGACGCTTAACCGACTGCGCCACCCAGGCGCCCCACAATATTTGTTTTTCTAATCCATTAGCATGGAATGTTTTTCCATTTCTTTGTGTCTTAATTTCTTTCATAAGCTTTCTACAGTTTTCAGCATATGCATCTTTAACCTCTTTAGTTAGGTTTATTCCTAGGTATCTTATAGTTTTTGGTCCAATTGTAAATGGGATCAATTCCTTCATTTCTCTATCTGCTGCTTCATTATTGGTGTTCCTTATGTGTATGTTTGACTGTTTGATGCTGTCCCATGAGTCAAAAGTGCTCTGTTGAGTCTCTTCTTTGGTCATTTTTTCTTTCATTTTATTTCAGATAATTTCTTTGTGTGCTAAATACAATATCAGGGGCCACCCAGTTTCTATTGACTATTTCCTGAATACAGGTCATACCACCTTATTTCTTTGCCTACCACATACTATTTTGTTGAAAACCAGTAAGTTTAGAAAATACAGTAAAACTCTAGGTTCTGATGGTTTTCCCCCTGAAAGTTTTTTTTAATTTTGTTGTTGTTGTTGCTTTGTTGTTTTAGCAACTTGCTTGGAGCTAATCTGCAGAATCTGTCTCCTCCATAATGTCAGGCATTTTTTCCATTGTTTTCTTTTTGATTCTTAGTTTCGTTCCATTAGCCTGTCTTCCCAGTGTTTCTCAGTGGTCAACCAATCACTGGGCAGAGGTTGTGCTTAAACAGCTCGAGCCAGCAGAGTCTTCACTCTGCCAATGGATCTGTGAGTGCATCAGGAGCATGTCCAAGTCAGGCAGTTCTTTTTAGGTTCTTTTTTTTTATGTTTATTCATTTTTGAGACAGACGGAGTGCAAGTGTGGGAGGGGCAGAGAGAGAGAGAGAGAGAGAGAGAGAGAGAGAGAGAGAGAGGGAGGAAGATACAGAATCCGAAACAGGCTCCAGCCTCCCAGCTATCAGCACAGAGTCTAATGCAGGGCTTGAACTCAGGAATGGTGAGATCATGACCTGAGCTGAAGTCAGATGCTTAACCAACTGAGCCACACAGTCACCCCCAAGTCAAGGGTTTTTAAGTTCATCCTGTATTTTACTTTGTCTGGGACCTCTTGGATCTCCCCTATGTGTGTATGAAGCATTCCACCCAGCTGGAGGTCTTATCCAGGCCCTCTAGCATGCTCTCATTTCTAGGATGTCCCCTTTAAATGTCTGGGTAGTCTGCTACTCACCCCACCTTCAGCTGTATCCGCAGGCTACAAGACCTGAGGGTTCCCCACTTATTTCCCGCCAGTCTTGCTACTTTCACTGACAGTCCCACTGGGCACAAGTGAGCCTGTCTAGCAGGAGAAAGCAGCTCATTTTCCAGCTAGTGCTGCCGGGTTCTGCTAGACCAACCCAGCTGTCAGAGCTGGAGGGATGGTAGCAGAAGCCCCAGGCAAGAAGCCACAGGGTTCCACTCTTTTTATCCAAAACTTATCAATTTTTTTGCAAGTAAATACTTCTCAGTTTTTGTGTATCTTTGCTTAGTTTCCAAAGTTCTGAAATGGTTGTTTTTGACAATTTCATCTTACGTTATAGTTGTCTTTTGGGGAGAAGATGTAATGATTTCCTTATTTTATCATAGTCAGAAGTCTTCCCCTGACAGATACATATATTTTTAAAAAAATTTTAAGTTTTTAAATTTATTTTGAAAAGGCGGGAGAAACAGAGAGGGAGAGAGAGAATCCCAAGCAAGCTCTGTGCTATCAGCATGAAGCGGGACATGGGGCTCGAACTCCCAAAATGTGAGATCATGACCTGAGCCAAAATCAAGAGTTGGATGCTTAACTGACCACCCAGGTGCCTGTTGTTATATTTTAAAAAAGGAAAGGAGAGGCAGAAGACAAAGGCCCTAGGAAGAAGAAGCTGGTGGGAACAGTATTCCCTGCAATTTTTAAACCTGTAGTGAAATCACCAGGCTGTTTGTTCAAGGAGCTATAACAATGAAATGTCCCTGAATAGAGTTATTTTTTTTCACCAAATGACTCAAAAGTGAAATGTGTTTAATAATATACATAATTATTGTGTCACAGGAAATAAATACAAGTGATAGAGTTCACAGCAAAATACATAATTATTCACAGAAAAAAAATATAATTATTAACACCTTACCTAACCTAGAAACTCTTTAGATTTTCTTGTGAGATTTATTATAGATCCTAGAAGGTTATCAATATCAACATTTTTCCTTGATACTTCCTGTAGTGGTAAGTGACATCCTCCTAACTCATTCATGTTAAACAGTGTTTTGTCCTGGGGCACTGGGGTGGCTCAGACAGTTAAATGACTTGGCTCAGGTCATGATCTCGAGGCTCATGAGTTTGAGCCCCATGTCCAGCTTTGTGCTGATAGTGTGGAACCTGTTTGGGATTCTCTCTCTCTCCTGCTCTCTCTACCCCTCCCCCGTGCACGCTCTCTCTTTATTTCAAAATAAACAATAAACTTAAAAAAAAAGTGTTCTCTTCCTGCTTCCTCGTTTCTGTATGAGATTAGGGACATAGAGAAGTTATTCGCTTCGTCTCTGGCTTTCTTAGGAGCTCTGATCCTTTTAATTAGGAGTAGAGCCCTTACCTTCAATAAGTGAAGAGAGGTAGGTAACACTAAGGGGTGATCTCTTTTCAATCCATTGCCAGGTGGGTGGAGCCCAGCCTTCCCTGCTTGTAGGAAGAAAGGAGTTTCTGGCCCTGAGGAGATAGAAACAAGTTTGTGGGCCTTGGACAAGGAGTTAGAAAGGAAAAGGCAAACTTCCGGGCTTCACCCTGCTCACCTTCCTCCAGGTTCTGGCAAACCGAGCTGCTGCCTTGGCCCTTTAGGCTAGTGTGGTAATCCCCGCCTTAGGGCTTCTGAGGAGAGCACCTGGGCCCTGAGGGCCTGTGGGAGGGGGCAGGGTGCTGGCCACGCTCACCTATTTCCTCCTGTGCCTGGAGCAGCAGTTAAGTTGCTTTTCACTAAACTCCTGCTAGGTCTCCTGTAACCTTTTTTTCGTGGCTCAAGAACTGTACTCCTAAAGCTTCACCTTTTGTCATTTGTGTGTTTTGTCTCCTTCACCAGATTTCAGGCTGGGGAGCAGCGACGTTTTTTCTTCTATTTATCTGTCTATACCTCCTGCCCTATATCTCTGCAGTCCCAGCTTTTAACATCTGGCATGAACTCACCAGACCAATTTTAATGGTGGCTCCAAATAGAATACAAAGTACTCTGGAGATTCTCGAATGTAGTTTTTCATTCGTAGCTGCTCATTAGAATCACCGGAGGAGTTTTTAAAACTCCTGGTGCCCCGGCTACACTTGAAACTAATGAAATCAGACACCGGTGATGGGATCCAGGTGGCTTGTGCTAAGAAACAAAGCTCCCTGAAGAGGCATCCGGTAGTCCCTCCTTATCCTGGCTTTTGCCTTCTGTGGTTTCGCTCTAGCAGTTTCCAGTAACCTGGGGCCAACGCAGTCCCCAAGCAGAAGATCCTCCTTCAGGTCAACAGTAGCCTAAGGCTTCATCACAAGGCCTGTGTCATTCACCTCACCTAGCCATTTTGTCATCTCACATAGTCACAAGAAGAAAAAAGGTGAGTAAAGTAAAATAAGATATTTTGAGACACAGACCACATTCATGTAACTTTTATTATAGTGTTAAAATTATTTATTACATTATTACTTATTGTTGCTAGTCTCTTAGTATGCCTGACTTACAGATTTCACGTTATCATGGGTATGTCTGCATAGACAAAACATAGTATACATAGGGTTCAGTACCATCTGCGGTTTCAGGCATCCCCTGGGGGGTCTTGGAATGTATCCCCCATGGATAAGGGAGGTCTACTGTACCTTTTTATGTGGCGTGCTAATATTTGTCTTTACTTTTTTATCTTAAACCAACATTTACCACATCCTTGAGGGACATATTGGAATATTAGTTGGCAGAAAGTATAGCAGTGCAGAAATTAATTATTTCACGATCTCATTGCAGTGTCAATACTTCTGAGGTCATGTTGGCTAAATGCCCCTCAGTGTCCTCTATTCAGCAGCCACTTTGGTGGCTGACAGCCTAAGAGACTTACCTCATGAGAGCAAATAAGAAGAAAAAAAAATAAACGTGTAGATATGAAACACGTCAGATTTCAAAGACTGCTGGCCCATTGTGTCAAATGCAGTGACACATTTGTACAAATATTTATCTTCACCTTTCTCCCCTGGAGGCTTTGTTCTCGTTTAAACACCAAATGGCCATTGACTTCTTTTCAAAGGGAAAAAGCAAAGTGGTAAATCTTTCATTACCTTTTTCATAAGAACTTTTTAAGAACTTAGATTTCCTATTTGTGCTTTTTGTGATGACATGATTGTCTCTGTTTCAAGCTTCATGGTTCAGTTCTCCAACCTCAAGGACAAGTGAAACTTCCTTTTGGTTATGGATGGAAAGTTGGTTGAAAAAACACCCCGCAAATATTTGCCACATATTTTGGGGTCCCTGACCTGCACGACCAATTTTTGAGTTGTTTCTTTTTAATGAGAAGGTGAGGGGAGGAGTGAGGATAAGTTTCAAGGACCTGGGGGAATGTTTTCAGCACTGAGTCCTCTGGTACTTACTTAGCAAGGTGCTGGCAAATGGTAAGAGACCGTGGATGACTGTGGGAAGCCTGAAACTTTTGTGCTTGATAAGCCCTCTTTTCTGTCCATCCACCTGTGAGTTATGGGCCTACCACGGTTCTTTTCACACTCTCCTGTTTTTTTTACTAGTGGTGGTATTGAAGGGCTAGCAATCGGGAAGTTTCCTGGTAGGAGAGAGGTGGGAGGCAGGATTGCATCATTCAGCAGAATTTTAGCGATTCCTTTTTAGATTTTTTTTTTTTTTTTTGAGAGGAAGGGAGATTGCTTTTTGTTTTTTTTATATTTTTCTAAATGTTTATTTGTTTTTGAAAGAGACAGAGCACAGGTTGTGGGGGCGGACAGAGAGAGGGAGACACAGAATCTCAAGCAGGCTCCAGGCTCTGAGCTGTCAGCATAGAGCCTGATGTGGGCCTCAAACCCATGAACCACGAGATCATGACCTGAGCCGAAGTTAAACGCTTAACTGATAGCCACCCAGACACCCTTGCTTGTTTTTTATTTTTTTTAATTAAAAAAAATTTTTTTAAGGAAGACTTAGTGTGATTTCTAGATGAATGAAACTTTTATTCTTGACACTAGGATTTAATAAGTCCTGAGGGTTCCTATTAGGCCTGTTAATTCTAGAAGATAATATATTCAGGGATATTTAAAGCAAAAACACGTTTCAAGACTCAATACCTCTCCTCCAAGTTTTCTCATATTTTACCTTTGTCAGGTATGTTTCTATACTCATGAGAAAGAAGAAATGATAATTTGAAGTAGAAGGTTCAGAAGAGCCACCGTATATGACAATGACAGTTGTGCACTGAAGGTGCCAGGGGGCCCCATTCCTGAGACTACAGTGTGAGCACTATTCCCTGGAACTGTGAATGCGGTGGTCCTGGGAAAGAGATTGGCCTTTGTGCCAGTCATAGCAGGTGGAGTCACAGTCTCTGCCTGCCGTTTTTAGTTGACTGCATATTTAATGTAATCAGTGACTTCATTTTACAATCTGGTCTGTGTATTGCTAATTTCATCCGTATTAGGGGAGATAGCAGAGGAAAAGGATGCTGTAATAACATATACATCATGCATTAATAATCCTAGAAGGAAAGGTCACTGGGTCCCTTTCGTCATTGTTTCAAATTATCCTCTTCCAGTTAGTGGCATCATAGCCAGGGGATTATGATGTACAGCTTGTCTGGAAATAGTTTGTCTCATATAGCAACCTCAGCCTAGAATTTTTATTGTTATTTTCTCCTAGTTCATCTGGGCATTTCTATTGTGAAATATTAGCTCATTACTACCCAGGTGTCACAGTAAAGTGGAGGAATTGCTTGGCTTGGACTTCTGAGTTGAACATCATATGCCATTGTCAGAATGAGGGTGTCCCTTAGCCCAATCACCTGGACTTCACATGGTTCTGGAATCCGAGTACCCCTTGGATGCTCCGAGAAGCATCTTCCCAGTGCACAGCCAAGGTGGGATGGTGTAGATATGGAGGGTTCTGGGCTCTTAGGAAGTAAGAGGAAGATTCTCATGCTAATGAGCTACTCCTGGTTCACTTCTGGAGGAGGGTTTGCTAGATTGTTATCCCAGTTCAAACTGAGTGTTTGAGGACCGTTATTCATATATTTCATGATTTATTAATGTCTGTGGTATTCAGGGCATAGGCTAGGTACAGAATAGAATGTAAGACACAAGTTTCCCCCATTTGAGGAACTTATAGTCTTGTTGAGGAAAAACATACTCATGAAAGTGTTAAAAACACCAGCATGTTGGGGCACCTGGGTGGCTCAGTCGGTTAAGTATCCAACTTCAGCTCAGGTCATGATCTCACAGTTGGTGAGTTTGAGCCCCGCGTCGGGCTCTTTGCTGACAGCTTGGAACCTGGAGCCTGCTTTGGATTCTGTGTCTCCCTCTCTCTCTGCTCCTCCCTCATTTGCACTCTGTCTCTCTGTGTCTCTCAAAAATAAACAAACATTTAAAAAATTTTGGAAAAAAAAAAAACAAAACACCAGCATGTTGGAAGATTCCCCCATTGTGCTCTGGAGTCATCAAGGAGGTTCTGGGAGGGAATAGGACTTGAGTTGGGCCTTACAACTACAGAACATGTCTAGATGGAGGGGAGGGAGAAAACCTACTCTGCGTAGTGGTGGACTACAATAGCTTGGACCAAACCTGAGGTTGAGAGTTTCTCACCAAGAAACTGGAACCATTGTACTCATTTGACTTCTAAACACTTGTTCCAGGAATTAGCTGTTAGTGTGCCTTGAGGTCTGGCAAGGTTTTGGACTTTGACTAGAATGTGTCCTCAGACTCATGGTCACCCCATCCCAGTATGTTGGGCCAGCACTGTGCTGAGGGCTGGATGCTCTGGAGCATGAATGGCAAGAGACAGAATGATAAAGCAGGACACTGGGAAGATGTTTTTACTGTTCTGCTAATAGCATCTTGCTCCCCATTTGGCTTGACCTTATTTCTTTTGAGTTCTGTGCCTATCTGTGGGCTAGAGATAATCTCCTCCTCCTCCTCCTCCTCCTCCTAAAGAAGAAGGCATAATTTGGAGCTCAGGATAGCTCTCTGAATTATTCTGCAGCTTTAGCTCAGAGAGCCACACTGTCTCCTCAGGGATGATGCCCTACCAGGCCCTTATAGAGCAGGTCTGGCATATGACTTGCCTGGGAATCTTGTTTAAAAGGTCCTGATTTATTAAGTCTGAGATGCAGTCCAATATTGCGCATTTTTTTATTAAAAAATTTTTTTTAATGTTTATTTTTGAGAGAAGGAGACAAAGCATGAATGGGAGAGGGGCAGAGAAAGAGGGAGACACAGAATCGGAAGCAGGCTCCAGACTCTGAGCTGTCAGCACAGAGCCCAACAGGGGACTCGAACTCATGAGAGGTGAGATCATGACCTGAGCTGAAGTCGGCTGCTTGACTGACTGAGCCAGCCAGGCCACCCCCAATATTTTGCATTTTTCATAAGTCCTGATGTGATGCCAATGCTGATGGTGGAGGACCACATTTAGTAGCAAGCCTCAGACCAGACCATAGTACAGATGCTATGGAAACACAGTGGCCCAGAAAGGTTGAGTGTAGGAAGGAGCAAGATGGAGTGGAAATGCTTTTCATGTGAGATCCTAGCCACCCAGGTTCCCACATAGATTTGCCAGTGAGTGAGTCATGGTCACTAACCACCCAGACCCTCACTTCTCATTAGAAGGCATTCCCCCAGAGCATGCCTACGCTGAAGCCTCAGCCTTTTCCATCAGAAGCCCAATGAAGAAGCTTATGACTTTCCAGTAGTGAAAAAGGCAGGGGTAAGCTGAATGCTCGTTTGATACTGCCTTTTCTCTTCATCAATAGCATTGTAAACTGAAGGTGAATCTAGTGGTTCCTTCCACTCTGTTCAACTCACTGGGTGTTTATTGTATTTATGCTCTGAGCCTGACCCTGTGCTGAGCATGTGGAACTCTCATGAAGGGTGAAAAGTAGTCCCTGCTTCTGGGGACTTACTGTATTATTGGGAAGAAGAAAACAGAACACTTAGAAGCAATGAAAGAAAAACATGAGAAATTGAATATAACCAAGCACCAAACCTATGGCATGAACATTTAGTGCTGTGGAAAGTCAGGGAGGTTTAGATGTTGGCTTAGCTCTCTCAGTCGAGGGTTACAGTTTTTAAATTGAGATCTCTATTGTTTTACTTGCTTTGGGGTTTTAGAGATGTTGTGCATACAGAATTTGTGACTACTGGGTGGGAAAGGGAAAGGCAGAGTCCAGCACAGAAACACTTCATTTTTTTCAGGTAAGGGCCCCACAATGAATGCAAACCACACCTCCTACACGCCAGGGCTTCCCATCCCTCTGGTGAATGAAGCATTTCTTTAAATGAAACCACCTCTAGACAATGAGATCATGGCTACATTGTGCTCAGTTTGATTGGACACTCCCACAGCTTGTAGGGGATTCAGACCTAAAGTGAGTTCTTTCCATAGAGCATGAATAATAATGAGGCTTAATGAGAAAGGCCATCTCAGGATCTCAGGGCAGATACCTTATAGTTTATAGATGGGGAGGACAAAAGGAGAAGGGGCTGGGAAAGGCCCTCAAAGGCAGAGAGGGATGCCTATCTTTTATCTTGTCCATGAAAGCTATGTGAAAGAACAATGCCATTCAGTGCTTATATGGCACTGTAAACTTTTATAAAGATCAGCTGGTAAAGTCACATGACACCTCTAGATAGCAAAGGCACATTCATCTTCACCTATTTCGAAGAGTGAATTATGGGCACAGAGCCTATGTGTTTGACAAAAAACACTCATTCATGTATCCCTTGGCCTGCCAGACTGGGAGAACAGGCCAATCCCAACCATACCAGGCAGCCATACCAGGTGGCTTAGCCGCATCATGCATGAACCAAGCCCTAGTCCTCCCCACCTCCCAGTGTAAGGAGCAAATACCAGGTTCTCTGAGTTGTCCCGCAGAATATCCCTCTCCTAGCCAGAACTGGGGGAGAAGATAGCACCTCCCCTGCTTCCTGCCCCGCTTAGGGGTTAGGAGATTCACTTCTAGTTCCCTTCAGAGATGTCCTCCTCAGATTCTCCTCTCTGCACTGTGCCTAGTGTTTATATCCTTTTCTGGCCAAGTAGACCAAGAGTCATAGGACCTCTTGTTGAATGTTTCCTACATAGATTTTTCCATATGGTGTCTCTTTCATGCTCACTTGGGTATCTGAGATCTGTTGTGGTGGTGCCTCAGGCTAGACTGAGGCAGGAAGAGTGCTCCTGTAAACCTTGGATCATACCAGCAGCTGTTTTCCATCCTTGGGAAAAGGCTGATAGGAAACTGCCAAAATTTATCTTCAGGCTGAACTTGAAAGAAACTTTTCCTTTGCTGGTCTTACCTTCTCTATCAGGAACATTTGGAGGCCCAACTGTTTCCAACTGGAAGCCCATAGGCCAAATCTGGCTCTCAGATGCACTTATTTATTTATTTATTTTTTTTTTTTGAGCTGGTCTTGTGGTTTGCAAAAATCTGGATTAGTTTTTAACGTTTTTAAATAAGTGTGTTTTTACATAAAAATAGGAATTTCTGGCTTCTTTTGAAAAAACTGTGAGGAGTTGGCAATCCTGAGCCCTTGCTCCTGCTTGGGAACATTAAACATAGGCTGTGGAGGAACCCCATGCTCTTCATTTTGTCTCTTCCACTCTTGGCCCACTGTGTCCATTTCTTTACTAGCCCAGCCTCTGTGAACATTTGAGTTTTTGACCCTGATGAGTCACAAATATAGCCTGCATTTATTTTATCTTGATGTCACGGTTGGTGTGTCAAAGGCAGCAAAGAAGTCAATGTCGGTTTGGGTAGGAGTGAGTGGTTAAAGAAAAGTAGAGTGCTGATTTGGGGACAGCTTAGAAATGGCCCAAACTGGAAGCAGAGAAATAATTTAAGAGTGTACGTTAGACCATCTATGGAAAAGGACCGATTTGTTGGATTTTTCCTTTGTAATACATCACAAACCTGTACTTTTGTAAAATACAACATATATGAATTCCTAGAAAAATAAAGGGAATGAAAGACATAAAATACAAGCAAAAGTTTATTATTAGATTCTCTGAACATTAAAATTATTTTAATGACGATGGTCACAATAAACGTAACAGGGGAAAAATAATTACAAAGCTTATATTGTCCATTTAAGGTATGAACATAGACCATAATGATAGAGAATCACTGTTATATTGATAGCATTCTGTCCCTCTGCAGTTAGACACTAATGAAAAGTTATGAATCAAATAGCAGTTTCCCATATTTAGTGCCTGTATGCATGCTTTTAACAAGTATCGTGAATATTAATATTTAAAGTTTTTAATGCAGTGAGTAAGCATGTTTCTTGCTTGTTAATTTCACTAGTATAGTTGCGTTTGCAGTGACGTTACTCATGGGGAAGATGTTCTTGAGTTTTGTTTCAGTAACACGCACAGTAGATAATCTAGTCTTACAAAGGTATCTTGACACAAATGGGTGAACAAATTTTAAAGTAACTTCAGCAAACTCAGGATATTCGTTTTTGACTTTTCTCCAAAGTAAATCAAATAATGCAGTATTTCTAAAATTTGTCTTTAATCCTTAATCAGCAGCAGACTTGGACAATATATCGATAAAGTTAAAATTAATTTAATTTCAATAAAAGAAATAGATTCTGGATTCATTAATTTGCTGTTTGTGAATATTCTTAAAATGGAAAGTAAAATTCAAGGCCTTCTACAGAATTTTAAGATGTATGACAATAACTTTGTAGATGTATAATTTCAAAATCATCACCTACTTTATTGTTAATTATTATTAGACTATGGACACCCTGTGGGAACTGTTTATCTAAGCTTCTAAACTTTTCTTTTTGCCCTTTGATCTGACATGCCATTGAAAACATGTCACATCCTATATTTGAATGGAAGTATTAAGATCTTTAAAAATATAAAAAGTATCAAACAAATTAACATGACAGACCCTCTGATCTGTATCTTTGAAATGTTGAAACTGGTTCTTGTCTTGAAGAAACACAATAGGTTTGTTCAGTAGTTCAGAAAATCCTGATGGAACTTTTCACCTCAGTAACAATCATATCTTAGTGGTTGTTTGTAATCAGCTTCCATATTATTACAAATAAAAAAGAATGATTTCAAATTCGGCGCATTAACGGTGATGTGATTTATAGTGTGCGCTATGTGTGCTTTGTAGTTCAGCCAACATTTGTTTTGTTTTGTAATAAGACTGTTGATGAAGGAAGCATTGCCTTGATTTACGTTGTGGTACAGCTATTCCAGAATGCTTGCCTGTTACTATACTTGTGCCATCAGTACATAGTCCTAAAATCGAAAGTCCATGTCTCATTTGTTGATTCATCCTACATTGTTCTATATAGTTTAGAATAGGTTGTTTTTGAAAGTAAAACTTGAAAGTTAGTTCTTCCTTTATATCACCATCATGTTCAAATTACACATATATTAAAGGAATTGCCACTTTAGTCTGTCTAGTCACAGTGAAAATTGTCTTACTAGCTTTATTTTGTAGTTGATCCTGCATACTATTAAGCTTTGGTGTCCCTGGAAAATGGTGATTGAGCTGTCTTATTTGATGACATTCTTTCAGCGTTTCCAACCAAACATCTTTGATACAGTCTCTCAGTACTATTTCAGCAATATAAGTAGGACTTGAGTCTAAGCAACTCAAAGTGTTATTTTAGAAAAAGCCCCCAAAGCACATTAGTTTCTGCTGGCTTTTAAATTTAATATGCTTTTTTGAAAATTATTCCTTTGGTTTTGAATTTACTTTTTATAATTTGGAGAAAAATATCCCTTAGGTCTTAATAGTTTCATGGATTGAAACATCTCTTCAACTGATAAACTGTCCTTTTAGCTTTTAAGTACCACTTATGGCTTCAAAGCCCAGATCAGTATACAGAGGATCATACAGAGGATCCAAGTAAAAGTGAGTGGTACAATTTTTGGTCTTTATTGCTTTGGAGTGTTGTTGATTGCCATCATTTGGTTACCATTATAGTTGTGATCAGGATAGATTGAATCTGTCCTTGACAAAAATGTTCGGTGAAGTTTATTTTTTTTTCTGTAATTGTGGTTAAAATTAATACAGATTTCCCTTGTAGAAAAGTAGAGTGTTCCTATGAAAACTTTCATAAGCCGAAGTGGCATAAGGTAAGGAAGAAATTACCATTACTTTATGTGGAAACATTTTTTGAACCTTCCCAGACTGAAGAAACACCCTCTCTTAGATTTCTGTGATACCTTAGGACATCTCTTGCTAACGGATGTGTAAAATAAATTGAGATAAAGCACAGATGCTCATGGACACAGCTCAGCGTTATGGTGGCTTAGTGCTGAGATGCTGAGTGAGTTTCTCAGGGAAAGAGCTTGGTGGGGCCCTTCTCACTGGTCAGGGTGAGTGCTGCCTCTGTAACGGCTTACCGCGATACAAATGCTGAATGCTATTTTTGCTTTTCCCCTTTTTTCGTAAATGTAAAATTCCTCTTTGGATTTCTTTTGGTTAGTTAAAACAGGTACTAATGCAGATCTTGTGTCAAAGTGAAGTGGCATAATCTGAGCGTTAGGAAAGAAAGTAAGGCATACCTGTAATGCCAATTTCAGATTCCTAATACAGCTAATGATGTTAAAAGGTTTAAAATAGGTTTGGTTAATATGAAACCTATCAAAAGTAACCTCAAAAGTCACATGAAGTTCTACTATATATGATTAGTAGGCAGCTTATATTACACGTGATTTACCAGGAACGTTTACCAACATCCAGGTTGGTTCAGTGAGATGAGTTCGGCAATGTGAAATTGCTATAAAAGTTTCTCGGGCACCTGGGTGGCTCAGTTGGTTAAGTATCCGACTCTTGATTTTGGCTCAAGTCATGATCTCACAGTTCGAGTTCAAGTCCCACGTAGGGCTCTGTGCTGTCTCCCTCTCCCTCTCTCTCACTCTTTCTAAAAATAAATGTATCAAATTAAAAAAAATTTTTTTAATGCTTATTCTCACATTCTCTTTACTATCTTGACATGGACGCATGACAAATGGCTTGTGCATTGTCACTGGTCCATGGATAACATTTTGTGTAGAACTGAAACAGATGTTTCCTTAAAACCCATATGAAACTATCATAAGTTCTCCAATATTTGCTGAGAGTTACCAGACTGATAACCGACTCCCCTCAGTCATAAAATGAGATTAGGGATTATAATTGGCCCTGAGTACCAAAACAAACAGGGCAAATAATGTGACTTATACAAGATAGCAGTTATTTAATCATTTTAAAGGTGTCTCAGGTGGGCTTGAGTTGTATAGTCAGTGATCTTTTGCATCAGGAACTCAGGCTTCTTCTCTTATTGTTTGACTCGATGGCTTTTTTTTTTTTTTTTCATTGTACCTCATGATTTAGTGTGGCTACTGGGACTCCAGCCATTATGTCCACCTTCCAGTCAGCTAGAAAAGGTGAGGAGTGGGAGAGTGTGGAAGAGCCTTTGAAGGCACTTTTTGGAATTTGCATGTATTGTTTCTATATACATTTCATTGACAAGAGTTTGAATTGTGAAGCCACCCATACCAAGTTGCAAGAAAGGCTCTGAAATGTAATAATTCCAGCAAGTTGTTCTCACCTAAGATACCTTCAGAACATTAGGATATCAGGTAGAAAAGCATGTCGGGATTCCATTAGGTAGCACAAATGTTAAAAATTTTTAGCACATAGTGTAATTTGCCTCCTTCAGTGACAGGATCTACTCAGGGCCTATAAAAATTTATCCAATGTGAACTTGTGTAACTGACTTACATTTTTAAGCAAGCACATAGTCATTGCATGCAGATTTCTATCCCAGATGCAAGATTGGTACAAAGTTTTCCAAATACAGGTATGTGCAACTGTGGAAAAAATATGTACACCTGTGGCAACAGGAACCCTCAGAGCCAAGGTTCAAAACCTGTAGCAAGATAACGTCTATGCGAGGTGCTGGGGATATGGCAGTGGACAATGCTGTGTCATTAGAGAGCTTACAGTCTAGCAACGGAGATAACAAGTTGACAGATAATGGCAATATGGTATGAAATGGGCTATGAAGGGTACTGTCGGAGTGATTTCAAAGCAAACTAAAAAACTTCCAGTTGGAGTCAGATTCAGTCTATTCTTGTTGAAGTATTAAGTCCAGAAGTTCTGCCTTTTAGCTACAAATTACTTGTGGCCACATGGACTGCCATTAGATATGTTAGCATAATATTTCCAATTTGTTTACCCTAAATTCAGCTCATTAAGTCTAGATAGGAACACCCATTATTGGAGAAATCACACATCTTAGAAATCCTAGAAAGGAGCCTCTCTATAGCAACACTGGCTGTAGAGAGCTTCTCTCTCTCCATAAAATTTACTTAGGAGGCGCCTGGGCGTTCAGTCGGTTGAGCATCCAACTTTGGCTCAGGTCATAATCTCAAATTTCACGAGTTCAGGCCCTTTATCTGGCTCCCTGCTGTCAGCATAGAGCCTGCTTCAGATCCTCTGTCCCCGTCTTTCCCTGCCCCTCCCCTGCTCATGCTGTATTTCAAAGATAAATAAACATTTAAAAAAATTTTACTTAACATTAAGCCTTTTTTTTTTTTTTAAGCCATAGTGAATTTGCTTTTAACAATAGAAGCTCTTAAATGTGTTCATTTGTTCAGGTTAGTAAATTAGAATCAAGACTTCTGAAACATGTGGGTGTGGGGAAATAGTTACGTTCTTGTATATAGGTATAGATATTTAGATATTCTTGCTTATTTTAGTTTAGACTTATTTCTTTGTGTCCAAAACCCTGATGCTGAGGTCTGTACATCAGACTTCTGTAATAAGCAGAAATGCAGCCACTTTTACATAAATCCAATTGCTCAGTTCTCTCAACAGGGACTTTTTCCAGCTGTTTCAAACTTCTGTTTTTCATAGATCTTATCTTGTTTTCTTTCAGAGATTTTGTTCCTTTCTCCTATGGTTAGATCCTTTCAGATTGCTAGATTTTGAAATCTGCCTTGGAAGGAAACTATTATGGACACTTGTATTTGTGGAACTATCTAATGTATCTTTACTGAAGCCTTTGACGATCATTTCAGAGCAAATTCATTCACTTTCCCTTTGTCAGTCTCAGGGCGACTGTTTTTTACTGCTCTCTAGGAATTCCTATCAGGTTAGGTGCAACAGTTACCCATGAGCGCGTGTGTCTGTATTTCCACTCCCCAACCAACTTGTAGATTGTATGCTTTTTGAGAAAGTCAGTGTCTTATCCATATTCTCTAATTTATTACCTGTTGTGCATTGAGTCCATCTGTTCCACATTAATACAGAGAAAGCCTAAACCCCAAAGTGACTGTATTTTTAGATAGGGCCTCTAAGGAGGCAATTAGCTTTAAGTGAAGTGTTAAGAGTGGATCTCTAGTCAGGACTGGTGTCCTTCTCAGAGGGGGAAGAGACACAAGATCTCAATCTCTCTTTCTCGCCACATAGGGAACATGCCATAGATGGCAGCCACCTGCAAGCCTGGAGGAGAAGCCTTACCAGAAACCAAATTTTTTGACACCTTGATCTTGGACTTCTAGCATCCAGAACTGTGGGAGCCTTAAATTTCTATTAAGTCCCCCAGTCTGTAGTATTTTGTTAAGGCAGCCCCAGCAGACTATAAATTATCTAACAGGCAGTATTTAGCATATAATTTCTAGTCAATAGATACTTATTTCTTACTGACTGTAACTAATTATTTTTGTGGGGGAGAATTTAGTTTTATAGTTATCTGGCATTCTTGTATTATATAATTATAAATAATTATAAAATATATATATAATTATATATAATTTTCTGGTTCTTTCTTTCTTTCTTTCTTTCTTTCTTTCTTTCTTTCTAAGAGAGAGTATTAGTGGAGGAGAGGGACGGTTGTGGGGAGAGAATCTTAAGCAGTGGAGCCCAATGTGGGGCTCAATCCCACAACCCTGGGAACATGACATGATTGAAATCAAGAGTCAAACATTCAACCAACTGAACTACCCAGGCACCCCTTCGTTATAATCACTTCTATTTTAAAAAATTTTTAATGTTTATTTTTGAGAGAGAGAGAGAAAAAGAGAGAGTGAGTTAATAGGAGAGGGGCAGAGAGAGGGAGACGCAGAACTTGAAGCAGGCTCCAGGAGCTATCAGCATAAAGCCCGCTGTGGAGCTCAAATTCACAGAGTGATCATGACCCGAGCCAAAGTCGGACGCTTAACCGACTGAGCCACCCACATGCACCTACAATCATTTCTAAGAGTTTCTTTAAATGCCTGTCCCCAACATCTTGATACACCACAGATGCACACGTGTGCTTAGTATAAGCCATTTTGAGTACACAGAGTGGCCACTAAAGTTGCTTTTGTAAATCAAGAAATTACCTAATTTCAAATAGTTGATAGACAGGAGATATTAAAGAACATAATCTGTTTCCTTAGAACACTTCTCCTTGCAAGATACATTCCTGTCATCCTACTTCATGATTTACTCCAACGCCCATGTTTTTCTGAGTCCATAACTTTCTAGTCACTTGTTGGCCATTAGCACCTGTCCAGACAGGCTGATGTGGATGAAAAGGGAAGGGGGCATTTAAACATTCATTCACTTATTTACTCAATCATTTAAAACACTTTTAGATATTTCCTGTTGCCAAGCACTATTCTGGGAGATATAATAAATACAGGGATGAAAAGGCAGAGTATGTCCCTACTTTGCTGTTTATAGTCTAGTGATGGAAGATGCAGGCTGTATACATATGAACAAGCAAATAAATAGATGATTTTATTTTATTTTGTATACTTTTTTTATTTTGGTAAAATATACAGGACATAAACTTGATCATTTTAACCATTTTAAGTATACAGTTCCATGCCAGTAAATATTATCACAATATATTTTAATCTTTTCTTTAAAAAAAATGTGAGTGTAGTTGACAGATAATGTTACATTAGTTTCAGGTGTATAGCATAGTTATTCAATTTTTCTATATATTATGCCCTGTTCACCACAAGTGTAATTGCCATCAGTTACTATGTACAATATTATTGACTGTATTCCTTATCCTGTGCCTTTTGTTCCCATGACTTATTCATCCCATAACTGGAAGCCTGTATCTCCTGCTCCCCTTCACCCATTTCTCCCACCCCTACCCCCCTTTTCTCTGGGAATCATCAGTTTTTTCTCTCTATTTACAGATCTGCTTCTGCTCTTTATGTGTGTATTCATTGGTTTTATTCTTTAGATTCCACATATGAGTAAAATTATACCTATATTTGTCTTTCTGTGTCTCGCTTATTTCACTGAGCATCATACCCTTTAGGTCTATGTTATCAAAAATAACAAGATCTCATCCTTTTTTATGGCTGTGTAATATTTCATTGTGTGTATGTACACACACAAACACACACACATGCATATCTGTGTATATACATGAAGACATCTTCATTTTTATTTATTTTTTTAATATGAAATTTATTGTCAAATCGGTTTCCATACCATACAACACCCAGTGCTCATCCCAACAGGTTCCCTCCTCAATGTCCATCTTCATTTTTAAAAAGGAGTATAGAAATATGCGAGCATTTTAATGTCAGGGTTTGTGGAAGGTTATATTCCAATATATAAGGATCAAAAGACAAAGGTATCCGAATTATTGTGAATTCAGTAGTTCAGTTTGAGCCCCAACAGTATGTTCATTGTTACCATATTGCTTTACCTTCCAAACTTCAGCCTGTGAGTCTCTTGTTCAGGGAATATAATGGACATTATTCTGTACTGTTTCTGTTACTTAAGAGCCACATGAAAAAGAGTGTAAGAATTCAACGGTTCTAAAAGGTTTGAGAAATATGCAGCCTCAAGCATTTGGTAATTCCTCATACTTTCCCAAACATACATTCAAATACCCCAGAGACAACCAACTAATATCAAATTATTGAGTTAATCAGACTATCTGGGCAGTTGTCTCATTTCTCTGCTATTTAAGCCTGAGTACTAAAGGTGACTCAGTGAGAAAATGGCATGTAGACATGCCAGGGAAAACCACATATGGGGAGCAAATACACCTGTTATGGAAACATCTGTGACCATTTCCAAGGAAAAGAATACGCAGGATTAACACTATGTGTCAGTGACAGATGTTGCTCTACATCTATAACCACAGAGCTCATGCCCATTTGTCCACTATAGGACTGTTGTACCCCCTGAATTACTCACTCTTGATTCCCTGATCATGTTGGAGTAGTAGGCTATGGCATACCTGTGGGAAAGTATACCATGTGCTACAGGGGTTGGAGTTATGAACTATAAACATATATTTAGCAGGTAAATATCTAGAGTAATCTCTTTTACTCAGCATGTGTCCTCTGTTAACCCTTTTGAATCTCATGCTGTTTTTATAAAATGGTCTTTATTACTTTAGTAGTCTGTTTGGGCTGCCTTAACAAAAAATCATGGATTGGGTGGCTTAACAACAGAAATTTATTTTTCCACAGTCCTGGAGGCTGGACCTCTGAGATCACTATGCCGGCCTAGTCAGTTTCTGGTGACAGCTCTCTTCCTGGCTTGCAAATGGCCATCTTCTTGCTGTGTCCTTATATGGTAGAGACAGGTATCTTTTTCTTTTCCCTTCTTATAAAGCCACCAATTGGACCGCACCCTTTGATCTTTAACCTCAATTGTCTCTTAAAAGCCCTATCTTTAAACATAGTCACATTGGGGATTGGGACTGTAACATAGGAATTTGGCAGTGGGTGGGGGTTGAGGAGGATACAGTTCAGTCCACAGCATATGGATATGTGAGGATCCGTATCCATGGATCCGTATGTGAGGATGCTATGTCACAACAAGGTCAATTGTGGATTGTTATTCAAGAAAAAAAATTGCCTAGGAGTTTCATGTCCAAGTCACATTTTATTTAAGTAAAAGTCCTAAGTCAAGTATCATCATTCCTGGAATTATCTTCTTCTTTAATTTAAAAACTGGTGAAAGGTGATGTGGGCTTGAGTTGAATCAGAGGGGAGAAGACAAACTGTCTTAACAGGGAAGTGGGTGAAGCACACAACATTTGGCTCAAATATTGCCTCAGTTTTTAGTTCAAGCAAATCATTTAACCTCTCTAAGTTTTATCAGTAAGTTGGAAACAATGATGACTACTTTCTTTTTTTAATTAAAAAAAATTTGGGGGCGCCTGGGTGGCTCAGTTGGTTGAGAGACCGACTTCGGCTCAGGTTGTGATCTCATGGTTTGTGAGTTCGAGTCCGCGTCGGGCTCCGTGCTGACAGCTCAGAGCCTGGAGCCTGCTTCTGATTCTGTGTCTCTGTGTCTCCCTCTCTCTCTGCCCCTCCCTCACTCATGCTTTGTCTCTCTCTGTCTCAGAAATAAACATTAAAAAAAATTTAAAAAAAATAAATTTTATTGAGGTATTGACATAACATTGGAAGTATCAAATTAAAATGAGTCAATATTTGTAGACACTGTGAAATAACTACAATAAATCTAGTTACTATCCATCATTCATAGTTAAAAATTTCTTATGATGAGAACGTTTAAGATATACCCTATTAGCAACTTTCAAATAAGCAATATAGTAGTATTAACTACAGTCACCATTGCATCCCCCTGAGTTATTTATAACTGGAAGTTGGTACTCTTTGACCTGTTCACTCAGTTTGCCCACCCACAACCCCTCCCCTCTGGCAAGCAACGATTTGTTTGCTGTATCTGTGAGCTTGAGTTTTGTTTATTTTGTTTTGATTTTTTTTTTTACATTCCACATATAAGTGAAATCATATGGTATTTGTCTTTCTCTGTTTGACTTATTTCACTTAGCATGCTTTCAGAGCCTATCCATGTTGTTACAAGTGGCAAGATTTCATTCTTTTTTATGACTGAGTAGCGTTCCATTTGTGTGTGTGTGTGTGTGTGTGTGTAAACACACTACATTTTCTTTGTCCATTTATCCACTGATGGACACTAATAAGACATATAGATGGCCAACAGATGCATGAAAAGATGCTGAATATCACAAATCATCAGGAAATTGCAAATGAAAACTACTAAGATAGCATCTCACACTTGTTGGAATGACTAGTATCAAAAAGACGAGAACTAAGTGTTGGTAAGGATGTGGAGGAAAGGGAACTCTCGTGTACTATTGGTGGCAATGTAAACTGGTGCAGTCACTATGGAAAACATAAGGGGAAATAAAAACTTAAAAACAAAAGATAAAGAAAATGTATGGAGTTCCTAAAAAAGTTAAAAGTACAACTACTATATGACCCAGTAGTTCTACTGCTGGGTATTTATCTGAAGAAAATGAAAACACTGGGTATTGATCGGAAGAAATTTCAAAAAGATACATGCATCCCCATGTTTATTGCAGCATTATTTATAATAGGCAAGATATGGATAGCTACTTCTTAATGTATCTTTAGAGTTTGAACAACTCAATAAAAATGCTTAGCACAGGGACTTGGACATAGTAAGATGTTAGGTATATTTCTCTTTCTTCCCCTTTCATATCCTTTATCAAGTTAAGCTACAGTTTAGTTTCTTATGAATCCCAGTTTGTGGATTCATTTCCAATTTGCAGTTCCAGGAAATTGAGAAATACAGAGCCATCATATGAACAATATCATCAAATATAAGAAAGTGGGAAGTCCAACTTTAGTAATCCTTAAATTCTCCTCGATCTGAAGGTGAAGTTAAAGTGTCACAGTTGAGCAATAAATGAATTAACCTTGCTTGCAGTAGTAGGCAGTCTTTAACAGATTCATGGAAGCCTGCTTAGAAGTTTCCTGAGGGTCAGGCTTCAGGTTGTCCTGTTCTGTGTTTGAATTAGTGACCTGGATCAAGAAATAAGTTGCTGTGTTTGGTATTCAGCTAAGAGAAATGGCACTGTGTTGATGCTGAGCAGTGGACTGAATCCAGTAGACACATGTTCTGCACTTGGGTCCTGAGAAGTAATGCTTGTAAAACAGTCTCAAGCATTTTAGTGGATGCTACACTCTGTGTCATTAAAAAATGTGTACACTTATCCCCACATCCTTTAAGGTTGAGCTCAGCCCGGGTCTCCTCTGCAGAGTTTTACATGAGCCCTTGGTTTGAGCTGAGTGCTCTAGTAATTCCAACCTAAAGTAACAAAACTGGTCCAATGATGTTGAAGGTCCCTTGAAGCAAGACACAGTACCTTAGAGGTTATTAAATTTTTTTTAATGTTTATTTAATATTGAGAGAGAGAGAGCAAGTGCAAGTGGGGGAGAAGCAGAGAGAGAGAGGGAGACACAGAATTCAAAGCAGGCTCCAGACTCTGAGATGTCTGCACAGAGCCTGATGCAGGGCTCTAACTTAAGAACCCTGAGATCATGACCTGAGCCAAAGCTGGACACTTAACCAACTGAATCACCCAGGTGCCTCATTGCTTATTATATTCCCAATGTTCTGGCATATAGGAGGACATTTTTAATAAATTCTGGGCTGTTAGTAGAATAAAAATCAGGAGTAGGCAGTGTTGAATTGATGATCTGATTTTTTAATTGATTAAATTAAATTTTAATTGATTTAATTGATTAATTGCCCACACACATAGACAATAAAAACAACAAAAATATCCTGCCAAGAAATTGGTGTCTTTGAAGTGCCTTGTGAATACTCATGAGCATGTTTCCTATTCTAGTGTTGGTCAAAAAACTAAACTCAGTAACTTCATTTCTTTCACCTCAAGGAAGGGTCTGCAGTTCTTTGATATCCAGAACAACCAGAGTGAGGCATGTTAAATAATTCAAATGAGAAATTTCTAGTTTCAACCTTTATGTATCTCCTGGGCTTTGCTTTGTTCACCCAGTCATCTGCAAAAACCATCAAATGCTCAAATTCACAGTCTGTGATTTGGTGACCCTGAACCTCTTGGTGGCCTGGAATGAACATGGAATACTCGTATTTAGCACTTGGAGCCCAGTCAGACATTAGTTTTCCTGCCGTGAAATCCTCTGATGCCAACGAAGAGGGAAATCAGAAACAGAAATCAGACAATTCTGGCCCACTGCCTCCCAATGCAATGATTCCCTGACATAAATGGGGCTGAAGGCTGGATTTCTCTCTCCTAAATCTTTTTATCCAAGTTATTAAAGTTTGTTACTTCTTGGAGCCATGAAATTGAAGAATACTTTGCTGAGATGATGAAGATTTTAGATTCTAAAATGTCCCCCTGTGTCTCCTGTCAGGAAGTGTGGGCCTTGACTGGGGTGAGAGGCAATTTTCTGATGCTCATATACTTGTGTATAACTCATGTTCTACCCAAGAGACTGAGTTTTCTGTACAAGAAGCCATGCCAATCCATTGAAAATCCTTGGGTTGCATGTTTCCATGTTTATGACTTCTCCATGTAGTTGGTTCTGTTCCAACTCATTTGAAAGGGGGGACATCTGTTGGATTATTTCTTGTGATATCTATGTTTGCTGAAAGTCTACTCTGACAGGTCAGTGTAAAATAACCCAAGATGGGGTGGGGGCGGGGGGGTCTCAGTCATTGGCTGAGTGGCTCTTAAGTGCAGGAACACATTTGAGATGATTATCCAAGACAATGACTTCAAGATCAAACCAGGCCACAGAGTTAGCCACAGGGCTTTGCAGATTCTTTGCAGCTCAGCCCTCTGGGGTGTGCTGTCACTATGCTTGCCAGTAATGAATTTCACGTCCATGTGGGAGCTTTCAGGTCTGGACACACTCTAAAGCCATATGTACTTCTTTAGTCACTTCAGACATCATTCTGCTTTGCAACTTGAAGAACGGTCTGTGTAAGTCAGGGAGGTTTGCCATGGCATCAGACCTCCTTCTAAAACCCACATCTCTTGTATAAGAACTGTGATTCTGAATAGTTGACTCATTAGTATTTCCTGCTAAGGAACAATGGGAGTAGCCTGAGGAAATGACATCCACACAAGTAATTACCAAACTTTATTTCATTCGGTGTTTGGATACTCTTTAACCTCAAATGTTTTTTCCAGACTGGTAACATATAGCAAAATCAGTTGGTATGACTTACCCTTTTCTTTTTTCTTTCACTTCTCTAGTGTGATGCCAAGTGTAGAGAAGTTACCAAAAAGAGGTGGCAAGAGAAAACAAAAGTCAAAGGTCCCAACCCATTTCTCTCTCTCCTGGAAATCCTATTTTTTGACGGTAGCCACTAACTCTCAGAAAGGTCAAGCCAAACTCAGTCAGAGGTGGGGTTGGAAACCTTGGTAGCACTGTGGTACGTGATAAGCATATGTAAATAGCCCAGTTGAAAGTCATTGGCACTGAGTATCTTCTTTAAAATGGTCTTATGCTCCAGGCACCTGGGTGGCTCAGTCAGTTCAGCGTCCAACTTTGCCTCAGGTCATGATCTCACTGTTTGTGGGTCCGAGCCCCACGTTGGGCTTTGTGCTGACAGCTAGGAGCCTGGAGCCTCCTTTGAATTCTGTCTCTCTCCTCTCTCAAAAATAAATGAGCATTAAAAAAATTAAAAACAAAATAAAATGGTCTTATGCTCTTGGCATAACTATAAGAGTGAATCCCCAGGAAAGCCTGCCTCAAAGCACCACATTGCTTAAGAGTATGACAGTTCGTTTAATAGTTTTATTCTCCAGTATTACCAAATGATATGAAAATATCCAGGTGCCTTCTGAAGTATAGAGGGAGCCAGAGGTATACTTCTTTATAGGAAGAGTGACGCTATAATCCTCCTGAGCCCTCTGAGGTCCCTAAGCCTACCACCCAGGTGATATCCTGTAAGTGATTAGACGGTGGTAGATTGTAGAATAGTTTCTACATATGAAAAAATCAATTTTGGAAGATGAGTTGCCACCCAAAAGATACTCATTTATCAAGTACCTATTAAGTACCAGACTCTTGGTGAGGGACATTACAGATACTCTTTTATGTACTTCTCACCAGGAAACTCTTAGGTCATGTTCACATTTTACAGATGAGAAAAATGAAGCATCCGGAGATTAAGTAGCTAGTCTACAGCAGCTCATTTGTCAAGTGTTAGAACCTGGAGTTGAGTTCAGGTCTGAATGAAGCTCCTTGAGGTCAGAACTTTTTCTCTTTATGCTCATGAGGGATTCCCCAGTGCCTAGAAGAGTGCCAGGCAAACTGTAGATGCACAAGGCACATTGTCAGATGATTGTGTTAATGAGAGATTCCCGCGTGTGTGCTAGTAACCATTACTTGGTACTGTCTTATCTCAGTCTCTCCACTCTAGTCCTTTGCCTATCTATGTCTCCCACACTTTTCCAGAGGAAAGTGGAACCCAGGCTGCATCAGCCTGCTGGGCAAAGTTTCATCTCTGTATGTATACATCCTGCTGAGGGAAAGCAGCAGTTGTCAGCAGGAAGTTGTCTCCGTGGGTCTGGTTCCCTCCCTCTTTCCATCTCATCCTTCCTCTCACAAAGACACTCTGAGGCCCTGCTATGTGGGCTGAGCACTGGAGTTTCACTATGAACAAAGCTGACATGGTCCCTGTCCTCATGCAATTTCTTGGTTAAATTATATATGTGATGAATATTTTGACAGAAAAGTAGAGGGTGTTATAGGAACATACAAAAAGAGGACCCAACCTATTCTTTGAGGTCACAGAAGATCTCCTTGCACATTTGAACTTGAAGATAAGACATAAGTAATGCTGGCAAGGATGTGAAAAAAAGGGAATCCTTGTATCCTGTTGGTGGGGATGTAAACTGGCATAGTCCCTGTGGAAAATAGTATGGTGGTTCCTCAAGAAACTAGAAATAGAACTGCCATATGATCCAGCAATCCCACTTCTGGATATATATCCAAAGGGAACAAAATCATTATAAGAAACATCTGTTTTTTCATGTTCATTGCAGCATTATTCACAGTAGCCTAGCTTTGGAAACAGTCTAATTATCTGTTAATGGGTGAATAGATAAATGTGATATATACATGTGAGATATACATATTTATGTATACACATGTGTACATGTATGTATGCATATATATATATATACACACATGTATATATTTATATGAATGCTATTCACTCTTAAGAAAGAAGGAAATCCTGCCATTTACAACAACATGGATGAATCTGGAAGGCTTTATGCTAAGTGAATAAGCCAGAAAGAGAAAGATGAATACTTCGTGATATCACTTATATTCCTGTGGAATATGTATAAAGAGTTGAACTCAGAAACCAGAATAGAATGGTGGTTACCAGAAGCCAAGACTGGGAGAAATGGGGAGAGGTTGGTAAAAGAATACAAACTTCCAGTTAGAAGTTGAATAAAGTCTGAAGATCTAATGTATAACATGATGACTACAGTTGATAAGACTGTATTGTATAATTGAAATTTGGTAAGAAAGTAGCACTTAAATATTGTCACACACACACATACACAAGGTAAATATGGGAGGTGATAGATGTGTTTAAATTAATGATGGGAATTCTTCATAATGTATATGTATACCAAATCATCATGTTGTACACATTAAATATATTATAATTTATTTGTCAATTATACCCCAATAAAGCTGGGGGTGGGGGGAAGAATGAGTACGAGTTCATTGGAGGTCTCTCCCTAAGATACTTTTAGTGGGCTCAGGAATCAAATCTATTTTCATAATAATACTAAGAAGTAATTAGCTGTTTTAATTCTCATTCTTTTTCAAGTGTACGGGGGAGTTTTCCAGAGGCTACATGATGTATGATGCTGCAACATATTAGATGTAGACGTAGATATGCAAATCCATCTGTATTCTATTAAACCAGACATTAAAGAGATTTGCAAAAATGTGAAACAATGCCACTCTTTTCACTAATATATTTTTGGTTTGGGAAAATAAAGTTACTTTTCATAAAATATTTATGTTAAAGTATAATCAGTTTACTATGTTATTTTTAGATGAATACAATAGTTAAAAGTTTCCTGGTTTTAATTTGTGACATGTAAATATCCATAGATAGATTCCACATTTTTTTAAAAAGCTCTTGGGAATCCTTAATAACTTTTAAGAATGTAGAGGAGTCCTGAGTCCAAAAAGTTTGAGAATTGCTGAGCTAAGTAGAGAGGAGGATGGAGTGTTTCATGTTGAAGAAAAACATGAAAGCATATGGAAAGCCCTGATTTAGGACACCACGTATAGTTTTGAGGAAAGTATTGTTGGAACATAGTGAAGATGAGAGGGTATAAAATGAAGGTCATTGGGTAAGCAGTACCAGATTTGGGGGCAAGCACTTCATCTCAGCTCACTGGGAAGTCACTAAAGGTTTTTAAGCACACTGGAATTTTTCAGATTTATGTTGGAGGAAAGAAAGAAAAAGGAAGGAAGGAGGGAAGAAGGGAGGAAAGGTAGATCAGTTGGGGAAAACTTGGTAAGCCATAAGATGAGGGCAGTAGGATTGGATAGAAGAGAGTGGAGTTAAATGATATTGAAGAAGAGGAATTTAGAGAACCAGGTATTTGGATATCAATGGGGAGAGAAGTTATTGCATAAAAAGAAATGAATTGCCATATGGCTTTTTAATCATGCAGCTTTATCTTATTTTTATATCATTTTCAGGTGTATAACATAATGATTTGACATTTGTATACATTGTGAAATGGTCACCACAATAAGTCTAGTTGCCATCAGTCACCATACAAAATTATTGGTATTATTGACTATTTCCCATGCTGTACATTATACTCCCATGACTGACTTATTTATAGCTAAAAGTTTGTAATTCTTAATCCCCATCACCTATTTCCCCTGACATATACCCAACTCCCTTCTCCTCTGGCAACCACCGATTTGTTCTCTGTATCTATGAGTTCGGGTTTTTTTGGTTTGTTTGTTTTGTTTGTGTTTTAGATTCCACATATATGTAAAATCATTTAGTATTTGTCTTTCTGTGACTTATTTCATTTAATGGCCATCCTCAGTGTCCATCTGTGTTGTCACAAATGGCAAGATCCCATTCTTTCTCATGGTTAAACAGTATTACATTGGTGTATATATATATATATATATATACACCTCATCTTCTCTATCCATTCATCCATTAATGGACACTTACATTGTTTCCAGAACTTGACTATTAAAAATAATGCTGCAATGAACATAGGAGTGCATATATCTTTTTGAATTCGTGTTTTCATTTTCTTCACTAGTAGAATTGTTACACAGCTTGATTTTAAATCCCAGTGCCGCCCTACTTGTTCTGTGACTATGGGCAAGTTATTTAATCTCCATAAGCTATAATTTTCTCATCAGTGAAAAAATAGGGATAAGAACCACATCTCATGTAGCAATTGAAATTATTAAAAACAAACATACTTAGTAACTGGAATACCATAATATTATGATTAATATATTAATAATTGTTAGTTTCCCTTATTGTCTCTTTAAATTCATTTTCTTCCTAACTATTTTTAAATGGTGCCAGTAGCTGGCAGGGTTCCTTAAGTAACATGAAGTTTTTGGGAAGGGGAGGGTCTATACAATTTGCAAAATGTTCCTCCTGTGATTCCCATATGTCACTGGGGGTGTGTTTTCCTCAAGTGCATACAAGCATGTTTCTCTGTCTCTCTCACCTTGAGGACAACTCCATCTTTTAGATTCAGTTCTTCTTGTCCTATTTGTTCCCTTTTAACTTGAAACTTTGTCCAGTTTCTCTTTTCCACAGTCTGATTCTGCTGCCATATCCAATCCCTTTTGCCTTTGTTCTCCAAATCTTAAGCTAGTCTCTTTCCATGTCTTGTCATGTCCCTAACTTTGCAGAATTTTCTTCCCCAGTAACTTCCATCTACAGACAGAATAATTTATGGGGAGAGTTAGGACAATCTTCATATGATTATAAATGAAACCTGATAGTTCTTAGGGAAAATCACATGACTAGGGTGTGAACTACCTTCTGTCCCTGTTTCTATTAGCTTTTGAAAGGCTGTTCTCAAAGGCCTTGACGTGAGAATTTAGGGTGGTATTTCATTGAAGAGCGGGAGGAAAAAGAGTCAGTGAGCTACAGGGTCACAGGACCATGAGAATGCTTTGCATTTTGTCTAGCGGCCCTTATAAGAGAGAAGCAGAGCCCCGGAGGTGAGCAGAGGAGAGCCTGAGTCTGGCAGTCTGCCCTGAGACAATGAGCTTCGTCTGCACGCAGATTCCCAGCTCACAGACAGTACACATTTGAATAGAGCTCATTGTTTATCACTTGGGTGGAAAACAGAGGAAATAGGCCAATGAGTCAGGCACCCACTTGTTTTAAAAGGAATTTTTCTAAGGATTTCAGAGAAATAGAAGAAAATCCAAGAGTTCAAGACAAGATGAAGGGGAGAGGGACAAATAACTCCTTGATGTTAATGATGCTCTTCAGTCTTTGCTAAGAGCCTGTGATCCCTGAGCTGTGGGTTCCACCTCTGAACCTAAATCCAGTAGGGAAGCTAATTCCATACTGGGGAAGGATTCTGACTAAGATATAATTTGAAGTAATCTGAATTCATTGATCCTCTCCCTTTCTCCATTTAAAGGACAGTTCTGTGAAATACCTTCCTCTTCACGGAAGCTGAGGAACACAGAGAGGGTGTTATACTCTGTATAAATTCTTTAAAATATGTAACTGATGAGCAAATGGCATAAACTTACAATCTTAGGCTGGTCCTGCTCTGTGACTTGATTTCCTGATCTGCAGAAGCTCACACTGACATTCCATTTTCCAGTAGCTCAGGACTTGGTGTAGGAATAGTCTTTCCATTGTGTCATTTCAGTTGGGAAAAATGTGTGGTAGTGATATAAATGCCACTAAAAAGAAGGAAATGACTTGGTGTCCATGGCAAAAACTCAACTATGTTTTGCTGAAAGCTCCAGATTGCAATTCAAACTTGATTCATTTTCTTTTCTTATTTTCAGTAACTTTTTTTTTTCCAGTTTGGTTACAAAGGAATAAAATTTAGAAACTGCAGAAAATCCTAAGGAAGATAATAAAAACAACCTGTAACCTGACCTTCAGAGACAACCTAGTATGGTGCTATATCTTTTAACATTCTATAATTAATGGAGTATTCTGTACTGTTGAGTAACCTGCCTTTATCATTCCTAATTCATATTACAGTTTTTATATTACTATGTATTCTATTTTTTCTCAATACAATTTCAAAGACAGCAAAACACTTTTGAGTAGTTCTCTATTTTTGAGCATTAAGATTAGTTTCAATTTTCACTGTTAAAATACTTCTTACTGAAGTTTTGTACTGAGCATTCATTCATTCTTATTCAATAAATATTCTTTGCTTACTTACCATATTCAAATCATGAAATTAGGCATTGTTTGTAGGTGACAGAAAGAGAAATGAAAATGGAAATACTCCTTTCCTTCAAAGGACTTACTGAAAAGGGCCAGTATCTCCATAATGATAGTAACTGTTTAAGAAGTGCCTCTTTTTCTTCTGTGAGTTTCATGTCCCTTTGTAGTCTCTGTAAATGTGACTCATGAAACCAACTCTTGGAGCTGATTTTGGTCCATATTCTTTACTTCAGAAAGTATTGTGTAAGAGCCCAATAAAATTATATGGGGTTTATTTGTTAGATATGTTGCTAACTCATAAGCTAAATATGTAAATTAGAAAATACTCAGAATAGTATTACAGTGATTATAGTTGGTATACTTTTGCAACAATAAATACAAAGTACACAGAGAAATAGCTGAAATTTAATTCCGTTATAATCATATTTAGCTCAGAAACTCTAGATTGCACAGTATAACTAAAATCTTGGTTCAACAGCAGGATAATTGTGTTTCCGACTCAAGTGTAGTCACGACCTTACTTTTTTAGGGCAATGAAATATTTTAATGGAATTATTGGTATCTCATTCTGCTACTGAAATCAATATTGCCTTTGTTATTACTTGCCCAGTGGGCATGGCTGCTTTGCTTACTTGTGTAGTACACACTTCTGAAGTTAAGACCATAGGAGTGATTCCATTTGAATCCGTGATTCTGTTTTAGGACTGCAAGTTGCAGTTTTTAATTCTAAGCGTCCCCTCTAGGAAATCATACCCTTATTATCGACAAAAAGATGAAAAACATGCAGATACATTTGGTTAAAAGCAGCAGGATCATGGTAGTAGAAGGCAGAATTTGAAGATGACTCCATGATCTGTACCCCTGTTCTTACTCCCATAATTATGTTAAACTGTATGGTAAGTGGGGTATTGTTGGATGGTCCAAGCTAAGTATACAAACCTTTTAAAAGAAGAGAGTTTCCTCTGGCTGTGAGTAGAAGAGGAAGTCAGGGAGATTTGAAGAATCATCAACTCACCATTGATGGCTTGAAGATGGCAGGACTATGTAGAAAGGATAGTAAGGAAATGAATTCTGTCAACAACCAGTGAGCTTGGAAGAGAACCTCAAGAGCTAAATGAGAAGTGCAACTGGCCAACACCTTGAATGTGATACTTTGAGTGGAGGAACCAGCTAAGCCCACCTGGAATTCTGACGTACAGAACTGTCGGATAAACTAGTATAGTGGTCATAACAAATCAGACTTTATGCCTTACTATTAGCTGGTTGGTCACATATTTACCACCAATCAAGGACATAATATTTTTTTAAAAAATTAAATAAGGTAAGAGTAAATTTTATGAAACTGTTCACTGAACTCCCAAATAATAAAAGAACATGGTATATCATCAAAAGAATGAAACCCATAATGTATGCATTTTTTGTATTACTAAAAATTACTATAAATTACTTCTTATAATTTATAACAAACCAGTGCATAGTAGTTCAACATATGACATAATAAAAATTTATTTAGGCTGGTGTTAGGTACAGAGGAGGGTCACTTTAACCCTACCTGGGCAATAAAGGAAGTTCTTCCTAGAGGAAGTAGTGATTGTCAAGAAAATGCAAGAGGTAACTTGCCTATGTTTACAGACCCAAGGAAAATCATTTTTTTCTGATACTATGCATGAAAAAAATTGGGGAAGTATAAGACAACTGTGATAAGCTAAGAGGATGGGAATAGGAGATAGGTAAGAAAATAGGATTTTATTTCCTCTCCTATTTCCAAGTCTTAGGATGATCATCTTAGGAATGCTCTTGTCAAGACCCTTCCTTCAAAACCTCCCCTGGGAATGAAAGGAGCCTCAATTACAGGGGCTAAGGATGGCATTTTATTAATTAGTTAATTAATGAGTTAAGTTTAATGGATGATAGCCCTACTGGGGGTGGGGTGGGGGCTAAGCCACAAGCATCTGAAACAACCTTAGGTAAGGGCTGAATGCAAATAATTATATTACCTAGAATTGACAACCTAGAAAGGACAAAAAAAAAAAAAAAGCCATAATCATGGCTTATTAATGCTTTTACTTCAATTTATAAAATTAGGGTAATAGTCATTCCTGTCCATCTTATTAAACCAATGTGGTGACAAATGAAAAGTTGTTCTCACTAAGATCCTTTTGTAGAAAGAAAGTTGTACAAAAATATAGAAATTGCAACCTTTCTTATTCAGATGTCTTTGCGCCCTGCAAAACGTGGCCGACTGTAGAGCTCTCTGTGTCCTTTTGAGCCTTCTGCGCTTGCAGTGAGTGCACCTTTTGGAACATACGGAGTTGAAGGTGATTTCAGGGAAAAGCATAGGTGCCTTTTGGAGAATTGTGCCTCTACTAACTCAGGACTGATTCCTAGAAGTCAAGGGAGAGACAGAGTATTTATAGTAATGTCAAGCAAAAGACCCATTGGATCCATATGAGCATAAAGAGAGACAAAAACATGCAAAACATAACTGAGCTACATAGCACTCATTCTTATTATGCTGTCACTCCACAATTGATTACAAAAGTAATCTTTTCACTCTTCGATGGCCCTGTCCATCAGGAGTTATGTTAATCATGCCAACCCAAATGTTTGCCTTTGTCTTATATTATCATTGATAATGTTGTGGAAATCAGGATGTTTTTCTCCATTCTAAGATGTCCTGTTGAACAGGTTTTAATATGATCAAGGAAATATCCTTGTTCTCACTCTCACTGTTCTGGCTGCCTTGGCACTCTTCCGGGTACATGCTGAATGAGATCATATATTTAGCAGGGTGATGTCTTACCTAAGAGAACTGAGACAAATAGAGACATTTCTACATCCACCATTCAGGAACAAATGCTACAGGAAAGAGATTTGAGGATATAATGTAACATGCATGGGATTTAGAAGGAGAAAAACCTGGGCTTACACCCTGTGTGATCTTGAGCAAGTTTTTCATCTTCTCTCAGTTATATAATTGCCATGAAGTTTGCCTGGGATTATGCATCAGAGTATCAGTTCAATAAATGTCAATTTGCTTCCCTTTCTTCTTGACCATCCAGTTTCAGGAAAATTTGCTACCTGGTTTAAGAGCTCAAAAGAGTTACAAATGCCTATGTCCTATGGAGCAAGAAACTTTGCATTATTATTTTACCTTTAGCTCAGAGTTTTTCTCTGAGCTAAACTAGAGTTTTCAGGGCTAGTGATCACAGGAACGCCAACCAATAAAGGGGGTACTTCAAAGCCTGAGGTAATGAAATGGATAGTTGGAGAAGCAAGTCAGAATGAAACTTCATGGGGCGCCTGGGTGGCTCAGTTGGTTGAGTGGCCGACTTCGGCTCGGGTCATAATCTCACAGTCCGTTTGGTTCGAGCTCCGCGTCGGGCTCTGTGCTGACAGCTCAGAGCCTGGAGCTTGTTTCAGATTCTGTGTCTCCCTCTCTCTGACCCTCCCCCGTTGATGCTCTGTCTCTCTCTGTCTCAAAAATAAATAAACGTTAAAAAAAAATTTAGAATGAAACTTCATAATTTTCACCCTGGGCATTTACATACTGTCTGAAACTGATATGACCAATTTAAACTGTTGTTTAAATCATTTTTGAAATTTTTCACTTGAAACTTTTTACATGAACATTTGGAAAGTTTTTTGGTGGGCAAAGGTGATAGGTGTGATATTCCCTCTCTGATCTGTCAACAAAATGGCATTCAGGTTAATATAGCTACACTTTCAAATAGTACTCCGTATAACTGCCTAAGATTTTAGAATTCAAGTTACAAATCAAGTAGACACATACAGATTCATTTTTGAAAAGAAAAATGCCTATGTGTGTGAAAATTTCAACTGAGCTTTTGAGAATGGTTTATAAGCATGTTCTTTGGTTTTGTTTGTTTTAGCCTCTGTTTCATAATGGCTTCTACAAAGGGGTCAGGAGGTTCCCTCCTTGGCCTCCTAATATGATGTGACTAGGGACCCACTTGGTCCCTCTTGTCTTGAAGATCCTTTGGAAGACCGTGGAATGTGGTAGTGATCCCTCTATTAGTTTCTTCTGACCAGCACAGACATTTTTCAGAGGGAGAGCAGGGCCCTTTCCAAGTCTGATCTCAACCCTCGCTGTGTCCAGATTGTGTCACAGGCTGTGTCTACATTGTGGTTTCAGGCACTTGCATTTACCAACTTGGTTTTGGCTGGAGAATGAAGAGTTCCTATCGTGAATATACCCAGTTGCCTCATAATCCAAAGATGAAAGAAAGCAGATAAGCACAATCTACTCCGTCCTCACCCAACTTTTATTTCTCTACATCTGGCTGTACTCAGAAACAGGAAAATTTTAATTTTAGCTCTTTAGTTCTTTGAGGCAGATTTTTACTTTGCAAACTCCTAGGTGTTTAATGGAACTTTCTGAGACTAACTTTGTTCATAATTGTTTAATATTATCCTTCAGGGAAATTTCTAAGGTCAAAAGTCTATAAATTTATGTGGTATTTGTAATGGATAGCTGTTTTTTAGCATTTAGGAAGCCAATAGTTTTCTTAAAAGAACTCACACATGTTCGAGTGTTACATGTATTTTTGCTTTAAAAAAAACTTGTGATAACTTTTAAGCTAATAATAATAGTGGTGACAATGGCAAGAACAACAGCATCAATAATAAATGAGTCCTTATACGTTTCAAGTACTATGCTAGCTCTTTACCTGAGTTACAGAACTTAATCCTCACCAAGGCCTAGTAAAGTAGGTAATTTATTTTCTCCATTTTTCAGATGAGGAAACTGGAGCTTAGAGAGATTTAATGACCTGTTCAAGGTCACAGAAGAGATGAAGTGTTTGCTAGATTTTGAACCAGGCATCTCCTTTCAATTTAAGGCTTATCTAAGAGCAAATGCAACTCAACATCACTAATTGTTAGGGAAATAGAGATCAAAGTCACAAGGAGACACTGCTTCACATCCATTAAGATAGCTATTATCAAACACACACACACACACACACACACACACACACACACACACACACACGTGTGCACACACATACACACAAAACCCAGAAAATAATAAGTTTTGATGAGAATGTAAAGGAATTGGAACCCTGTAAGCATGGCTGGTGAGAGTATGAAAATTGTATAGCTCCTGTGGACAACAACATGGAACTTCCTTAAAAAGTTAAACAGAATTACCATTTGATCAGCAGTCTCGCTTTTCAGTATTGCTTATACTTATTCATAATAGCCAATAGGTGGAAACAACAACCCAAAATCTATCAACAAAGAAACTGATAAACAGATACAAACAATATATGTAACAAAAGTAAACAAGCTTGTAAAACAAATTCTATATATAGACAATGGAGTATTATTCAGCTTTAAAAAGGAATGAATTCTGGCACATGCTACAACATGGATAAACCTTGAGGATATTACAAGGCTAAGTAAACTAAGCCAGACACAAAAGTATAAATAGTGTTTGATTTTACCCTAGGAGTAATCACTTCATAGAGACGGAACATAGAATGGTTTCCAGGTATTGAGGGCAGAGGGAAATGGGAAGTTAGTGTTTAATGGGTATAGAGTTTCAGTTTCAGAAGATGAAGAGTTGTGGAGATGGATGGTGGTAATGGTTGCACAGCAGTGTGAATGTGCTCATGCCCCTGAACAATACACTTAAAAGTGGTTCAAATGGTAAATTTTACGGGGTATGTATTTTTTACCACAATAAAAGATAATTAGAAATAAATTTTTAAACTAAATAGTGACCAGAGTGTCTTCAAATGATGGATTCAACTATGTTTTAACTGAAATCAGTGAATTCTGTTGTAACTGATGAGTAGCAATTACCTTATGGGAGGTAGTCCTTCTCTCTTTTCAATAGAAGCATCATTTGACTTCTTTTTTTCAAGGCTTTGGGTTATATTCTCCTGGGGTCCTTTAAGAGAAAGATAAGATAAAGTACCCATTTTTATGCCTTCAATATTAGTTGTGTTTCCTCATCCATTCCCTTCAGCTAAACCATTTACTTTACACACCTCCATGAGTGGAGTGGAGTATAAGCTGTTAGCCTTCACTGGTCTGAAGAAGATGTCATTTTATTTTTCCTCTGCTTTCTCTGTCAACCCCCCGTGGACTTAGCAGCAGCCTCTGTGACACAGATGACACTTGGTTCAGTTTTTGTTTGGCCCACCTCATTTTCCTTCCATTCACTCAGGGGAATGTCTCTAGCCTTGGGATCTGACAGTCAGCATGTGATGAAGGACAACCAAAATGGCACACACAACACAGATTTTAGCCTCAGCCTTTTCCTTTTTTTTTTTTTTTTTAAATATGGTGAGTCCTTGCCTGTAAAATACCTAATTAAAGATAAGGCCTCATATGGGAAAGAAAACTTCTCCCAAGGCCCTTGAATGGGCCATGACTTTTGTTTGTTGTTGTTTTGTTTTTGGTTTTGTTTTTTGGTGGGTCTCCTACTAAATCATAGTGAACTGTCCCCTAAACTAACAACAAAATCTGGAGCACTGGACCACTGTGTATGTCCTGCCTCTACTTGGTATAGTTTTTAAAAAGATATAATAAGTATGTGGACATTTTCAATTTATTTTTAGATACATATTTATTCATTTTGAGAGGAAGAGATTGAGTTTGGAATTATGGCTTGAATTACCATAACTAGGTAATGTTCTTTATTTACTTAGACATAACAATTATTCATTTCTTTGGACAAATATAAACAGTTGCAGTATTATTTTGCACTAAGTCCATTAATATGCATTTGTGTGAACATGCTTTGTTGATAAACGTTTGGAAGAATCAATGCTGTAGGCCTTTTTCACATCATCATAGCTTATCATTGTTAGGGAATTTATCAGCCATGAAAAATTGGTGACGAATATAATAGCATATGTCACTTTTTAAGGAATGTAGATTAACTGAAGAAGTGAATTAGTTATGAGTATATGCCAAATAAGCAGATAACCACATAAAACTTGTCATAAGATGTCAATAAGTGTAAGTACTTAGGTAAAAAATTAGATTGTATTTTTTGAAAAATGGTAGATGTGGCTTAAAAAAAAAAAAGAATTGTGAAAATTGGAAACTTCTGATGACTGTCCCTTCTAGACATTCTTTGGCCTATGCATGTTGTTCCCTCACAAATCCAATGGGAGAGAATACCTGTATACTAGCTGCACTTAAGAGAACTGAGTTGTTTGTGCTCTCAGCCTGGACACACAGAAGGATACATACTGTATGATTATACTCTAGGACTAATCAAATTCATAGAGACAGCAAATAGAATGGTTTCCAGGTACTGAGGGCAGAGGGAAATGGGAAGTTAGTGTTGAATGGGTTTCCGTTTGGGTTTCTTTCCCATGTAACAGATTAAGGAATAATTTGTCTCAGTCACTTGGCTTTTTTTCCTTTGCACTCCATGTCCAAAATTCCTATTTCTACCCTCTATCCTTTGCTGTCCCCTTTCTCTCCCAGGAACATCTTCTTCATGTTCAGTGGTAGAAGGAAAATGGAAGAACCAGTTGTTAGGTATATTCCCAGGAGACCCCTGAAAGACCTCTTACCCAGAGAAGTTGGGGATGGAAGGCAACACACGTACAAGTGTGGTTTAGTTCAAAACACATGAGTTTCTTATAGGTTCCATCACCTTAGGTGAGTAACTTGTCTTCTCTAGGACTTCAGTTTTTGATCTACCCAATGTGGGGAGTAAGTCTCTTCAGCAAATGCTCTTAGGAAAAATGGATAACTACATGTAGAAAAATGAAATTAGATCCCTATATTATACCAGTCTCAAAAAAGTAACTCAAAATAGATTAAAGGCTTAAATCTCATCTGATACCAGTGGCACTTCTAGCCGCCATTCTGATTCAGCACTGCATGATTTGAATAGATTTTTGTTTACATAAACTCTTGAAAATTTTAATATGCCCAGTTTATCTTTTAATAGCTTTGGTGTCAGAAGAGGGAACTGAAGGAGATCTCCTGATGGCCCCCAGAAGTGATGAGACTTAAATCTAGGACATAAAAATCTTTTCATTTCCATCTTAGTTGAAGACTCCTCCCTGACATAAAGAAGAAAATTGAGGATAATGTATCTGGATGGCTAGCTATCATTCAAGTGGCAACCCAATTCTTTGAGGAATTAAAAACAAGTGTACTTGTCTGACAAATCAGGTCTTTATAAGAATAGAAATTCAGCTCTAGAAACAGTTCAAAACCCTCTTACTCTTGTTACCATTTCCAAACCTGGAGTTGTTAGAAACTGTGCTTGTGTTTAGTCAAGTCTCCTAGTGGGTGTATGTGGGGGTGTGGAAGGACATGGATGAAACCCTTTGTGCTGGGAGTCTGAAATTTTCACAGTGTAAAGTTAAGATCTAGTTGAGAAAGGGCTCAGAGAGGCCTGCCTGAAGTTGGCACAAGACGAGTCTTTGCCACCTCTTCCACTGGGTCCTGTCAATGTTCCAGAATCATCACCGTCAAAGCATCGGGCATCAAGACATCAGGGGAGTTAGGGAGGGGCCATCTGGACTCCTCTCACTGCACTCCGAATATTCATTTTCCTTACCAACATGACCTTGCAGCTCCAACAGCCCTTTGTTGCTCCTTGCCACACTCAGCACACAGGAATGTTCAGTAAATCCCAGTGGCCACTGACTCATGCCCCTACAGACAACTGGAAGACAGTTCTGGAATACTGCCATGAAGCAGGCGTGAGGCCTATACACCTGCCCCCAGCAAGGAGGTTTCTTTTAGTTTAGGGATAAAACTCCTCTGTCCTATTTTTTTCTTCAAGCTTATATACTTTTCCCATCAAACCTTTTTCTCTTCAGTGAGCTTAGGCTTTTGAAGATATAATTTAGGAAGTTTTTTCATGCTACTGCTATTTCCACTCAGTTGCGTATCTCTCTGAGGCATTGAAACACAGAGCCTCTTGAATTGACTAGGGGAAAGGGAGAAATTCAGAGAGAGAAAAACAAGAATGAGTATCTTAGACTATCTTCCAGCCCCACATACCGGTTGGCATGGAAAAGATAAACCTAGGTTTAGCAGTTTCACCCCTGGACACGGTAGAATGTTTCTATCAGTTCTTTGGCTTTGATAATACACTTAGGTGGATATAAGAGGAGACGTACTGGGTAGGTTGGAAAAGCATTATTCTGGGGTTTTTTTGCCCAGTGTCACCTGACTGCAGTTCCTTATCTGTGAAATGAGTGAGTTGGAAGTTTATCTCTTCCAGCAATCATATTTTTAACTTACAGTAATAAGTAATCTTCATGGCAGTAAATATATTAACGCATAAATTACCACATCAATTAGCACCTAAACAACGCTGCTGGCTGATTTTCATATACTTCAAGAGAGGAGAGTGCTCGATGTTCAGTCCATACCATACAGTCATTTCATTTGATTCAGAAAAAAATCCATCAGATCAGTTACTAATGTGGAAGATTACCCTTTTCTGATGGAATTTTTAACTTTTATTATATAATGTAGTACAGATAGTCTCTTCTCTGGCATAAATGGGACATCACCTTGCTTCTGGAAAGAGTAATGGACATGTGCCCACATAGCTTCTCTCCCTGTTCTCCTGGAACCACTTTTCAGGATGACAGTAATTTTCCTCATTTCAGAAGTCTAATTTTTTTTTTTTTTAAAGAACCACAATGTCTGTGAATACCATTATCCTCTTTTCCTTTTACCAAGTGGCCTGGTTAATGGTTGGAGGGAAATGATAATCAATAAGGTTTCTGTTTTTCACGGAAACGTATTGATGCTCATCTTGTGGGTAAAAAGACACAGGCACAAAAAGGTGCTTTGAAACGCCTATTTGAATACCTGTCTGCAGACCTCTTGTCAGCCCTTTCCGGACATTTCCTTCACCACAGTTTCTTTCCTGTGTGATGTAACATGACAGTTTAAGGGGTCTTCTGTTGCACTCAATATTCTATCCCTTTTACATTTTATCCCCATTCCTCTTGCTTGGCACTTAGTAGTGCTGCTTTGCTGAAGCTGTTTATAATGTAGAAGATTAATGTTTTTCAAGCGTGTTTTCCTAACTTCTCCCTCCTGAGTTGCATATGAATTTTGGCATATGCTAGAATTTGTTATAAGCAAATGGATGTCAGAGTCCTGTGCTGATTTCTTTCTTTCTGTCTTCCCTCACGGCTCCCTCAATATATGCAATATGTGTGTTTTGTGGAGTATGTCTTACTCGGGGCCAGATGTTCTTGGCTGAACTTCAGGACACATCCTGATTCTGTTTACAGGCGAGGAAGGCCCAAAGTCTAGTGCCCTGGAGAGAATGGGGGGCATAGACTTAATCATCATAGGATGTGTCAGACAAAAGCAAATAAGAAACTAGTTGGCTTCCTCTGGAGTTTGATGTCACAATCAGACTTGTTGTTTCCTGATTTTGGCAGACGCTTAAGCCAGGACAACTATATATTATGTTTATTTCCATCTACTGAATTACAATTGCTTCCTGCAAAAAACAATGACTACTGAAGAGGTGGAATGATTTCTTGGTCACATGTTTTCTTTAATCTCTGCATACGTCTAAAATGGAAATAACTGACTTTTCTTGAATGCTATTCTGTCTCCAGAACTACCTTTCTCTAAAAGTGTCCTGAAGCTTTCACTGAATTGGGGGCCTGTTTCCCAGGTTCTGAGTGTGCACCTGTCATGGGTTTGTGAGCAGGGGAAGCCAGTGAAGGTCAAAATGTTTTTTTTCTTTTACATTTTTTAAATATTTATTTTTGAGAGAGGGAGAGAGAAAGAGAAAGAGCGAGCACACCCAAATCGGAGAGGGGCAGAGAGAGGGAGATAGTGGATCCAAAGCAGGTTCCCTCCTGACAGCAGAGAGCCTGATACAGGGCTTGAACTCACGAACCATGTGATCATGACCTGAGCCAAAGTCGGTTGCTTAAATGACTGAACCACCCAGATGCCCTCAAAGCATTTTTTTTTTAATGAACACACAAAAGCCTGGTTCAAGAACCACAGTTTCTTAAAAACATAAATATGGTAAATGAGATGTGTTCAGTGTTATTTTATATCAGAATTGGCTTTTCTTGAATTTAATAGCAGTCCATTTCCCTGAAAGTTACTTTTAAATATAACTCTAGAGGAGTGTGGGAAGATGGCGGCGTAGGAGGACGCTGGGCTCACCGCGCGTCCTGCTGATCACTTAGATTCCACCTACACCTGACTAAATAACCCAGAAAACCGCCAGAGGATTAGCAGAACGGAGTCACCAGACCCAAGCGCAGACGAGAGGCCCACGGAAGAGGGTAGGAAGGGCGGCGAGGCGGTGCGCGCTCCACGGACTGGTAGGAGGGAGCCGGGGCAGAGGGGCGGCTCGCCGGCCAAGCAGAGCCCCCGAGTCCGGCTTGCCAAAGCGGAGGGGCCTGACGGACTGTGTTCCCACAGCAAGCGCGACTTAGCGTCTGGGAGGTCATAAGTTAACAGCTCTGCTCGGAAAGCGGGAAGGCTGGAGGACAAAGGCAGGGAGAGCTGCGGAGCCCCCAGACGACAGAGCTCAGTTTGGTGGGGAACAAAGGCGCTCGCCAGCGCCATCTCCCCCGCCCATCCCCCAGCCAAAATCCCAAAGGGAACAGGTTCCGGCCAGGGAAATTGCTCGCTCCGCGCAAACACCCAACTCAGTGCTTCTGCGGAGCCAAACCTCCGGCAGCGGATCTGACTCCCTCCGGCTGCCACAGGGCCCCTCCTGAAGTGGATCACCTAAGGAGAAGCAAGCTAAGCCTGCCCCCCTGCCGCCGTGCACCTTGCCTACCCACCCCAGCTAATACGCCAGATCCCCAGCATCACAAGCCTGGCAGTGTGCAAGTAGCCCAGACGGGCCACGCCACCCCACAGTGAATCCCGCCCCTAGGAGAGGGGAAGAGAAGGCACACACCAGTCTGACTGTGGCCCCAGCGGTGGGCTGGGGGCAGACATCAGGACTGACTGCGGCCCCGCCCACCAACTCCAGTTACACACCACAGCACAGGGGAAGTGCCCTGCAGGTCCTCACCACACCAGGGACTATCCAAAATGACCAAGCGGAAGAATTCCCCTCAGAAGAATCTCCAGGAAATAACAACAGCTAATGAGCTGATCAAAAAGGATTTAAATAATATAACAGAAAGTGAATTTAGAATAATAGTCATAAAATTAATCACTGGGCTTGAAAACAGTATACAGGACAGCAGAGAATCTCTTGCTACAGAGATCAAGGGACTAAGGAACAGTCACGAGGAGCTGAAAAACGCTTTAAATGAAATGCAAAACAAAATGGAAACCACCACGGCTCGGATGGAAGAGGCAGAGGAGAGAATAGGTGAACTAGAAGATAAAGTTATGGAAAAAGAGGAAGCTGAGAAAAAGAGAGACAAAAAAATCCAGGAGTATGAGGGGAAAATTAGAGAACTAAGTGATACACTAAAAAGAAATAATATACGCATAATTGGTATCCCAGAGGAGGAAGAGAGAGGGAAAGGTACTGAAGGGGTACTTGAAGAAATAATAGCTGAGAACTTCCCTGAACTGGGGAAGGAAAAAGGCATTGAAATCCAAGAGGCACAGAGAACTCCCTTCAGACGTAACTTGAATCGATCTTCTGCACGACATATCATAGTGAAACTGGCAAAATACAAGGATAAAGAGAAAATTCTGAAAGCAGCAAGGGGTAAACGTGCCCTCACATATAAAGGGAGACCTATAAGACTCGTGACTGATCTCTCTTTTGAAACTTGGCAGGCCAGAAAGAATTGGCACGAGATTTTCAGGGTGCTAGACAGCAAAAATATGCAGCCAAGAATCCTTTATCCAGCAAGTCTGTCATTTAGAATAGAAGGAGAGATAAAGGTCTTCCCAAACAAACAAAAACTGAAGGAATTTGTCACCACTAAACCAGCCCTACAAGAGATCCTAAGGGGGACCCTGTGAGACAAAGTACCAGAGACATCACTACAAGCATAAAACATACAGACATCACAATGACTCTAAACCATATCTTTCTATAATAACACTGAATGTAAATGGATTAAATGCGCCAACCAAAAGACATAGGGTATCAGAATGGATAAAAAAACAAGACCCATCTATTTGCTGTCTACAAGAGACTCATTTTAGACCTGAGGACACCTTTAGATTCAGAGTGAGGGGATGGAGAACTATTTATCATGCTACTGGAAGCCAAAAGAAAGCTGGAGTAGCCATACTTATATTAGACAAACTAGACTTTAAATTAAAGGCTGTAACAAGAGATGAAGAAGGACATTATATAATAGTTACAGGGTCTATCCAGCAGGAAGAGCTAACAATTATAAATGTCTATGCGCCGAATACCGGAGCCCCCAAATATATAAAACAATTACTCATAAACAGAAGCAACCTTATTGATAAGAATGTGGTAATTGCAGGGGACTTTAACACCCCACTTACAGAAATGGATAGATCATCTAGACACACGGTCAATAAAGAAACAAGGGCCCTGAATGAGACATTGGATCAGATGGACTTGACAGATATATTTAGAACTCTGCATCCCAAAGCAACAGAATATACTTTCTTCTCGAGTGCACATGGAACATTCTCCAAGATAGATCATATACTGGGTCACAAAACAGCCCTTCATAAGTTTACAAGAATTGAAATTATACCATGCATACTTTCAGACCACAATGCTATGATGCTTGAAATCAACCACAGGAAAAAGTCTGGAAAACCTCCAAAAGCATGGAGGTTAAAGAACACCCTACTAACGAATGAGTGGGTCAACCAGGCAATTAGAGAAGAAATTAAAAAATATATGGAAACAAACGAAAATGAAAATACAACAATCCAAACGCTTTGGGACGCAGCGAAGGCAGTCCTGAGAGGAAAATACATTGCAATCCAGGCCTATCTCAAGAAACAAGAAAAATCCCAAATACAAAATCTAACAGCACACCTAAAGGAAATAGAAGCAGAACAGCAAAGGCAGCCTAAACCCAGCAGAAGAAGAGCACTAATAAAGATCAGAGCAGAAATAAACAATATAGAATCTAAAAAAACTGTAGAGCAGATCAACGAAACCAAGAGTTGGTTTTTTGAAAAAATAAATAAAATTGACAAACCTCTAGCCAGGCTTCTCAAAAAGAAAAGGGAGATGACCCAAATAGATAAAATCATGAATGAAAATGGAATGATTACAACCAATCCCTCAGAGATACAAACAATTATCAGGGAATACTATGAAAAATTATATGCCAACAAATTGGACAACCTGGAAGAAATGGACAAATTCCTGAACACCCACACTCTTCCAAAACTCAATCAGGAGGAAATAGAAAGCTTGAACAGACCCATAACCAGCGAAGAAATTGAATCGGTTATCAAAAATCTCCCAACAAATAAGAGTCCAGGACCAGATGGCTTCCCAGGGGAGTTCTACCAGACGTTTAAAGCAGAGATAATACCTATCCTTCTCAAGCTATTCCAAGAAATAGAAAGGGAAGGAAAACTTCCAGACTCATTCTATGAAGCCAGTATTACTTTGATTCCTAAACCAGACAGAGACCCAGTAAAAAAAGAGAACTACAGGCCAATATCCCTGATGAATATGGATGCAAAAATTCTCAATAAGATACTAGCAAATCGAATTCAACAGCATATAAAAAGAATTATTCACCATGATCAAGTGGGATTCATTCCTGGGATGCAGGGCTGGTTCAACATTTGCAAATCAATCAACGTGATACATCACATTAACAAAAAAAAAAGAGAAGAACCATATGATCCTGTCAATCGATGCAGAAAAGGCCTTTGACAAAATCCAGCACCTTTCTTAATAAAAACCCTTGAGAAAGTCGGGATAGAAGGAACATACTTAAAGATCATAAAAGCCATTTATGAAAAGCCCACAGCTAACATCATCCTCAACGGGGAAAAACTGAGAGCTTTTTCCCTGAGATCAGGAACACGACAGGGATGCCCACTCTCACCGTTGTTGTTTAACATAGTGCTGGAAGTGCTAGCATCAGCAATCAGACAACAAAAGGAAATCAAAGGCATCAAAATTGGCAAAGATGAAGTCAAGCTTTCGCTTTTTGCAGATGACATGATATTATACATGGAAAATCCGATAGACTCCACCAAAAGTCTGCTAGAACTGATACATGAATTCAGCAAAGTTGCAGGATACAAAATCAATGTACAGAAATCCGTTGCATTCTTATACACTAACAATGAAGCAACAGAAAGACAAATAAAGAAACTGATCCCATTCACAATTGCACCAAGAAGCATAAAATACCTAGGAATAAATCTAACCAAAGATGTAAAGGATCTGTATGCTGAAAACTATAGAAAGCTTATGAAGGTAATTGAAGAAGATTTAAAGAAATGGAAAGACATTCCCTGCTCATGGATTGGAAAAATAAATATTGTCAAAATGTCAATACTACCCAAAGCTATCTACACATTCAATGCAATCCCAATCAAAATTGCACCAGCATTCTTCTCGAAACTAGAACAAGCAATCCTAAAATTCATATGGAACCACAAAAGGCCCCGAATAGCCAAAGGAATTTTGAAGAAGACCAAAGCAGGAGGCATCACAATCCCAGACTTCAGCCTCTACTACAAAGCTGTCATCATCAAGACAGCATGGTATTGGCACAAAAACAGACACACAGACCAATGGAATAGAATAGAAACCCCAGAACTAGACCCACAAACATATGGCCAACTCATCTTTGACAAAGCAGGAAAGAACATCCAATGGAAAAAAGACAGCCTCTTTAACAAATGGTGCTGGGAGAACTGGACAGCAACATGCAGAAGGTTGAAACTAGACCACTTTCTCACACCATTTACAAAAATAAACTCAAAATGGATAAAGGACCTAAATGTGAGACAGGAAACCATCAGAACCTTAGAGGAGAAAGCAGGAAAAGACCTCTCTGACCTCAGCCGTAGCAATCTCTTACTCGACACATCCCCAAAGGCAAGGGAATTAAAAGCAAAAGTGAATTACTGGGACCTTATGAAGATAAAAAGCTTCTGCACAGCAAAGGAAACAACCAACAAAACTAAAAGGCAACCAACGGAATGGGAAAAGATATTTGCAAATGACATATCGGACAAAGGGCTAGTATCTAAAATCTATAAAGAGCTCACCAAACTCCACACCCGAAAAACAAATAACCCAGTGAAGAAATGGGCAGAAAACATGAATAGACACTTCTCTAAAGAAGACATCCAGATGGCCAACAGGCACATGAAAAGATGTTCAGCGTCGCTCCTTATCAGGGAAATACAAATCAAAACCACACTCAGGTATCACCTCACGCCAGTCAGAGTGGCCAAAATGAACAAATCAGGAGACTATAGATGCTGGAGAGGATGTGGAGAAACGGGAACCCTCTTGCACTGTTGGTGGGAATGCAAATTGGTGCAGCCGCTCTGGAAAGCAGTGTGGAGGTTCCTCAGAAAATTAAAAATAGACCTACCCTATGACCCAGCAATAGCACTGCTAGGAATTTATCCAAGGGATACAGGAGTACTGATGCATAGGGGCACTTGTACCCCAATGTTCATAGCAGCACTCTCAACAATAGCCAAATTATGGAAAGAGCCTAAATGTCCATCAACTGATGAATGGATAAAGAAATTGTGGTATATATACACAATGGAATACTACGTGGCAATGAGAAAAAATGAATATGGCCTTTTGTAGCAACGTGGATGGAACTGGAGAGTGTGATGCTAAGTGAAATAAGCCATACAGAGAAAGACAGATACCATATGGTTTCACTCTTATGTGGATCCTGAGAAACTTAACAGGAACCCATGGGGGAGGGGAAGGAAAAAAAAAAAAAGAGGTTAGAGTGGGAGAGAGCCAAAGCATAAGCGACTGTTAAAAACTGAGAACAAACTGAGGGTTGATGGGGGGTGGGAGGGAGGGGAGGGTGGGTGATGGGTATTGAGGAGGGCACCTTTTGGGATGAGCACTGGGTGTTGTATGGAAACCAATTTGTCAATAAATTTCATATATATTAAAAAATAAAAAAAAATAAAAAAAATAAAAAAAATAAAAAATAAAAATAAAAATAAAAAAATAAATAAATATAACTCTAAAATATAAGCATTTAACTCCCATTTCATGATTTATCCACTTGTATTTTTTTAATTATTTTTTAATGATTTACTTATTTTTGAGAGAGAGAGAGAGCATGAGTGCAGGAGGAGCAGTGAGAGAGTGGGCAGGGGGGACAGAGGATCTGAAGCAGGCTCCACACTGTTAGCAGTGAGTCCCATGCAGGGCTCAAAGTCATGAATGGTGAGATCATGACCTGAGCTGAAGTTGGACGCTCAACTGACTGAGCCACCCAATCACCCTGATTTATCCACTTTTACTAATTACCATTAATTCCAGTTATGAAAGACAAAGAGTTTAGCTCATTTACATGCGCTTTTCCTCCCCACCTCGTCTTACCAATTGTATATTATTTAAAATATTATTAATTAGTAAATTAACTATATTACTAATTTGTCAACTAATTTAACATTTTATGAACTTTTATTTGCTTATTAAATTTATTTCTTAAGCCATTTATATTTAACCCCCAATATTTAGGAAGAAGCTAGCTCCATATACTTCTACCAACTGAATGGCATTCTGTCCAAGTCCTGTTTTATACCAGAGTTTGATGCTTTCTCTTAAATTCATTCTAAAAATTGAAAGCCACTAACTATAATTTGTAATATTTTAATTATAAAACTATTAGTCAAAGCTAAGTCAATGAAACCTATAGATTTGGGGATATAATACTATGTTTTTAAACCTGTGTAATGCAAAGGAAAATGTTGCAAGCCTCAATATCCCAAAGATTCTCTCTGTCTCTTAAACTTTGTCAACATGACCTCCACTGTGTTCCTGAAATTTATCTACAGAGTATTGGTTTATTCAGGTTTTCTAGTTTCTCTGGGGTCTTCTTTTGGGTAAGTTACTTTTAAAAATACTGTTTATTTCCGTGTCTTCAATTTATATGAGCAGTGTTGAACAAAGAATCCCTTATATATCATCTGCATCTTTGATTATACTCTTTTTCACAGTTTTACTTCTGTGTATTTTCTCTCTCTCTCTCTCGTTTGGAATAAGCAATATGGTATTTTTTTATTTTTCATGTGTCTGTTCCAAAAAGCTGTCTTGGATTTATTTTTCAATTTTATTTGTCTTGTTTTACCTTTTCTTTTGTCGGTGTCTGCTTTTGTCTTTCTTACCTCTTATATTTTTCTTGGGATTTTATTGTTGTTTTTCTGATGAGTTAACATGATGTTGTCTATGCATCCAGATAGTACCCTGGATTGGTCTACAGACCTATGAGAAAACAATTATTTATGGAATCCTATATGACCATAATGAAGAGTGGGTTTTGGAAGGTCAGTTCTTAACAGGAAGCTTATTAATAACTTACGGGAGCAATGGGCACCAGTGACTAGAGACTCAGGGCATCTTTTCACCCAAAGCAGGAGGGATATTGCAGAGCAAGGCCAATTTTGAGAACTCTCATTCTGCAACACCTTGCCTTCTAAGTTAACCCTTGCCATTCTCTTTCTGCTCTCACTTTTCTGATCTTTTGCCTCTAATTTGAAAATTATTTGTTTATTGTTGAACACTTCTCCCAAAAGGCAGTAGGCAACCCAAAATATTGTATTAGAAATTATTCATAGATTTGGGTTAAGTCTTAATACCTGTCAGCTGTATCAATGAAGATTCCATCAAGAAGCATATAGTGTTCTGAAAGAAGGTAATACAAAGAGAGTTTAATAAAGGGACTAGGGACTATTTACAAAGGTTTGGGTAGCATGTTATAAAATGATGACGAACAGTTTAGAAGCTTGGAGAAGATAACATTGGGTGGTACTGCTACTGGTTCTAAGCCTGAAGGGGTGAAGGGAGGCAGAGGTTTCTGGAACCTGGAGGTAGAGATAGCTATGTGGAGAGGGCCACAGGAATGGTGCTCTCTGATCAAGAGAACTGGCCAGCTTGTGTTGGCCCCAGAGGGAGGCAGCCAATAGAATAATAAACACCTTGACTTCATTCTCCTCTTTCCCTCTTCTTCCAGCACTTCCCATGGTCTGAAACCACTGAGAAGTAAGAGGGTGATAGTACTTGTGGATGTCATCTATCAGTAAAATGTTGTGAGGCAGAGAGCAAGGTGGAGAAGGACAAACAATGACTATCCAAGGGAGAACAGAAAATACTCAGTACACCCACCCACCCAGGAACCACCCGGTGTCATCCTCCTCATAGTCTGAGAAATCTATCTACCCAATATTCAGAATAACTTTATGGGGTTCATTTACCACTTGGTGTGAGTTTGCCAGTTACTTTCTTTGTGAAATTTTTGGTAACAAATACAAATTGTTTAACACATATGGAGATGTTCAGATTTTCTGTTTTTTCTTTTCTCTGCTTAAGTTGTAGTTTTCAAGGAAATTATTTCCATCTAGTCATTCAACTTATTTTTATAAAGTTTTTCATAATATTCCTTTATTATGTCCTTTTTGATAGGTGCGGAATCTCCTGTGATATATTCTCTTCCATTTCTGATACTGGTAAGATGTGGGTGTTTCGTTTTTCCTTGATCAGTCTTGCTAGATGTATATCAATTTTATTAATATCTTGGAGGAAACAACTTTCAGTTTTTCTCTATTTGTTTTCTAGTTCATCAGTGTCTTTTCTTTACTATTTTCTACTTCATATGTTCTTTAACTAGCTTCTTAATGTGGGAACTTAGATCATTAATTAAAACCTTTCTGATTTTTTCTTTTATTTTTTAATTTAATTTTTTAATATAGTTGACACACAATGTTACATTATTTTCAAGTGTACAACATATTGATTCATCAAGTTAGTGCATTATGCTATGTACAACCATAAGTGTGTCAACCATCTGTCACTGTACAACACTATTACATAGGCAGTGCCTTTTATTCCTGTGACTTCATTCCATAACTGGAAGCCTGTATCTCCTACTCCCCCTTACCCTTTTTATCCATCCCTCCACCCCCACCCCTCTGGCAGCCATCAGTTTGTTTTTGGTATTTATAGATCTGATTCTGAATTTTATTTATTGATTTATTTTTTTAAAAAACTTCCACATAAGAGTGAAATTGTATGGTATTTGTCTTTCTCAGTCTGACTCCTTTCACTCAGCATGATACCCTCTAGGTCTATCCATGTTGTCACAGATGACAAAAACTCATACTTTTAATAGCTGTGTAATATTACGTGTATGTGTGTGTGTGCGCATGCGCACACACTCATTTGTCTATCGATGGACACCTAAGTTTCTTCCATAACTTGGCTGCTTGTAAACTGCATACAGTAAACATAGGGGTGCACATATCTTTTCAAATTAGTGTTTTTGTTTTCTTTGGATAAATACTCAATGGTGGAAATACTGTGTCATGTTATTTCTATTTTCAATTTTTTGAGGAACCTCCACACTGTTTTCCATGGTAGCTGTACCAATTGTAATTGCACCAACAGTGCACAAGAGTTCCTTTTTCTCCACATCCTTGCCAACACTTATTTCTTGTCTTTTTTTTTATTTTACCTATTCTGTCAGCTGTAAGTTAATATCTCATTTTGGTTTTAATTGCATTTCCTTGATGATTAGTGATTTTGAATATCTTTTCATGTGTCTGTTTCCATCTTTACGTCTTTTTTGGAAAAATGTCTATTCAGGTCCTCTGACCACTTTTTAATCAGATTTTTTTATTGGTGTTGAATTATATAAGTTCTTTATATATTTGGCTAGTATACTAGCCACTTATTGAATACATCATTTGCAAATATCTTCTTCCATTCAGTAGATAGCCTTTTAATTTTGTTGATGATTTCATTTGCTGTACAAAAGCTTTTGATTTTTATGGAGTCCTAGTAGTTTATTTTTGCTTGTTTCCTTTGAGGAGACTTATCTAGAACAATTTCTCAGGCCAGTGTCAGAGAAATAATTGCCTGTGTTCTATTCTAGACTTTTTATGTTTTCAGGTCTCACTTTTAGGTCTTTAATTCCTTTTGAGTTTATTTTTGTGTATGGTGTAAGAAAGCAGTCCAGATTCATTCTTTTTGAATGTGACATTCATTTTCACAGCGCCATTTGTTGAAGAGACTGTCTTTTCCCCATTGTATATGCTTGCCTCCTTTGTCATAGATTAATTGGCCATATAATCATGGGTTTATTTCTGAGCTCTCTATTTTGTTCCATTGTTCTCTGTGTCAGTTTTTGTGCCAGAACCATACTGTTTTGATTACTACAGCTTTGAAGTATATTTTGACGTCTGGAATTGTGACAGAATGGTTTAAAAAAAAAAAATGGACCCATCTATATGCTGCTTTGTTCATCTTCCTCAAGATTGCCTTAGCTATTCAGAGTGTTTTTTGGTTTTATAAAATTTTAGTATTATTTGTTCTAGTTTTGTGAAAAATGTTGTTGGTATTTTGATAGGGATTGCATTAAATCTGTAGATTGCTTTAGGTAATGTGGATATTGTAACAATATTAATTCTTCCAATCCATGAGCATGGGATATCTTTCCATTTCTTTGTGTCGTCTTCAGCTTCTTTTATCAGTATTTTACGTTTTTCAGAGTACAGGTCTTTCACCTCTTTGGTTAAGTTTATTCCTAGGAATTTCATTATTTTTGGTGCAATTGTAAGTGGAATTATTTTTAATTTCTCTTTCTCCTACTTCATTAATGTATAGAAATGGTACCAATTTCTGGGTATTAATTTTGTATCCTGCAGTTTTACTGAATTCATCTATTGCTTCTAGTAGTGTTTTGGTGGAGTCTTTAAGATTTTCTGTGCATGGAATCATGTCATCTGCAAATAGTCACAATTTAACTTCTTTACTAATATGGATGCCTCATTTTTATTATTATTTATTTATTTATTTATTTATTTATTTATTTTTGCCTTGTCTGATTGCTGTGGCTAGGACTTATATACTATGTTGAATAAGAGGTAAGAATGGGCATGGCTGTCTTGTTCCTGATCTTAGAGAAAAATCTCTGTGTGTTACACCATTGAGTATGATGTTAGTTGTGGGTTTTTCATATATGGACTTTAATATGTTGAGATATGTTCCCTCTAAACCCACTTTATTGAGAGTTGTTTTTATCCTGACCATTCAGGAGAAAATTTTTTTCAAATGCTTTTTCAAATGTTGAATTTTTTCAAATGCTTTTCCTTCATCTATTGAGATGATCATAGGATTTTTATCCTTTGTTTTGTTGATGTAATGTATCACATTGATTATTTTGTGAATATTAAACCATCTGCCTCCTCAGGGTAAATCCCACTTGATTGTGGTGAATGATCTTTTAAATACATTGTTGTATGTGGTTTGCTAATATTTTGTTGAAGATTTTTGCATCTACGTTCATCAAAGAAATTGGCCAGTTGTTTTCTTTCTTTCTTTTAGTGTTTTTTATTCTGGTTTTGGTATCAATGTAATTCTGGCCTTATAGAATGTATTTAAGAAGATTTTCTTTCTCTTCTACTTTTTGGAATAGTTAGAGGAGAGTAACTATTATAACTAATTGTTTTAAATGTTTGGTAGAATTCACCTGTGAATTCATCTGATCCTGGACTTTATATTTTGGTAATTTTTTGATTACTGATTGATTACTGATTCAATTTCATTACTTATAACCAGTCTGTTCAGATTTTCTATTTCTTCCTGATTCAGTTTTGGAAAGTTTTATATTTCTAGGAACTTACCCATTTCCTCTAGGTTGTTCACTTTGTTGGCATATAATTTTTCATACAACTTTCTTATAATCCCTTGCATTTCTGTGTTGTCAGTTACTTCTCTCTAATTTCTTATTTTAGACATAAACCTATCTGGCTAAGGTTTTATCAATTTGGTTGTTTTTCAAAGAACCAGCTCCTGGTTTCATTGATTCTCCTCCTCTTCCTCCTCCCCCTCCTCCTCTCTATGTCACTTATTTCTGCTCTGATCTTTATTTTCTTCTTTCTACACACCTTTGGCTTTGTTCTTCTTTTTCTAGTTCCTTAGGTGTCAAGTCAGATTGTTTATTTGAACTTTTTCTGTTTTCTGAGGTGGATCTGTATTGCTGTATATTTTTCTGTTAGAACTGCTTTGGCTATTTTGGACTGTTGTATTTTCATTTTCATTTGTCTTTCTATATTTTTCTTAATTTCTTTTTTGATTGCTTCATTGACCCATTGGATTGTTTAGTATCATGTTGTTTAGTTAGCCTCCATGTGTTTGTGTTTTTTCAGTGTTCTTATAATTTCTAGTTTCATACCATTATGGTCAATTAGGATGCATGGTACAATTTCAACCTTCTTAAATTTATTGTGGCTTGTTTTGTGGCCTAACATGTGATCTCTTCTAGAGAATGTTCCACATGCACTTGAAAAGAATGTGTATTCTTTTGTTTTTGGATGGAGTGTTCTATGTATATTTGTTACCTCCATCTGGTCCAATGTGTCATTCCAAGACACTGTTTCCTTGTTGATTTTCTGCCTGGATGATCTAACCACTGATGTAAGTGGGTGTTAAGTTCCCCTACTATTATTGTATTACCATCAATTTCTCTCTTTGCATTCATTAATATCTGCTTTATGTATTTAAGTGCTCTAGTGTTAGGTGTGTAGATATTTATAATTGATACACGTTCTTGTTGAATTGATCCTTTTATCATTATGTTATGTCCTTCTTAGTCTCTTGTTTCAGTCTTTGTCTTAAAGTCTATTTTGTCTGATGTAAGTATTATTACTCTGGCTTTTAAAATTTTTATTTATTTACTTCTGTATGCATGGTAAATATTTATTCATCCCTTCGCTTTCAGTCTGTATGTGTCTAGGTCTGAGATGAGTTTCTTGTAGGCAGCATATAGATGTGTCTTGTTTTTTATCCATTACATCACCTTTCATCTTTTGACTGGAGTATTGAGGCCATTAACATTTAAAGTAAGTACTGATTGGGGTGCTTGGGTAGCTCAGTTAAGCATCTGACTTCAGCTCAGGTCATGATCTCACAGTTCATGGATTGCAGCCCCTTGTCGTGCTCTGTGTGGACAGCTCAGAGCCTGGATCCTGCTTTCGATTCTGTGTATCTCTGTATCTCTCTCTTTCTCTCTCTCTCTCTCTCTCTCTCTCTCTCTCTCTCTCTCTCTTTCTCTCTCTCTGCTCTTCTCCCACTCGTACTCTCTCTCAAAAATAAATAAACATTTAAAAATTTAAAAAAAAAATAAAGTAAGTACAGATAGGTATGTACTTATTACCATTGTGTTACTTGTTTTCTGGTTCTTCTTGTAATTCTCTGCTGTTACTTTTTTCTTCTTTTGCTCTCTTTGTGATTGATGTTTTTCTGTAATGTTATATTTGACTTTTTTCCTTTGTATTTTTTGTGTGTCTATTAAAGATTTTGGCTTTTTGGTTACTTTGAGGTTCATGTATAACTTCCTAAGTAAATAGCAGTCTATATTAATTTGATCGTGATTTAAGTTCAAGCACATTCTAAAAAAACACAAAACACAACAAAAAAAACTTTTTTCCTTTTTTTTTTTACTTCCTCCTCCACATTTTTTGTATATGCTATTGTATTTTACATCTTTTTATTAATAATTTTCTTAGGTCTAATTATGGCCATTTCTTTTCCACTTAAACAAGTCCTTTCAACATTTCTTATAAAGCTGGTCCTTTATCTTTGTTTTTGGGGAACTCTTTATCCTTCAAATCTAAATGATAATCTTGCCAGATAGAGTATTCTTGGATGTAAGTTTGTTTTTTGTTTTTTTGTTTTTTTTTTCCTTTTAGCAGTTTGAATATATCCTGCCACTCCCTTCTGCCTGCAAAGCTTCTGCTGAAAAATCAGCTGATAGCCTTGTAGGTTTCCCCTGGTAGGTAACTTTTGGCTTCTCTCTTGCTGCTTTTAACATTTTCTCTGTATCTTTAATCTTTGACATTTTAATTATTATGGGTTATGGTGTGGACTTCCTTAGTTTCATTTTGTTTGGCACTCTGTGCTGTTTAGACCTGGATATTTGTTTCCTTCCCTATGTTAGCGGAGTTTTTAGCTATTATTTCTTCATATAAATTTTCTACCCTTGTCTCTCCTTTCTTTTCTAGAACCCCTATAACATGAATGTTTCTTTGCTTGATGTTGTCCAAGAAACATTAACCTATCCTCTTAATCTATCCTCATTTTTTTAATTTCTTTTTTCCTTTTGCTGTTCTTCTTGGTTGCTTTCCACTACCCTGTCTTCCAGTCGTTGATTTGTTATTCTGCATCTTGTAACTTACTGTTGATTCCCTCTAGTGTTTTTTTTTTATTGTGCCAGTTACTGTGTTGTTTTTTTTTTCTATCTCTTTATTGAAGGTCTCACTAAGTTCCTTCACTCTTCTCTCCAGCCCAGTGCATATCCTTATGATCATTACTTTAAATTCTTTATCAGGCATATTTCTTGTATCTTTTCCATTTAGTTCTTTTTCCAAGTTTTTTTTTCTTGTTCTTTATTCCAGAGCATATTCTTCTGTCTCATCATTTTACTTGACTTTGTTTGTGTTTCTGGATTAGACAGAATAGCTACTTCTCCTAAACTTGAATGAATGGGTCATTCCCTATGTATACTGTGTTTACTTAGTGACTTTTGCTGGCTATCAGGAGCAGTGGCTGGCCTGTGATGAGGATCCTAGAGCTTTCCACATAGTGGGCACCCTGTCAGGAAAGCTAAAGCTGAAATGGATGTAGGCCAGGGTGTTATTGAGTTCTATGTGCTGAGGGTACTCTGTTAGGACAGCTGAAGTTAAAATGGCACTGTCCTGGATCATTCTGTGAAGATAAAGCCTTGGGGTGGCTGGAGCTAAGGTGGTGTGAGGGCCAGCAAGTCCTTGAGTTCACTGCACAGAGGGTTCCCTGGCAGGATAGCTGAAATTAAAGTGGGTACAAACTGGGGGACCCGGGCTCTTTACACAGAGGGCACCTTGGCAGGATAGCTGAAGTCAAAGTGATTTTTGGCATTCTGGGACTCTCTGCACAGAGAATGCCCTGAAGGGGCAGCTGGAGTTGAGGTAGGGCATAGGCCAGAAGGTCCTGGGGTGGGCCACACAGGAAGCACCTGGCAGGATAGCCAAAGCTAAAATGGACATGGACCAGTGTGGTCTCTGGGCTTTTTTCACAAAATGTGCCCTGGCAGGACGTCTGAAGCTGAAGTGGTTGGAAACCAGATTGTCCTGGGTCTCTCCACACTTTGTCCCAAAGTGCTCACTGCACGGGATTCCCTGGCCAGGCAACTAGAGTTGGGGCTGGTGCAGGGCTGAGTGTTCCAGGGTGCTCTGTGCAGGGGGCCCCTGACAGGGTGGCTGGATCTGAAGCAGACCTCAGCCAAGAGGTTCTAAAGCACTCTATACCAGGGATGCTCTAGCAAGCCATGTGAAGCCAAAGTGGTGTGGGCCTAGAATATTCTGGGAGTACTTTGCACCTGTGTCACCTTGGCTTAAAGGCTAGGGTTGTAGTGAGTGCTAACTAGGGGTGTCCTGGTCTATACCACCCTGTGGCCATCTTGGTGGGAGGACTGGGGCTGTTGTAGGCTAGGGGCCCAGGACTCACTGAAGCAATAGGCTGGTCAGGGTGTCTGAGCTATGGACAGTTCTGTGCTTTCAAGGTGGAGGGAGAGTTTGGACTATTTCCATCAGCCTCTCCCACCTGGAGAACATTTCGGCAGCTCTCCTCCTGGTATTTGGCAGAGTTGGGGGGGCTGGCTCTTTTATACACTAGTTGTGCTTTTAAATCATAGCTTTTCAAAGACGAAAGGAAGGAGGGAGGGAGGGAAGAGAGAAGGAAAGAGGAAAGGAAAGAATGAAAAGAAAGAAGGAAAGGAAATAACAAAAAACCCAAAAGAGAACAAAAAAGAAAAACCCCAACAACAACAAACCCATGGCTTTTTTTCTGTGCCCCATTGCAACTGGGGCTGGTGTGGACGTGGGGACCCGGGCTTGCTGAAGCAGCAAGCTGGTTCTGGGGACAGACTCTGCTCCTGTCTGTACTTTTAATGTGGAGGGGAAGTGTAAACTGTGCCATTCTCGAGCCCCTTAACCTGAAGCGCATGTATTTCTGCAGCTCCTCCATTTGGAGGAATTCTAGTGCTGCCTCTTTTGTATGTTAGCTGCTCTGTTAAACCATAGCTTTTTTTTTCCTATGCCCCAGAAGAGAGGGATCTGTTCCTGGTCCCTCACTACTATCTCTCCACATTACGGTCTGCTGCGGGAATAGGGGTTCCCTTTCTTACCATCTCTCTTGCTACTCTCATTTGCCCTTCTCTCTGCCTTTTGTTGTGCAGATGGTGGTCAGTTGGCCCTCAGTTCTTCTTCAGAAGGAACTGTTCTATAGACATTTTTTGGTGTGGGTGTGGAGGGGTGAGATCAGGGTCTTCCTATGTTGTCATCCTGGACCAGAACTCCCTTAGTGCTCTTCTAATGTAAGCATTTAAAAGCCACAGACTTCACTCCAAGCTTTGGCTTCATCATACACGATTTTATATGTTGCATTTTCACTTTAACTCAGTTTGAAGTATTTTCTAATTTGTTTTGTAATTTGTTCATTGTCCTATGTGTTATGTAGAAATGTGTTATTTTTTCCCAAATATTTGGGGTTTTGAATAGCAATCTATTGATACCAATTTCTAATTTAATTTAATTGTGGTTAGTGAACATATGCAGCAGGATTTCAATTATCTGAAATTTAGTGAACATAATATTTTTATGGAGCAGCATATTTATTATCTTGGTGAATGTTATATGTGCTCTTAAAAAGAATAGTATTTTGTACTGTTGGTTGCAATAGTCTATCGATATCAATTGGATCAAGGGTATGGCATACTGTTTTCCATCTTGCTACTTTCAAATTATCTTCGTCTTTATAGGTAAAGTTAAATCCCTATAAGTTTATTTTTTACGGGTTACTCAGAATTTAAACTATGCATTCTTATTACTTTCCACTTAGAGGTCATGTTATAACTCTTGAAAGAAATGCAAGATGCTTATAACACTATAATTCCATCCTCTATCCTTTGAGTTACTGTTATCATATATTTTACTTCTAAATACTGTATAAACTCAAAAGACAATGTTATTTTGGGTTTAATAAATTTTCTTTTAAATAAATTAACAGAAGAGAAAAGGCCATTTTAATTTTATTTTTAATATTTATTTTTGACAGAGAGAGACAGAGAGAGGGAGACACAGAAGCCGAAGCAGGCTCCAGGCTCTAAGCTGTCAGCACAGAGCCAGATGTGGGGCTCGAACCCACAAGCTATGAGATCATGACCTGAGCCAAATTTAGATGCTTAACCTAATGAGCCACCCAGGTGCCCAGGCCTTTGTCTTTGTAACTTCTAATGTTTTTTTTTTACCTTCCTATAACTTTCAATTTCCAAATGAAATACTTTCTTTTCATGCAAAACAACATTTAGTGGTTTTATTTATTGGTTTGTTTATTGTTTGTTAGTGCAGATCTGCTGTTGAAGAATCCTTGGGATTTTTAATTATCTGAAAATTGTTTTATTTACCTTAATTTATGATTTTTTTTGCTGTATATGGAATTTAAGTTAAAATAAAGTTAAAATATAAGTTAATTTTTTTTTTTTTTTTATTTTGGCACTTCAAAGATGCTGTGTCATTGTATCCTGGCCTCCATTGTTTCTGAAGTGAATTAACTACAACCTGAATGATTGTATATATTAAGTCATTTTCTCTGCTTTACATATTCATCTTTATTTTAGGATTTCAGCAGTTTGCTTATATGTGCTAACTGTAATTTTCTTTTTACTTTGCTTTCTTAGAGTTCACTGAGCTGTGTGAGTTGTTGCTTTTTGCCAAATTTGGGAAATTTTCATCTTGCCTTCTCTCTCATCTCTCTCTCTCTCTCTCTGTCTCTTTCTCTCTCTCTCTCTCTCTCTCTCCTCTCCATTTAGGATTCCATTCATAGCTATTTTAGATTACTTAATGTTTTTCTATGTCAGTGAGTCTCTGTTCACTTTTCCACACTTTTGTTTTTCCTCTGTTACTCAGAGTGAACAATGTCTGTTTATCTGTCCTACACTGACCTTTTTCTCTTCACTGTTCAGTCTGATATTAAACCCATACAATTATATTTTCATTTCATTTAGAAATTTTGCAGTTTCAGAATCCCTTCTCCCCCCCCCCTTTTTTTTTACAACTTGAATTTCTCTTCTGATATTCATTATATTTTCAATCAATTGCTTGTCTTTTTCTTTAAGTTCATAGATATATTTATAACCTCTGTTTTGAAATCCTTGGCCCTTCCAGGATCTGTTTCTCTTTACTATTTTTGTTTTTTCATCACATTTCCCTGACTTTGCACATCTAGTAATTTTGATTGTGTGCAGGACATTGTAGATTATATTTTGTAGGAAGTCTATATTATGTTGCCTTTCTTGACATAGTTTTACATTTTGTTCTGGTGGGCAGTTAAATTTCTGGTAGCTTCAGTTGATCCTATCAGTCTTGGTTTTATTCTTTGTTAGGAGGATCAGTTTGTGTTTTACCTTTTGTCCTTGAGTATAGCCATTTATCTAGGAAAGATTTCTTGCCCATAAGAGATGCTATATGTGGGCTCTCGAATGAATACTTTATGTGCTCAGTGAGGTCTCTTCGCTTTAGCTGTGCCCAAACATAGGTATTTCTCAGTACTCTGTGGTCTCTAGTATCCATTCAGCTCTTAGCTGCGTGGCAGGCAGTGCTGTGTAGGTCTTACAGAGTCTAGCATTGTACACACATATCCCAGCCATCAACCAAAGACCCTGGCCTCACATAGACTTCTGGCAATCCTCTCACTGGTGCAGCGTCATCTTCTTCGCCACTCTGCTCTTCAAATTCCAGCTGCTTCACTAGCTTTAAAATTCAATCTCGGCCTCATTAGCTTAGTGAAGTTACCATCTTGACTTGAGTGCCACTTCTTTGAAGTATGAGCTAGTGTGTGCCTCGAGTCAGAAAACCAAGGAGGATTTGGGACTCACATGTTATCCTTCTGTCAACAATCACTGTCTTCTGTTGTCTCTGGTCCAGTATCTCTGTCCAGTGAAAACTATTGCTTCAGAATTTTTTCCCCATTTTTATAATTATTTATGGAGAATGGGCAAGTTCAGTACCAATTACCTTCTCATGGCCAAAAGTGTTGTTGCTGGTTGTTGATAGAAGATTTTCCAAGCCATTTGTCATTTGCTTACAGAGGCACTTATTCTTTCTAACCCAGTTTTACTTCATATTTGATGAAAAGCTTTGTGACCTATTGTACTTTTTTTCAATGCAGTCCTAATTCTGGCTCCTCTCTGCTCATTTTCCTTTCTTTTTTTTTTTTTTTTTTTTTTTTTTTTTATTTTTATGAAGTTTATTGACAAATTGGTTTCCATACAACACCCAGTGCTCATCCCAAAAGGTGCCCTCCTCAATACCCATCACCCACCCGCCCCTCCCTCCCACCCCCCATCAACCCTCAGTTTGTTCTCAGTTTTTAACAGTCTCTTATGCTTTGGCTCTCTCCCACTCTAACGTCTTTTTTTTTTCTCCCTTCCCCTCCCCCATGGGTTCCTGTTGAGTTTCTCAGGATCCACATAAGAGTGAAACCATATGGTATCTGTCTTTCTCTGTATGGCTTATTTCACTTAGCATCACACTCTCCAGTTCCATCCACGTTGCTACAAAAGGCCATATTTCATTTTTTCTCATTGCCACGTAGTATTCCATTGTGTATATAAACCACAATTTCTTTATCCATTCATCAGTTGATGGACATTTAGGCTCTTTCCATAATTTGGCTATTGTTGAGAGTGCTGCTATGAACATTGGGGTACAAGTGCCCCTATGCATCAGTACTCCTGTATCCCTTGGGTAGATTCCTAGCAGTGCTATTGCTGGGTCATAGGGTAGGTCTATTTTTAATTTTCTGAGGAACCTCCACACTGTTTTCCAGAGCGGCTGCACCAATTTGCATTCCCACCAACAGTGCAAGAGGGTTCCCGTTTCTCCACATCCTCGCCAGCATCTATAGTCTCCTGATTTGTTCATTTTGGCCACTCTGACTGGCGTGAGGTGATACCTGAGTGTGGTTTTGATTTGTATTTCCCTGATAAGGAGCGACGCTGAACATCTTTTCATGTGCCTGTTGGCCATCTGGATGTCTTCTTTAGAAAAGTGTCTATTCATGTTTTCTGCCCATTTCTTCACTGGGTTATTTGTTTTTCGGGTGTGGAGTTTGGTGAGCTCTTTATAGATTTTAGATACTAGCCCTTTGTCCGATATGTCATTTGCAAATATCTTTTCCCATTCCGTTGGTTGTCTTTTAGTTTTGTTGGTTGTTTCCTTTGCTGTGCAGAAGCTTTTTATCTTCATAAGGTCCCAGTAATTCACTTTTGCTTTTAATTCCCTTGCCTTTGGGGATGTGTCGAGTAAGAGATTGCTACGGCTGAGGTCAGAGAGGTCTTTTCCTGCTTTCTCCTCTAAGGTTCTGATGGTTTCCTGTCTCACATTTAGGTCCTTTATCCATTTTGAGTTTATTTTTGTAAATGGTGTGAGAAAGTGGTCTAGTTTCAACCTTCTGCATGTTGCTGTCCAGTTCTCCCAGCACCATTTGTTAAAAAGGCTGTCTTTTTTCCATTGGATGTTCTTTCCTGCTTTGTCAAAGATGAGTTGGCCATATGTTTGTGGGTCTAGTTCTGGGGTTTCTATTCTATTCCATTGGTCTGTGTGTCTGTTTTTGTGCCAATACCATGCTGTCTTGATGATGACAGCTTTGTAGTAGAGGCTGAAGTCTGGGATTGTGATGCCTCCTGCTTTGGTCTTCTTCTTCAAAATTCCTTTGGCTATTCGGGGCCTTTTGTGGTTCCATATGAATTTTAGGATTGCTTGTTCTAGTTTCGAGAAGAATGCTGGTGCAATTTTGATTGGGATTGCATTGAATGTGTAGATAGCTTTGGGTAGTATTGACATTTTGACAATATTTATTTTTCCAATCCATGAGCAGGGAATGTCTTTCCATTTCTTTAAATCTTCTTCAATTACCTTCATAAGCTTTCTATAGTTTTCAGCATACAGATCCTTTACATCTTTGGTTAGATTTATTCCTAGGTATTTTATGCTTCTTGGTGCAATTGTGAATGGGATCAGTTTCTTTATTTGTCTTTCTGTTGCTTCATTGTTAGTGTATAAGAATGCAACTGATTTCTGTACATTGATTTTGTATCCTGCAACTTTGCTGAATTCATGTATCAGTTCTAGCAGACTTTTGGTGGAGTCTATCGGATTTTCCATGTATAATATCATGTCATCTGCAAAAAGCGAAAGCTTGACTTCATCTTTGCCAATTTTGATGCCTTTGATTTCCTTTTGTTGTCTGATTGCTGATGCTAGAACTTCCAGCACTATGTTAAATAACAACGGTGAGAGTGGGCATCCCTGTCGTGTTCCTGATCTCAGGGAAAAAGCTCTCAGTTTTTCCCCGTTGAGGATGATGTTAGCTGTGGGCTTTTCATAAATGGCTTTTATGATCTTTAAGTATGTTCCTTCTATTCCGACTTTCTCAAGGGTTTTTATTAAGAAAGGGTGCTGGATTTTATCAAAGGCCTTTTCTGCATCGATTGACAGGATCATATGGTTCTTCTCTTTTTTTTTGTTAATGTGATGTATCACGTTGATTGATTTGCGAATGTTGAACCAGCCCTGCATCCCAGGAATGAATCCCACTTGATCATGGTGAATAATTCTTTTTATATGCTGTTGAATTCGATTTGCTAGTATCTTATTGAGAATTTTGGCATCCATATTCATCAGGGATATTGGCCTGTAGTTCTCTTTTTTTACTGGGTCTCTGTCTGGTTTAGGAATCAAAGTAATACTGGCTTCATAGAATGAGTCTGGAAGTTTTCCTTCCCTTTCTATTTCTTGGAATAGCTTGAGAAGGATAGGTATTATCTCTGCTTTAAACGTCTGGTAGAACTCCCCTGGGAAGCCATCTGGTCCTGGACTCTTATTTGTTGGGAGATTTTTGATAACCGATTCAATTTCTTCGCTGGTTATGGGTCTGTTCAAGCTTTCTATTTCCTCCTGATTGAGTTTTGGAAGAGTGTGGGTGTTCAGGAATTTGTCCATTTCTTCCAGGTTGTCCAATTTGTTGGCATATAATTTTTCATAGTATTCCCTGATAATTGTTTGTATCTCTGAGGGATTGGTTGTAATCATTCCATTTTCATTCATGATTTTATCTATTTGGGTCATCTCCCTTTTCTTTTTGAGAAGCCTGGCTAGAGGTTTGTCAATTTTGTTTATTTTTTCAAAAAACCAACTCTTGGTTTCGTTGATCTGCTCTACAGTTTTTTTAGATTCTATATTGTTTATTTCTGCTCTGATCTTTATTATTTCTCTTCTTCTGCTGGGTTTAGGCTGCCTTTGCTGTTCTGCTTCTATTTCCTTTAGGTGTGCTGTTAGATTTTGTATTTGGGATTTTTCTTGTTTCTTGAGATAGGCCTGGATTGCGATGTATTTTCCTCTCAGGACTGCCTTCGCTGCGTCCCAAAGCGTTTGGATTGTTGTATTTTCATTTTCGTTTGTTTCCATATATTTTTTGATTTCTTCTCTAATTGCCTGGTTGACCCACTCATTCGTGAGTAGGGTGTTCTTTAACCTCCATGCTTTTGGAGGTTTTCCAGACTTTTTCCTGTGGTTGACTTCAAGCTTCATAGCATTGTGGTCTGAAAGTATGCATGGTATAATTTCAATTCTTGTAAACTTATGAAGGGCTGATTTGTGACCCAGTATATGATCTATCTTGGAGAATGTTCCATGTGCACTCGAGAAGAAAGTATATTCTGTTGCTTTGGGATGCAGAGTTCTAAATATATCTGTCAAGTCCATTTGGTCCAGTGTCTCATTCAGGGCCCTTGTTTCTTTATTGACCGTGTGTCTAGATGATCTATCCATTTCTGTAAGTGGGGTGTTAAAGTCCCCAGCAATTACCACATTCTTATCAATAAGGTTGCTTATGTTTATGAGTAATTGTTTTATATATTTGGGGGCTCCGGTATTCGGCGCATAGACATTTATAATTGTTAGCTCTTCCTGATGGATAGACCCTGTAACTATTATATAATGTCCTTCTTCATCTCTTGTTACAGCCTTTAATTTAAAGTCTAGTTTGTCTGATATAAGTATGGCTACTCCAGCTTTCTTCTGGCTTCCAGTAGCATGATAAATAGTTCTCCATCCCCTCACTCTCAATCTAAAGGTGTCCTCAGGTCTAAAATGAGTCTCTTGTAGACAGCAAATAGATGGGTCTTGTTTTTTTATCCATTCTGATACCCTATGTCTTTTGGTTGGCGCATTTAATCCATTTACATTCAGTGTTATTATAGAAAGATACGGGTTTAGAGTCATTGTGATGTCTGTATGTTTTATGCTTGTAGTGATGTCTCTGGTACTTTGTCTCACAGGGTCCCCCTTAGGATCTCTTGTAGGGCTGGTTTAGTGGTGACAAATTCCTTCAGTTTTTGTTTGTTTGGGAAGACCTTTATCTCTCCTTCTATTCTAAATGACAGACTTGCTGGATAAAGGATTCTTGGCTGCATATTTTTGCTGTCTAGCACCCTGAAAATCTCGTGCCAATTCTTTCTGGCCTGCCAAGTTTCAAAAGAGAGATCAGTCACGAGTCTTATAGGTCTCCCTTTATATGTGAGGGCACGTTTACCCCTTGCTGCTTTCAGAATTTTCTCTTTATCCTTGTATTTTGCCAGTTTCACTATGATATGTCGTGCAGAAGATCGATTCAAGTTACGTCTGAAGGGAGTTCTCTGTGCCTCTTGGATTTCAATGCCTTTTTCCTTCCCCAGTTCAGGGAAGTTCTCAGCTATGATTTCTTCAAGTACCCCTTCAGCACCTTTCCCTCTCTCTTCCTCCTCTGGGATACCAATTATGCGTAAATTATTTCTTTTTAGTGTATCACTTAGTTCTCTAATTTTCCCCTCATACTCCTGGATTTTTTTATCTCTCTTTTTCTCAGCTTCCTCTTTTTCCATAACTTTATCTTCTAGTTCACCTATTCTCTCCTCTGCCTCTTCCATCCGAGCTGTGGTGGTTTGCATTTTGTTTTCCATTTCCTTTAAAGCGTTTTTCAGCTCCTCGTGCCTGTTCATTAGTCCCCTGATGTCTGTAGCAAGAGATTCTCTGCTGTCCTGTATGCTGTTTTCCAGCCCAGCGATTAATTTTATGACTATTATTCTAAATTCACTTTCTGTTATATTGTTTAAATCCTTTTTGATCAGCTCATTAGCTGTTGTTATTTCCTGGAGATTCTTCTGGGGGGAATTCTTCCGCTTGGTCATTTTGGATAGTCCCTGGTGTGGTGAGGGCCTGCAGGGCACTTCCCCTGTGCTGTGGTGTATAACTGGAGTTGGTGGGCGGGGCCGCAGTCCGACCTGATGTCTGCCCCCAGCCCACCGCTGGGGCCACAGTCAGACTGGTGTGTGCCTTCTCTTCCCCTCTCCTAGGGGCGGGATTCACTGTGGGGTGGCGTGGCCCGTCTGGCCTACTTGCACACTGCCAGGCTTGTGATGCTGGGGATCTGGCGTATTAGCTGGGGTGGGAAGGCAAGGTGCACGGCGGCAGGGGGGGCAGGCTTAGCTCGCTTCTCCTTAGGTGATCCACTTCAGGAGGGGCCCTGTGCAGCCGGAGGGAGTCAGATCGCTGCCGGAGGTTTGGCTCCGCAGAAGCACAGAGTTGGGTGTTCGCGCGGAGCGAGCAATTTCCCTGGCCAGAGCCGGTTCCCTTTGGGATTTTGGCTGGGGGATGGGCGGGGGAGATGGCGCTGGAGAGCGCCTTTGTTCCCCGCCAAACTGAGCTCTGTCGTCCGGGGGCTCCGCAGCTCACCCTCCCTTTGTCCTCCAGCCTTCCCGCTTTCTGAGCAGAGCTGTTAACTTATGACCTCCCAGACGCTAAGTCGCGCTTGCTGTCGGAACACAGTCCGTCAGGCCCCTCCGCTTTTGCAAGCCGGACTCGGGGGCTCTGCTTGGCCGGCGAGCCGCCCCTCCGCCCCGGCTCCCTCCCGCCAGTCCGTGGAGCGCGCACCGCCTCGCCGCCCTTCCTACCCTCTTCCGTGGGCCTCTCGTCTGCACTTGGGTCTGGTGACTCCGTTCTGCTAATCCTCTGGCGGTTTTCTGGGTTATTTAGGCAGGTGTAGGTGGAATCTAAGTGATCAGCAGGACGCGCGGTGAGCCCAGCGTCCTCCTACACCGCCATCTTCCTAGTATCCTCATTTTCCTTTCTAAGACAAAAAAAAAGATTAATTAAAAGTGAACTGATAGGCTACATACTATAGGATTCCAACTCTATGACATTCTAGTAAAGGCAAAACTATGGAGACCATGAACACAGGAGTGGTGATGGGGAAATGAATAGGCAGAACACAGAAGATTTTAGGACAGTGAAAATATTCTATGTGATACTAAATTAATGCTATATGTCATTATACATTTATCCAAATCCATAGAAGGTATAACACTAAGAGTAAGCCCTTGGGGAAACTATGGACTTTGGGTGATTTCAGTGTGTCAATGTGGGTTCATCCTTGCTAAAAAGCATACCATCCTGGTGAATTATGTTGGCAATGAGGGAGGCTGTGCATGTGTGTGGGCAGGGCATATATGGGAAATCTTTGTACCTCCCCCTCAATTTTGTCATAAACCTAAAACTGGTCTAAAAAAATAATCTTAACAAAAGTGAACTGATTAATAGTGTTTTAGAGCAAAACTAATAACTTACATGGCTAGTAGTTTCATATGTTTATTTAACCCATACTACATGTAGTTTTTTTCATTTTTTATTAACACAATTGCATGATTTTTCAAAACATCAGTTTTATTTTGAGCTTTTTTTTTTACTGTGTATTTATTTACTTTGTGTCTTAAAATGTAGTGCATTTCGTAAAGGTTTAGATTATTAACTTCTATGACATCTTCTCTTCCTTGAACAGGAACACCTGATCCATTTTTTTAATCAGTAAATGTCTATAATATATATATATATATATATATATATATATATTTTAATGTTTATTTTATTTTTGAGAGAGAGAGAGCACCAGCAGGGGAGGGGCAGAGAGAGAGGGAGACACAGAATCTGAAGCAGGCTCCAGGCTCTGAGCTGTCAGCACAGAGCCTGACACAGGGCTCAAACTCACAAACCGTGAGATCAAGACCTGAGCTGAAGTCGAATGCTTAACCGACTGAGCCACCCAGGCGCCCCTAAATGTCTACCTTATAAAGGAAGCATGATAATGTATGACAGAAATGTACAGGTCCTAGATCAGGGCTCCCTGGATGTGAGCCTCCCTTCTGGCACTTAACAGCTATGCAATCTTGAGCAATTCTTCTGCCCTCTCTAAGCCTTCTCTATAAAATAGGGATAATAATTATACCATCTCTTAGGTTTTTTTAATGGTTTCAGACTGTGCAAAAGCACTTGGCATAATGCCTGATACATAATATATGTTCAATAAGTATCAATAATATCTAGTCCTTAAAATACTACATTCATTTATTAAAAAAAAAAAAAAACGAAGCATGAAGAGGCAGCATCTGTGTGACTTTAGCTGTATCCCTTAAACTCTCCAATCTACAACTATAAAATGAGCAGAAAATGTGCCTACCTTATAGTTTGGTACAAGAATCAATTAGGTTAATGTTCTAAGCCTTGTTGAAAAACAAACAGACAAAAAAATAAAAAAGTTTACACAGTAAGTAAAATACAAATAATTTAATAAATCAATAATTTTAATAGAAATATACAAGTTACATGTTGAATCCTAATATTCTCCACATAGAATCTTCCTGCCATAAAGAAAATACAACTTTTTATTTCCTACAGGAAAAAAGGAATGGTCCCCTTCTGAGCTTCCATAGTTTCTGCCAGGTGAACCTTTGCTTGGAGAAGAAAGACCCGTATATTCTTGTCTAAAATATAATGAGGACTTACGTGTTGTATTAGAAACCATATTACAAAAAAGAGTATGTTGTACATTTAATATAGGAATACAGTGAATGTGCTTTATACGTATGTATGTGGCACACATGCATAAGTGTATGTTTCTATTTAATGAACAACACATTCAAAAGAGAAAAATATAAAGCCCAACTATGGAAATTTAAAGTAAAGGTTTGACTCCCATGACACTCTCAATTTCCAAAAAGTCCTTTCAGGATATTGCCAGACGCTCTGACCTATTGCTAAAAGGATCTTGATTTTCCATACATGTGAACATGATGCAGACATTTCATCCCTGTCCTTATGAAGAAGCGTCCTTGAGATGACAGCTCCCAAGGGAGAGCTGGGACTGCTGTCGGTACCTCCTCTGCTATGTGTGATCCAGTCCGGGGACAGGAGCTACATTAGTAATTTGAACAAGGAAATTTAGTAGAAAGAATTGTCAACTCAGTAAAAGGTTATGTTCTAAGGGTCTATTAAAGAGATATGAACAGTTTAATTGGGGAAGCAACAATGGAGAGCAACCACCATCCCTTGGCCTTAGGAACAAATGTAAAAGGAGGAGACTCAGATACTTGGCAGATGGTGGGTGGTGATGGCTGCACATTTTTAGAAGGGTTAAATCCTGCTGTTTTTGGCTTAGGAGTTCTTCCATATGAAATTTGCTATTAAGCATGACATTCTAGAAGCAATTTTATGTCTGGGAGTTTCCTGAATTCTACTTGAAATTACTACTTTAGGCAGAAATAAGATATTTTCCTTTGAAGCTATGTTCTTGCTTTCTTCTTTTTTTTAAATCTGAGCAATAAAACAACCATCAGAGCTACAAACTGTGTGCCACAGAGGTACACTTACCACATGATGGATCTTCCCTCAATATTCACTGAGTGTGCAAAATTCTAGGCTTCATTGTGTGGGATACACAATGATGCAAGTTTTGAAAATAACTTGCTGTCTAGAAGGGAAAGAGAAATATTTAAAAGTCACTGTAACACAAAGTAGAATGTGGTAGAGTTAAATACAAATAGTAGGTACATGTAGGAGAAAAGTTACGATGATAAGAATTTGTATTTTCTTGGACTTTGCAGTTTTCACAGGACTTTTTATGTAGTCCAGCTCACTGAATTCTCAAAATAACCGTAATTAATCTATATCATATTATCCCTATTTTACGGATGAGGAACGTGAGGTTTAAGAGATTGCCTCCCAATCTCACAAGTAACAAGTGGCAGACTGGGGATTTAAACCTATTCCTCTTAAAACACAATCCCTTGATCTTTCCAAAGAAACTCAATACTCTCTGAGGAGTGTTAAGCTACTCATTGTAAGTGAGGCTTCATCTTGATATGGAAAGACACACTCCAGTTTCTCATCCTGGGGCCCCCAAACTTCAAAAGTTAAATGGGGTTGAGTAACCAGTCAACTAACCAGGTTCCCTAACCCGCACAGAAAAACAAATGATGTCTTCAAGTGGGGAAAGCAGCAGGAGGCTCTTCAAATGGTTAAACAATGATTTCTGCATAACAAGTGAGATTCAAGTAATGCTGAAGCAAGGTCCCTGCTGAACCATGACTTCTGGCCTCTTTCCAACAAACTCTGTCAGGTTTTCTGGAAACTCAGCCACAAAGACAGGGGAAGGTTATTTGATACAGTACCATTCCAGTGTACCTGAAAAGGTCTTCTCTTCTCCAGCAGATAGCTGACCTCACAGGGAGTGTCAGGACTGCTGAGTCACTTGCCTAGGGATCAGTTCAAAGACCGGCCCCCTATTAATGTGGCCTCTCATTCTGGTATCTCAGGAATTTAAGACATTTGTCAGCTACATTCTTTATATTCAGTTTATAACCTAGGCCTGTATGGGTCCCCTTGCTTTACTTAACACTTCAAATTTCTGGTCATGGGCATATGCTACCTTCTGCATTCTTTCCCCCTGAATATATGCTTTTACCCAGGGGTGGGGGTGGGGGGGTTAAATATACACACACATATGTGTATACTTATGTACATATGTATTTATAGTACATGTTACAGTATACACAAACACATGTTACCTATATACAGTCAAAATTTTGTTCTTATTTAGGAAGTGGTGTTATTTTACCTTGAACATTTGGCCTTTTCTTTCAGTGGTGGGTCTTCCCAGAGCAAGGAACAAGAAGCCTAAGAGAGAAGGACTCAGAGAGTCTATGGCTATGTATTCTTTCTTCTTCTTTTGGTCATATCTCTTTCTCTCAACATATCTCACCAGTCATTTGTCCTTTTGGACCAAAACCCCACTATGGTTTGGGCCTTTTCAGCTAGGCCATGGACGGTTGTGGAAGAACTGATACTACAGTTTTTTTCTATGTTTTTTTTCAAACTGGTAGAGGTGGGAGTCATTTCACCCACCTCCAAAATTATCCCCTCACACCTCATTAATGAATATGCTGGGCTGGAAAACAATATTCAGTTCCTACAACAAAGTCTAATATAGTGGACACCAGTTAAGTACTGCTTAAATTGGTATGAGACTTAATTAGGCTATCAATTAAAAAAGAAAGCTTTTCTAGTAATATGAAAAATATTTTCAGTTATAAGTTCTTAGTGAAGATACTGACTTTAACATCTATTTGTTGCCCCATAGGACTTAGAGAGCCTTGGATATAGTACTTAGCACCCATTGTAAATGAATGAATGAATATAAATTAACCACACTTGGATCTTAATAAATATATCAACATAACATAAAGAGATACCTTGATAATGGAATGCATTAAAAGTACACATATATTAGGAAAAGTCTTACAAAATACAAAGGTTTACTGTATGTCTTACAACATAATACATTATAATAGGTCCTCTGGGGACCTCAAAGGTGAATCAGACACTGAACTTATGTGAAGAGACTTAGATATAAATAACATTAAAAAGGGAAGATAATAAGTGATTTAAGGGATCTGTGAAAGGTCTCCTGCAGACATCTTTTCTGATCTTCCAAAGCTTTGGAATTGCTGTGCCCACCACATTCAACAGTTTCAAGATGGCTCATCATTTCTTGCCCCCTATTCACATGGTGACATGGGCATTATTCTCCTCTGAACAACTGCCCTGCTTTGTCTGAGAGAACTGCCTCTCATCTTCCTGGAGAGTTGTTCCTACCCTCTCATTAAGCAATATTCCTTTTTTCTGAGTGAAGCTTTCTCCCTTCAGGAGATACATTCCAGCTTCAGTAGGCTTCCAGTCTAGGTTAATGGATTTCTTCTGTACTTTTCAGTTTCAATTCAACTGTAAGCAAATTAGGATCGATTATAGATAGATCCCACTAGTGTGATTTAAAGCAGAGCTTTTCCCATTTTTCTCTTCCACCACATCACATGCTTTGCTAACTTCTTGTTGATTGGATTAAGAAACCATACCAGAGTAGTAGGAACACAGGTGTTTCTTTTGCTATGATGCCAATTAACTGATGGGTAAATATTGTTAAATATACCTAGGAAAACATTACCTCATATGAGGAACAAAGTTTGTAACCATTGTCGTATTTAACACCAGAATTGAAAAAGAAACCAGGGTTTGTTCTTTTTGATGAGTCCCAACTAATTTCATCTTTAAATTTATTATTTATTTGCTTCCATTTTTATTTGTTTTTTTTGTTTCTGTTTTTTTTTGTTTGTTTTTTTTAGAGAACGCAAGTGGGGAAGACAGGCAGTGGGGGAAAGAGAGAATCTTAAGCAGGATCCAGACTCAGCATGGAGCCCATGGCTCAATCCCACAACTGGAGATCATGAGCTGAGCAGAAATTGAGAGTTGGACACTCAACCAACTGAGCCACCCAGGCACCCCTAATTTCATTTTTTAGTTTGTATCTTAAACAAAATGGTATATCAATGTAGATTTTTCTGTCAGCTCACCACCTTCATTGATATAGACACATTCAGAACAGTTATTCAGGAAAATAGGGCCAGTGGTGTATATTCACACTTACACACTGTGGACCAGATCTAAAAATTGGTAGTGTCAGGTCTCAAACACCATGGCTTATGTATTTAGTTGATCAATGGAGTATGAATAGGCATATGCAGTAACTTTTGCTGGCATAATATTAATGGCATATGTAATTTACTTCTTTGGAAATGGTATATATCATTTTACCCCGCAGTCATTTTTCTAAGGAAAGGAATAAACAGCAAGCTCATGAATACACTTGTATATGGCTTGTCAGGACAGCTTTCATCATTGCATACAGCCTTCATCCAGAGTCTGTTCTCAATGTAGAGTGTTATTCTGTGTACTTTTCCTTTCTTCTTTGATCCTCCTGCCCCTTCCTTACTGGGCCTCCTATACCAGAAGTATCTAGCAACCTGGGTCATTGAAAAATGTTTTTAGACTGCTTATGACCCTTGGGTCATATGTTGGAAAAAATTGTTTTCATTTTTTAATCCCAAGTATGCCAAAGTTTTCCCTTATATTTGAAGGTATCTTTCAACTTTCTTTTAGTTTTTGTCTTCACTTTATTTATTCATTTTGTCTTGTATTGTTAACAGGTTAAAAAATTCAAGGATCAAATTCTTTCCATAGGAAGTTATTCCTATAATGTTTCAAATCCTGTTATGCAGTTTTTCACAGCTTACATAGTTTTCCCTTTTTTGGGGTGGGAGGAGTACATCCTAAAACCTATTTTGGGGGGGTTTAAAATGACAAGAAAAAAGCTTCAAAGTTTATGGTGTTGCCTTGTGAATGGAATGGTAATTGGAATTGAAATTGGATGAGAGAAATTGAAGTGTGATACAAAGTAATTGAAAGACCAGAAAGATTGAGGTTGGTAAAGGAGGAGGACCAAGGGGAGGTGAACTTTACTCTTATAAAGGCATGCGGCTGTTGAGATGCTGAATGGACTAACACTGCTATGCTCGTGTCTACTAAGAAACTGGTTTGGATGGTCCTTCACCCTCAGCTGAACTGCAGAATTCCAGATACAGGAGCATATTTTCTATAGATAGTAGTTCAAGGTCTAGTAAATTTTGTAAATTGAAGTAAACTTTAACATTCGATCTGAAGAGCTCTTTTTGGCTTATACCTCTGTTTCAAAAAGTGTAATTCTGGTCTTTACAACTTCCATTTAAAAAGAAAAAGTAGGGGCACCTGGGTGGCTCAGTCGGTTAAGCGTCCCGACTTTGGCTCAGGTCATGGTCTCACAGTTTGTGGTTTCGAGCCCTGTGTTGGGCTCTGTGCTGACAGCTTGGAGCCTGGAACCTGCTTCCGATCCTGTGTCGCCCTCTCTTTCTCTTTCTCTCTTTCTCTCTCTCTCTCTCTCTCTCTCTCTCTCTCTCTGTCTCTGTCTCTCTCTCTCTCTCTCTCAAAAGAAAATAAATATTAAAAATTAAAAAAAAGAGTGTATCAAGTCTCTGAGTACAGGGCCAAGTACTCAGGGGAATTTTCTCACCAGTGTTTTCTTCAAAGGCTCAACAAATTATCAGACCATTAAATATGACCGAGCTGACATATTTCAGGAGAAGTTCTATAACCATGACTCTCAGTGACTTCAACATTTCTATTCCTGCTGCCTAACCTTAGAATTTCTCTGCATCCTGATTTCTATAACCTACATTCTCTTTTACCTCAACTATTATAAGCCTCAGTTAAGGGCTCCTCATCTCATGGAAGTTCTCAACTCATAACTTCCATCTTAACCTTTTGTACTCTTTCATTTCTGGTGTAATTATGCTTTCTGACCTCAAAATGTACTGAGCACCTACTCTCTACCTGGTATTGTTCTAAGCACTGTAGATATAAAGATGAATTTAGGATATAAAGGATATATTTAGGATTTTAGGATTTAGGATATAAATTTAGGATGAATTTGTGGATATAAAGATGAATTTAGGTTCTTTCCTCATGGAGCTTGGAGTTGAATGGAGGGACAGATAAATCAGTGGGTTAGTATAATATGTCTCACTAATTATTCATATAGGAGGATTCAGGGGATCAGAAGAGAGCATAAGAAGGGCTTGGTAAGGTGGTAAACAAGATAAGACATCCTAGAGAAGGTAATATCTGCGCTAATTCCTAGAAGAGGAAGACCAAGGGTCAGGATAAGGGGGAAGTTGGGAGTTGTTCTAGACAGAGAATTTTTCATTGTCTGATACAGAATTTAATACTTCACTCATCAGTATCACTCACGAGGCCCCATGGTTTACACTACAAATATCCCATAGCTTATATTGTAGTGCAGGATAAAAGAATAAATACTGTCATTCAGAGGACAGCAGCAAATTTTGCTCATCTGTTTTAGCTGCCACTCTTCAGAGACACAGGTGGGAATCTATCTGGAAACTGATCCAGTTGGCAATAGCATTTACAGATACTGTAGTTTTAGCACAATCTTTCCTCTTCTGGGAGAACAATAATAATTGTAGTAACCTATATCTATTATTTCTTGCTAAGGCTTAAGTGTATTTTCTTACTTTAGCTTTGGAACACCTCTATGCAGTGGGTGTTGTTGTTGTTGTTATTTTTCAAGTGAGGAAGAAGTTAAGTCAGTAGCTGATACATGGCTAATAAATAGAGGAATCAACATTTGCAACCAGGCATGTGAGTCTAGCCTGCACTCTTAGTACTAGATTCTGCAGCAAGGTATGATTCAGTACATTTTGTCACTTGAAGACCTGGATAAAGACTTGTCATGGTCATGGAAAACTTATACTCATACTTCAGCAACCAACTCAACTATAATTACTTTTAATTCCTTCCCTACTGTAGCCAAGAATATTTATTTAGTTTCTCTGCTCAGCATGGTGCATGGCATATGCTAAAGTAGAATAGTGGCTGAATCGGCAAATGAATGAATATTTCTATAACAATACACGTTTCTGTCATGGCTGGTCTTACACCGAATTACGGTTACAGTAGTGTTTATACACTTATTTGCATGTTAGACTGTGTACTTCTTGATGAAAGTGATCAATTTTGTTTTGTTTTGAGAGAAAGTGCAAGCAGGGGAGAGGGGCAGAGGGAGAGAGAATCCCAAGCAGACTCCATGCTCAGCGTGGAGCCTGATAGGAAGCTTCATCCCACAACACTGGGATCATGACTCCAGCCAAAATCAAGAGTCACATACTCAACCACCTGAGCTACCCAGGTGCTCCTGAAAGAGATCAGTTTTAGGCATCTTTTTATGCCATCTCCTAGCAGAAATCCTGGCAGACAGCTACTGAATAAATGTATACCAAAATGAGTGACTTAGTGAATGAATGAATGGATGGATGCCAGAGATGAGTGTTACAAGTGTTACAAGTAGACAGAGATCCCAACAGTGTCAGGTTGTACTTTTTTGTATGCCTAAACATCCTCCAGCTTGTATCTCATTTTCTTGCATACAGTAGCTATGAAAGACATTTAGTACTTCCTGGGGATCCATGTGCTTACTTTTATTTATATGGTGTGTTGTGACTGGTTCTGGCTGTGAGCCAAAATGATTTGTATCACTTTGGACTTAAGTTTTTAAGAGTAGGTGAGTTCTTTCCGCTTTCTCTCTTATCCTTGTACAAAAACCTTAGAGATGACACATTGAGATGAAGGCTTCACATGATGAGGAGAGCCTAGATACCTGTGTTATTGGATAGAAAAAGCTACCCTGGTGAATCACTAGAACTACAGAGTACTTTGTGTGATTGAGATACAAACCTTTTTTGGGGATAAAGCATTGAGATTTGGTGACTTATTTATTACTGCAACATAATCTAGCCTAATGGGATTAATACAGTGAGTATTCAATAACTGTTGAAAGACTAGGTCACACCATTACCTACAGTGTTAATTAAGACTGGTCTCGTTGCCTTACTGAATATGGTGTCAATTTTTGTATTTATTCAGTTGGTTAAAGCTGTGTGACCTTTCAAAACCAAGCATGGTCAAGCCCTAGTGTGAAGGTTTTTCTGTTTAGTCCTCTGACCTAAGTGTTGCAAAAGATGCGTATATTCCTATCTCCTACTTAGTTAAATTACAAGCAGGATTAGAATCGAAAGCAAAGCAGAACCAAATCTTGGGGTTAAGTTGATTGCACATTAATACTGCCATATTAGTTATTTGTGCCTTTCAAAGAGTTGGAGCAAACAAGACTGCCTGAAGTTTACCAGTGTGAAAATGAATGTTTGATTCATACAGTCATATGTGGATATGCATCCGTTCCCACCAGTAGAGAGTCATTCATTCATTCATTCATCAAATATTTAGTAAGCACCCACTCAGGACTACTAAAATGGCCACAGTGAGCAAGACTGATTGGAAGTTTTGTTTACCCTCAGATCTTCTTTAGACTTAGAGGCCAATTTTAATTGAAAGCAACATACTTTATGCAGTCTGGAGTTTTACAAGCAAGGGGTAACTCGTATGGCAGACTTAGCCTAATGCTTTATGTTTCTTTTTCTTCTGTTTACATTTGTGGCTGTGGTTTGAAGGTGGCTTGGAATCTTAGTTTTCTTATCAGAGATCTGATTTATTTGGGCAAGTAGACCCATGTTTTTTTAAAAGGCTCAACTGCTTTGCTTTTTTTTTCCAGCATTAAGCAAAATCACCCTAAGGGTCTCCCATTAACCCTCAGGCTGGTGAAGTAGGATAGTTTGGATACATAATTCATTCTGGTGGAATGAATTAGTTGCAACTTGTTGGATGCTTCTTTAGCAATAATGGACTTAAGTGCATCATCCATCTTTTGTTTTTCTTTTGATGGAGTCTTCATGTTTTTTGGCTATTGTTACTTTCAAACAATTTAAAAATGGGGGATGGAAGCCTGCCTATTTCACCCATTTCTCCTTGAGTTTAGCAAGTTTGGACGAGATTCTCCTGACCAAATCATAGCATGATTAAGTAAGGCCTTGCTGCATGGGACCTTAGGCAGTGGCAGAAGCTGGCCTCTAGCTCAGGATTCCCCATTAAAGAGTTTAGGCAGTCAGAAAAACAAGGAAGAGGTACGTTTATTGCCTGCATTGGGTAATCTAATCTGATGCCTTGGGGTGAAGTGAGCGAAAGCCAGACAACCTTTCTGTAAGTTCCTTTGAATGGGAGCTGGCAGCATCTAGAACCGGCAGCTTTCCATCATGGAATATCCATTAACCTTGTTTATCTCTGGAAAAACACTGCCCTGTTTCCACAGTCTGGTGCTTGTCAAAGAACGGTGCAAGAGATCATCTTTGAGTTCAAGGAGAGGATGAGCTTTTCAGCTATGGGGAAAGAGTCTGGGGGTATTGGTTTTTCCCCTTATTTTGAGATTGCAAGCAACATGCAGCAGTGTATGATCTGAACACAGGGGGACTTATTCACAAAGGTCCTTCTTAGATTCATTGATCTCTTATGGACAGAGCTGCCCCTTCCCCCTCCCTTTTTTTTTTTTTTTTTTTTTTTTTTTGCCTGGCTCTTCCTAGAGTTCATGGGTGTTATTTATATCTTGGAAGCTATAAACAAATGTAAGATTCACATTCTTATCTTGCTTTTCCAATTTCTCCTTGAGACCATGTCCCAGTATATGTTTCTGGCTAGTTCTTTCTCTGTTGTTCATCCTACATCCATGCGTGACTTTTCAACACATTCAGAGTTACAAAGCTGTCTTTCATCTTTCTTCATAACAACCTAATTAATAGGTGTTTGATATACACGTTTATTAATGACAGAATCTAGATTAGAGTTTAGAAAGAGAGATTTTGATCACACTTGTGAAATCTGTTATTCCCAGTAACAGTTATTAAACCTGAAAACAGGCTACAGTATGAAGCTTTAAGTTACCATATGTAGCAATCTGCCAATAAGGAAGAAAAATATTTTCTTGATTGATTAACTGCTATCTCACCTCAAGACCTTTGAGGTAGATGGGTAAGGATGCTGTTAAAATTGATGTCGAAATCTTAATTTTTTAATTGAAATTCATTTATAAATGTATCTTTGTAGAAAATAACACTGCAAATTGGAGCTTAATTTAAAAATATTTAAAAATGAGTCACAGAATATGGACTTAGGTGAACAACATGCTATACAGGTTGTCCCTTAGTCTCTAATTAGCACAGAGTAAGTCAGCTTTAAATACTAATTCTTAAAAAAACAAAAAAAATCAAGGATGTCACAGAATTCTGTTATGCTACTTAATGATTATATCAGGAAATTCTTTGCCATACCTAAATAATATCAGGCCTAATATTCTACATTTCAAATATGTTTTTTCTCCTTTAGATGATGACAAATAATATTTATGTATCATATAGTTAAGTACAACATAAATAATAAATATCCTTATATGTATGGTTGCACATATAGGCTTGCTAGCATTAAAATACATTATTAGCAGAACAGCATTTATCATAATAGAATAGTTTTGCTTGTTCGATCACATTTGAAGAATAACGGATATTGTAATCTTCAAAATAACTTCATAGTTTTATGCTATTGGTTGTCCTATTAAATACCCATGAAAGCAAACTTAAGGATATGTAAATTTAGTTTTGAATATCCTTGGGGCATTTCTAGTGGGCCAATCGTTGTGCTGGTTGCTGTCACATGTTATGTCATTTAATTCCTCTGATAGCTTCTTGATGCAGGAATTTCCCGAACCTTTTTACAAATAGGGCTTCAAAACCCGTCATAAAGTTCAGCTAGCTGAAGCAATACAATCACCAAAGCAAAATGTCTTGAGGTGATAAGAACTCTTGTGACTTAACCAGACAATTCTGTCTTCATAATTGGTTCATTATGGAAAAAACAGAACAAAACAAATCAAACAAAAATAGAGTCCTCTCTATGAGAGAGAGTATTAGATAGGAATTAGAGTCCAGAGGTAGAATAGTGCTTTAGTTGTCTACAACCCTGTGACCTGACACGGGGTTGTGTTAGAGCCACAGTTTTTTCTTAATCTGTGAACTCAATAAAACAGTCATAATGAATGTTTATTTTTTTTAATGTTTTGACTATGACCCATAGTAAGAAACACATTTTACATCACACACAGCTCAGTACACACACACACACACACACACACACACACACACCAAAAACAAAGTTTCACCAAACACTACTTACTGTTACTATGTATAATGCATTATGATATTTTCTATTTTGTTCTATTTCCCTTTTTTCTTTTGAAAAATTTTTAACGTTTATTTATTTTTGAGATCCCAAGATAGAGCATGAGTATGTGAGGGCCAGAGAGAAAGGGAGATACAGAATCTGAAGCAGGCTCCAGGTTCTGAGCTGTCAGTACAGAGCCTGACCTGGGGCTTGAACCCACAAATTGTGAGATCATGAGCTAAGCCAAAGTCAGACATTTAACCAACTGAGCTACCCAGGAGCCCCTGTTCTATTTCACTTTTAAAAATAATGTGTGTGACTTACTGAAATTATTTCAGAACCCACTGATGAATCTTAATCTGTGTTTTGAAAATAACTTAAGGTCTTAAAAACAAATTATGATAATCAATGCTATGTTTTACCACCATGCAAAAAACAAACCGATCTGTGCCAACCCCCACTCAAAATGGCTATCACTTTAAAACAACTGATCTGTACATATTTTAAACACACGATAAAATTTAACTGATTCTTTGTGTGTGTTTGAAAAACTATGTATTTCAGGAAAAAATAGTGAAATCCTGAGCTATTGAATAATATGAAAGAGCAAAGGACAGCATTATTCATTGGACAAATATGCTTATTAAAGCATCTGGAATGTCGTAACAGGAGGTAGCTATGAAGACCCTGTCTGGAACAGTTCCCAAAGTGCAGAATTTATGTTTATCTTTATTAAAGGCAATAAGAGGGGCGCCTGGGTGGCTCAGTCGGTTAAGCGGCCGACTTCGGCTCAGGTCATGATCTCTCAGTCTGTGAGTTCGAGCCCCGCGTCGGGCTCTGTGCTGACAGCTCAGAGCCTGGAGCCTGTTTCAGATTCTGTGTCTCCGTCTCTCTGACCCTCCCCCATTCATGCTCTGTCTCTCTCTGTCTCAAAAATAAATAAATGTTGAAAAAAATTTTTTTAAAAAGGCAATAAGGGAATTGATACACACTTTCACTACATCTTTTGTAAGAAAAAAAATAAGGTGATTGTTCATTCCCTGTGCTTTGGGCAGGATTTGCAAGGAGAAACCTTTATATTTTCTAATAATAAGGAAATAGACATTCCAAGAATTAAAGACATTTTCATCAAGAATATGCTCTTCTTTGTCAAATAACCTATCCTGTTTAGTATGTATTTGCTTCTCCAGGAATTCAGAGTTTATTATTGAATAGTGGATCAGTGATTCATTCCACAAATGTCCTGTTGAGCTCCTTCTATATGCCCCACACTGGAGAGAAAAAGGTAAATAAGACAGATGAAATTTCTGCTCTCACCAGGCTTTCCTTTCTATGAAAACTGAGTGGATCTTCACCTCTATTCAATTAGTTGAAATGCTATGGCATTTTCATATACACATAGACTGAAGAGTGTTAATAAAACTTTGTGTAATTTAATGCATCATGGATAAGGTTCAGGACTTGGAGTTATCACTTAAAATAATGGCATATGTGCAAATTTGAATTTTGTGTATTAGTCGCAAAAATTTGTGAGTTCGAGCCCCGTATCGGGCTCTGTGCTCCACAGCTCAGTGCCTGGAGTCTGCTTTGGATTCTGTGTCTCCCTCTCTCTGCCCCTCCCCTGCTCATGCTCTTTCTCTCTCTCAAAAATAAATAAATGTTAAAAAAAATTAAAAATTTTTGATTTGCTTCAGATAATGCAGGATGTGACTAATGAGGTGTGAAGGGCTGGCGTGAGATCTGGTGGAGGACCTTTAAGGGTAAATAGAGCACTTGGATTTTTGTTTGGCAGATAAGCAATAAGCAGCTGGTCTAAGCTGTAACCTAGCTTTCCTTGGAGAGAGTTCATGAACTTGAAAAAGAAAAAATTGCATCTTCATCTTCACTAAAGTGTTACCAAAACGTGACATTTCTTTCATTTTTGAAATAACACATAACATCATAATTATTGCTACCTATAATACGGTCACCAGTACATGTCACAGATATTTGCATTTTCTGTTACAGCGGCTAGAGATGATATCTTGAAATAATGTTTGTGCTTCTCGGTACATTGAAATTACAGTACTTACTGGTTGACTACTAGATCTTGTTATTTAATGTACTAAAAAAGATACATGTTCATTATATCTCAAGTTTATTTTTCAACGTGTTTTGAGAACTGTGTTTCAATGTGATTAGTTTGCTTTGTAATCCTCAGTGTTTTCTGTTATTCTTGTGAAGACATTATTATGAGAGGGGTCCACAGATTTTCCAGACTGACAAAGGGGTTCATATCACAAAAAAGGGTTAGGATATCTTGCTCTAAAGCAAAAGGTTGCAAACTCAAATGCCTACACAACAGGCAGGTAACATCAAGGACTGAATGGAAAGAGAGAGATCCCTTAGAAGACCAGTATAGTGATCTAGAGAGAAAAGAATGTGGGCTGTGTGGCAGGGGGAAGGTTCTTGAGAGCCTGATAACACCCCTGTATTCCTCCCAAATGTAGATATAACTGAATAAAGGCTGAAGGAATAGGTCAGGTCGAGACCAAAACATCACCTTCTTAGGGAACAAACCTGGCATTAGAAAATGTGGCTTATTTCCTGGCTTCCACAACTGCAGGAGGTGCCATTCAAGTGGATTATAAAGTGAAGGAGCCCCCTAGAGTCTTAGAGCATACAACCAGTGCCATGGTAATATGCTGCTGTCCGCTTCACCTATGGGACCTGAGACGCTGAGTCTTGCCTGGACCTAAACCAGCTTACCCAGCACGGTTGGTTTGGGCAGGTCTCCTCAGGGAGAAGAGTTGGCCCTGGGAGGCCTTGAAATGGGCTAGAACACTGCATTAATTACATTGACTTCAAGGCCAAAAATGTTCTCCCCATTCTATTTCCCTTCCCAAGTCCTGTTGTACTCCAGCTGTCCAATAGAGCCTATCAGAGGTTCTGCAATAAAATTAAAGTGCAGACAGAAACTCAGTTAATTAAATGTTAACCATGTGGAGATGCTCTAAATTTGAATATAATTCATCCCATTGTACTTGCCTCAGAAAAATTAAAATCAAGACAATGATCCATTTATAAGTTTAAGTCTAAAATGACAAAATCCAAAGGAATTAAAGCCTCAAATCAGATTCTATTGCTCTTAAAAATGAAAGTCCAAAGTACCTAACTATACTTTTCTAAGTGCTGCGTTGAGGGGTTTTCTACCTTGGCAGAGTGAGGGGTTCTGGCAGGGTTTGTAGCTGGGGCTTTTCTTTCCTTGCAGCTGCATTGGTTCCTGCAGAAAATAGACTGTTTGGTGCTGGATTGCTGCTCATGGATTTAACTGGTTAAAAGTTTCAATAAACTGTTTTCACTAGTGGAACATACCCACCACATTAAGAAGAGAAGCCAACTCCACCTCCTCAAGCAATTATTTCAGAAAAAAATTACATTCCCAGTATATGGGGCTTAGTATGTCATCAAAGACCTTGGCCCAAAATGCAGTGTCAGGTGAAGGAGAGGCAGGGCGTGTGCCAGTGTGGTAGAGAGAATAATGGTCTCCCAAAGATGTGGACATCCTAATCCCTGGGCACTGTGATGGTGCCTTACATGGCAAAAGGAATGCATAGATACAATGAAGAATGTTGAGATGGGGAGATTAACTTGGATTATCTAGGTGGGCCCAATATAATCATAAGGGTCCTTATGAGAGGAAGGCAAGAGGGTCAGAGTCAGAGAAAGTTTAAGGGTACTATACTACTATCTTTAAGGATAGAGGAAGTGGGCCAGAACCACAGAATATTAGTGGCCTCTGGAAGTTGGGAATGGTAAGGAAATGGATTTTCCTCTAGAACCTTCAGAAGGAATGAAGCCCTGTCACTGCTTTGGTTTTAGCCCCAGTGGGTCCTATTTTGGACTTCTGGCCATCAGAAGTGGGTAAGATAATACATTTGTGTTGTTTTAGGTTGCTGTTTATGGCAGCTTGTTGCAGCAGCAAAAGAGAACTAATACAGGTTGTTTAAAAACTTGAATTCTGGTACAGACCAGCCTACATTCAATCCCAGCATGGCCACCTCCTCAATGTGCAGCCTTGAGTCCTCCCAACATATGCTGAGGTCCCTGAATCACCAGCACAGGTGTGCTCTGACGAGGGATTGTACTGTTTAAGGCCAAGGTTTCACCATAGGGTTGCCTGTGCCCACTGAAGTCCAGGCCTCTTCTAGGCTCTGTGCAGTTGGTGCCTGATGAGGTCAGTCCCGTGCATGTGACTTGGCTGAGCCCCAGGTTTTTGGAAACCCTTGGCCACCATGGTGTTGAGGCTCAATTTTCCAGATATTTCTCCTGAGACTTGTGTCTTTGCTGAGGGCCATGCACCTTTGCTTTTAGGTTGTTACAGTCCGTAAAAGAAAAAAACAGAGAGCCACATATAAAAACCAATCCGTATAAAGCAACCACAGAACAAGTTGTAATCATCCATCACAGTTGAAATGTCATGTGACCTAAAGCTTAAGGCTCCTTTTCCAAGTCACAGAATTTTATTTTTTTTAATTTTTTTTTTAACGTTTATTTATTTTTGAGACAGAGAGAGACAGAGCATGAACGGGGGAGGGTCAGAGAGAAAGGGAGACACAGAATCTGAAACAGGCTCTAGGCTGTGAGCTGTCAGAACAGAGCCTGATACGGGGCTCGAACTCACAGACCGTGAGATCATGACCTGAGCCGAAGTCGGACACTCAACCGACTGAGCCACCCAGGCGCCCCTACAAGTCACAGAATTTTAAAAGAAGCCAAGTGCAAAAATCAACCTCGTGGCCCAGTGAAAGCCTCCACAGCCCGCTAAGGTCAAAACATCTCTCCCATACATAAAATGTCAAGGCCCCTCAAGATCTTTTAACATGTTTATTTTATTCCCCCACATTCCAGTCATTTGTTTCTTAGTGTTCCCAACCAATGCACCAAATGTTGGGAAGTGTTAGGGAAAATGCCCTTTTCCTGCCCAAATTCAAACACACTTGAGAAATAAGACAAAGAAATAAGGCAAGCATAGATGAAAACATAATTTTTATGACCTATAAAGCTGACATTAGAGGGTGTGGTTTGTATATGCCGTCAAGGGAAGAGCAAGTGAGGGTGTGGAGAGAGCCCAGGAGTGCAGAGATAATGCGTGTTGTTCCACATGGAAAGAAGTATCAACAGCTGGGAAAGCTTTCTCCACTGATGCAGGTTAAAGGCCTGCCTTAGATTGACATGGTAAAGAAGACTCAACTCAGCCAATCAGTTACATATGCTGTTCAGGTTAATTGGATGCAATGGTTATGATACACAAGCCATTTCAAGTTGCATAAGTGCCCACCCCACGGACTTCCAGGTCCTCTCAAATCCACTTGTTAGACCTAATCAAAATGTTCCCAGTGTAGTGGAAAGAGCTTTGCAATACCAGTCAAGTGATGATTTTTTTTTTTTTACTATGACATGAGTAAACACTGAATTAATGCCAAAAGCAGAAATTTAGGCATTGTTATAAAATTGAAATAACTCAGTGACATGGCTTACAGTTGCCTAGAAGACCCTGTTGAGGTGACACTGGAGAAGACACGGCATTTGAGGATTGAGCCTAGAATCCTCAAGGGCTACAAAGATAAAATCAAATGAAATTCTCATTCATGAAACTCATTTATAAGACTATCCTTTAATTTTTGTTTTTAGTGGTTCATATGAATGTATTTAGAGGAGACTGGCCTATTTTAAATAGAATTTGATTTCCTAGCCTGCCTTCATTTAATTGTGTGGGGAAGAGATAGCTGAAAGGTGAAGGCTAATTTATGTGAAACTGTGTGAGCTCAGAAGTGTGTAGCAAGTGATGCCAGTGATGGGTTCATCAATCTCTAAAGAATCTGGAACCAGTTAAAATGGTGCTGGTAGAAAAGCATGTTTATAGCTGATGCCCGTCCTTTGGTAAATGTGGATTTTGCTCCACACAGGAAAAGCATACTGCTCTACTTTATTGGTTGTGCATTTCATGTCTCTGGTCTTATTTTCATTGTCAGCTAATGCTTGAAAGTTCATTCATGATTTGCTGATTCACCACCCTAGCCCATCTGTGTTCTCTGGTGATATCTGAGAATAATTCATATTGCTGAGATTCATGTATCTGTAACTTCTTGGTGCACATGGGCTCTGCAATGGTACAGAGCCTAGGAGGAGCCCAAACTCTGGGAAGCTCCTTTTGGCCAACATAAATCAAGGATGTTGATGTGGAATTATTTGGACAACTTAAGGGAAATCCATCACCACCACTGAAAAAGCTATACAACATGTGTCTTCAACTGATGTTTAGCTGGGAGCTATCTCTCCATGAATCCAGGAGAATTAAAAAAAGAAAGGCGTTTTTGTGCTATTTAAAATTATACTTAAAAAATATGAAGTTACTACTTGAGACTTATAGATCCTTTCAAATGGTTGCAATATTTTAGGTTTTATCTCTGTGTTTATTCTTTTTTTTTTTTTTAGGGAGGATTTTTAGTGAAGCAGATGCCTGGTGAACATTGTCAATTTCGCCATATTCAGGAAGGATGAATGGTCATTTCTTGTGCCTAAGGTACTTCTTTGTTTCTTGGGAACCTCCTTTACAGAGTATCTTCAGAACCCAGTAGAATTCGTGTTTTAAGCAGCAATGCATATTTAAGAATAAGGGCTAAAACCAGGAAGGTTGGAATCCCACAGCCTTTGAGCCCCACTACAGACACCTTGATTTGACTGCAGAGTGCTGAGGGTTCTTTCAGCTTCCTGCTGCTCCCAGCCCTGGTTTGATGGATTCTGATCTCCAATTGCTTCAGATAAGCACCTGCCTCAACTACCCCACCCAGGTGGACTTTTGTGTACTGAAAACCTGTACTTACTTTTTGTTTACGGCCTGAATAATCCCTGCCAGCAATTCTCCATCTATCGCTTTGTCTACCTCATTTTGTCATTTGGTTCAGTCTAGAACAAGGCCAAGAGGCCAAGTTTGCCTTGGAAATTACTTTCTCTCCCATGGCAGGGAGACATGGGTATGTTTGTATATTGTGCCTGTGGGCAACATGATATCCTGGCAAAGTATGAGGCTGCCCCATCCAGGGCAGTAGTCATGGGCTTGTTCTTCAGTGGAAGGCTGGGTGTGGCTAATCACATTACAATCTGAAATAATTGCTAAACAGAGAGAGCAGGAGAGACAATAATATTGGTGGCTTCTAAGAAATGACCATTATTGTCTAGAATGGTGTCCTGGTCTGAATCATCATGGTTCTAAAGCTTGGGCTCAAGTGTCTGAATTGTATGATGTTGCCTTCAGCATAGCTCAGTGTTGCTTCATTAGACAATATTCTCTCAAAGTTTTTCTGGGGAAGTCACCCCAGCCTCAAGACATTCTGGAACCTCACTGACACAAATTTTGGAGGACATGAGAGAAATGAGACCCAGGTTGAATGACTTGACTAAGCTTTGGGGATGGTCCCTGAGAAGGGCAGCCAACAGACCAGAATACAGGATCCAAAGGGACTGTGAATAAGGCTGACTTCACTGTTCGTGTTCTTAGGGATGATCTAGCAGGTAGAGATTGGTGGTAGGGGTTCTTGCAGCAGGAATACTAAAAATTAGATTGATGATGCCTTTGTGGGTCCATTTGGATCAAACTCCAATTAAAGATCCAGGTTAGGGGCCTGGCAAAAGCCAGTGTGTCAGCCCAGAATCAAGCCAGCAGGGTTCAGGACAGGATTCTGGATTCAGCAGGGGAGAACCAGAGCATGAAGCAGACATACAAGGCAGAAATCAAACCTACAAGGAGAACACAGTAGGGAGTTAAAGCTAAGTTTAACTCAGTGTGAGCATGAGTTCTTATGGCCCATTCCTGGGACTAGGTCTTCAGCAGCATTCCTCAACCCCAGCACTTTTGACTTCTGGGGCTAGATAATTGCCTCTGCATTGCAGGGTGTTTAGCAGCATCCCTCACCTCTACCCACTAGCTGCTAGTAATACTCCCTTAGTTGTGGCAACCACGAATGTCTCCAGACATTGACAAACATCCTGTGTGGGAAAAAAATCACTCTGGTTGAAAACTACTAGTCAACAGTGAAAGGTGAATTCCTGTCTCCAATGTGCTGGTGGGACTGGTACAGAACCAGGCTGGAATGCTAGTGGAAAAACCAAGCGGCACTCCAAGATCTTGGTGGATTGGAGATTTATTTAACACCGGCGGGCTCAGAGGAGACTGTTTCTCCAAATATCTGAGCCCTGAGCACAAGCATGGGGGACAATTAATAGTCTGTTACTTCCGTATTCCTCATTAGTAGTAATTTGGTGCGCACGGCAAGCAGAGCAGGAAGAAGAACCCGGAAGAGGGGTCTCTAAGCTAGAAACTATAGCTTATGTTAGGCCATCTTATGGTGCATAACTTTACTTATTTTCCCAACAGGACTGCTGTCTTGATCAGGATTGGGTCAGAAATGAGGCACAGGTGATGGTCAATTACAGGTCTGAGGACCCTGCAGATAAGCAGAACGAGGGCCTGACAAAAACTATACAAAGGTCTCTAGTGCTGAAAACTCTTGTAATGAAAGTGTTGGAGGGGGAAGAACTGTAATTTTGCTTGACATTAGGAAGAAAGGAGAGAAAGCTTTGCAATCTATTGTGCTTTTGAATGGAGACTCTACATTTAAATCGAGGCCTGAGCTCAGATGGATATTTAATGATGAAGTCTGTGCTTGTTGTTCTGCCTTAATAATCCATTCTCTTCTGGGTTGACTGGTGTCACCGTGAGAAGCCTGTAGTCACAACTATGATTGTCTATCAGTAAGAGTGCTTTTAAGGCTCATCTCAACTCTATCTAGAAAAGAACGTCCAAGACCCAGGATGCTTTCCTTGGTGAATCTTACCCCAAGTTTACCTTTTCCTGAAAGTGGCTTTCTAGAAGTAGGCTTGAGTTGAGATGGATGAGTCCTCCCTTCAGCTTCATTTCCAGAAGTCATGGTCACTGCTGGCTTTATCTGTGGCTTTTTACCTGCTGTGCATTCCCAGAGATGGTCTTGTGCAATCTGCCTCAGTGGACCTTCAACCTCCAGGTAGTGGGCCATTTCTAAGAGCAGGGTAACTGCTATTTCCTGTGGTCATTTTGATTATTCACACAGCGCATCTTTCCTTTCAGAGAAGGAGTTAAATGTCACATTGTGGGAGCAAAGAAGCCAAGTTCAGAACAGGGTGCCTGCCTGGGTACCACCCAGGATGTACCGTGAATATTTATTTCTTTATACATAGTAGAGCAGCTCCCAGAACTCATGTGAAGACTGTGTTCCAGTTGTGCTAGAAGGCCACGTTAGAACCCTGATTCAGGAGTAGAGTTGCCTCTCCATTCCTACCACCACCATCTCAGGCAGTGATAGTGAGTGTGACATTTGAGCACAATAGGCAACAGGTGACAGGAATTTAATACACTATCTTGTTTGTGCATTGAGAACAAAAGTGGGGCACCTAGGTGGCTCAGTCAGTTGAGCATCTGACTCTTGATTTTGGCTCAGGTAATGATCTTAACGATTAATGGGGTTGAGCCCTACATCGGGCTCTGCGCTAAAAGCATGGGGCCTGCTTGGGATTCTCTCTATATCCCTCTCTCTTTGCCCCTCCCCTGCTTGCGTCTATTCTCTCTCTCTGAAAATAAATAAATAAGCTTAAAAAAAATGAGAATGAAAGTGTTCCTTATGAAATGGCAGGGTATTGGAAGATTTAGGTATGTAAGTACATGTATGAATTTCAGGGATTCAGGAATTTTGGATGGGGATAGTTTCATTTCTACCTTCTAAGAAAATCCAAAGCAGCAAAATTTAATGTCACTTAAGTGAAAGATGAAGAAGTGACCAACTGACACACAGGGTGGTGGTGTCTTGGCCTCTCCTCCTCTGCTGTGCATTCTCTTTATGCTTACTTACCTCTTTGATTTCTGGGATTCAGTACTGTTTCGTTAGAGCAAAAGCACTCTTTCTACTCGAATATTTTAAAATCAGACTTCTGATCCATTAGGCTTTTTCTTCTCACTAATTAACATCTGTACACAGATTATAAAACCACATTTGGAGAGGTAGGGGGGGTAGAACTTTGCTTAAACTCTGTGCATTCCTCTTTTAGCATCAACAGAATTCCTTATACTCCAGATAAATTTTGAGTTTATTTTGTATAGTTTAAATGGTTGTACTCTTTTTTTTTTTCATTTTAGTAATTTTTGCTACTGGTTTGAGGAATGTGTGCAAGAGAGACAAAAAGATAGAGAGAGAGTGTTTTTCTTTCAGTGTCTCAAAAGATTTAACTTGGTTATTCAGGAATGATCTCAATTTTGTTTTGCACATATTTTTCTCTGAATTTTATCCAGAAATTTAAGCCTGGATTAATTCTTCTGTGGTTAAGACCTGTTTTAATTTTAGTAACCTCAGTCTATATATATTTTAAGAGGAGAGGTCTAGTATATTCATTACTCAACATTTAAGTCCTAATTTCTAGTTCTGTCCTTATATGCCACGCAGTATTTCCAGTGGATTGGCATTCTTCTTGGTGGCCTTTGAAACATGCAAGAAAGTCATTGAAATGAGGACCAACAGAAGTTTTGTCTTTCCTGTTTACTAAGCCTGCTTTCCAGGACTCCTTTCTGAGAGCATACCCCAGTCCTTGGAACTTGCCAGTAAACACTCAAACTAAACAGTGTTGCCACTCACTTAGGCTTCTGGACGCCTCTCCACTTGCCTTTTAGCTGTGAGGCAGAATGTGGTATACAGAATATTGAAGTCTAGGCAACTGGATAGATAGATCTTAGACCTCCTTACCGGCTCTGAAACTGGGAAATTGGAGACGTTTAAAATTCATACTTTGGATTTATAAAGGTTTCAAGACTCAGAAGTGGTGATTTCTTGCTCAATCTCATTTTCACCATAGACTAAAGGAATCCTGTAGAAATTATAATCTGTTGACTGCAAGGTTTTAGTAAAAGAAAATTTGGATTCCAAGAGCCTCATGTAGGAACTTGATCAGTAGAAATGACTCACTTTAATCATGTGTGAAACACTGAAAGTTGACTCAGAACTTTAAGGTGATACAAATAGTGTACTAGAAGACACAGTCCTTCCTATGGTCTTAGAATGCCTTCTTCTGCCTTTACACAGGATGAAGTCTTAGTCATGTCAGTCACAGGGATATCAAAAAGTTCTTGAGAATACTCTCTTGGAGACCCCCCATCCCCTCACACCATGATGTTCCCACTTTCCCTGTTGGAAAGGTGTTCTCCATTCAGTTCCCCTTATCCTGATCTTCCTTCCACCTCTTTGGAAATTAAATATATGTCCTCTTGTTCAGATATAAACAGAGATGTGAGAAAGGCCAGTAACCTCTGTTCAAGAAACCATTCTTTCCCATATGATATGGTATTGATGTTCTAACATAGGACATTCTACTTAAAATTATATTTAAAAAATGTGTAATTTCCAACAGTTAAAGTATCTTAAAAAAAAAACAAGTTAGTACTTGGAATCTTATGATTTGATAGTCTTATCCAATTTAGTACTTGGAATCTTATGAGTTGATAGAGGGAATTATTATATTTAGTTTTTTTAAAAGCTATTTAGCCAGTAGCTATTACTGCAAATGCCTCTGAGTAGGAACAAAAACAGAAATAGGTGTTCTTGCCAGATTACTTTAAAAAAATTATGTATTTGTTTAATTCAATGACATGAGTCACCTGAACCCTTTTGGGAATAACTGTCGGGATGTGAAGACTTGGGGGTTTGTCTAGGTAAAAACGTATCTCACTTCCCTTTGTGTTCAATTTCTCCTTTTCCTCTCCTGCCCAACGTGGCTCCTGGGACCTGATGGAGATGTACACAGTTGTTGAATGAAGAAATGTGGAAAAGCACAGAAATGATTCCTTGGATGAGTTTGTCTCTAGGAGGAAGCTTGTGGGTGTACAGTGGCAGAAGTCTGAAATCAGGATAAGCATTCCTAGTGAGAGGGAAGCGTCTCGTCAGTCCTACGAGTGAGGCCACAGATAGATGAAACCGCATTCATATTAGTGGAAGAGTGTCTTGGATTTTGCTCTAAAAATTTCATGGGGAGGATCTTTATATATGTTTGGTAATACCATTTGAGTTTAATTGTTTTAATGAAGTAGTCTTTGTGATGCTACTTAAATATAGTAAGTAGAAAGCATATTCATTTTTAGTTTAGCTAATTACATTACTGGTTCGTGGAGTGGCAGATATGCTAGTGACAGTTCTTTTCTAACGCAACATAGGTGTTCTTAGAGAACTGTGCAAAGTTGCGCAACAAAAACCACAGGGCTTATGGGAAAGATGGGGTTAGACAGCAATCAGAGACTCTCAGTGACCCATAAGAAAAGACGGAAATCTAATAAAAATGGTAATACAGTTTAACATATGTTAAATGGTTAAGAAACACACAAATGCTCTAATAAGTAGAGCACTTTACCATGAAGAAGACTGAAGTTTGCTTCTGTATGTGGGCATCCAAAGGGCTGCAGGTGATAAAATCCTGGGAAGTGGGAGAAGGAGGTTACTGATATCATAAAAAAAAGTTGTAACAGTGGGGGTGGATATTGTTCATCACATACATGGTGAACCGCAGTAGCTGATAGATCTTTCTAGGCACACACTGGGTAAGTGCATATGTGTGTTTTGTGTATTCCTCCATAGCTCAATTCAAGTGGGTGCACATAACACACCTGAAATTTGCATCATGCTCAAATTGTTCCCTGACATATTGACTGTGTTGGGACAAACAGACATTTTCAAAACAAGCACGCAGTGTGTAGTAAAACCAACTGTAAGACAAGCAGCTAATGACAGTCATAGCTTATATATTTTGAACGCTCATTAGATGCCAGGCACAGTTCTAAGCTTTTGACGTGTGTTAATTAACTCATTCAATTCTGTTAGCAACTGTATGATGTAGGCACTTTTGTTACTCCTGACTTGTAAATGAGGACACTGTTCTACAAGGAGGTGAAATACCTTGTTCAAGTTCATAGAACTAAGTGGCCAAGACTCCAGGTCTCTTAACTTTCTGCTTTTCTTCCCTCTCTGCTAAAGGAAAATAACTGGTTTGAATGCTAAACCTCAACTTTACAGAGCAGCAAAATCTGCCAGACTTTTCTGGCATATCATTTCCCACCATTTGATATTTATATCAAATGTATGAACTCCTTCAAGCCAGGAGGACATTCATTAAATATTACTTAGAGGGCCTGATGGTGGAGGAATTGTTTAAGCTATGTCAGAAGAATCTAATTTATTAACTCCCCTTGTACTTGATTCTTCTCTGTTTCTTGGGCAGAATTTTCACAATGTGATGATGGAAAGCAGTGGGCAGGGAAGGGCAAACCAACCATTATACAAAGTACATTATCTGTACTTGGCTAGGGGTGGGTCTATATTTGGTAAGATTAAACTCTATTATATTTTCATGCTTGAAAGTCACAGAATTGAAACTGTCCCTCAGGACAGGAATTTGCCATTCATGTTCCAACATTCCTTATCTCCTGAGCAAAACCACTGCATTGATGTCATCTAATGCCCTTGTTTTTATATTTCCCCTTTAGCTTAATACCATTTCCTTTTTTCTCTGCTCATTCTACCATATTGTAATGGAGGCTGTTTTTGTTTTGTTTTGTCCTCTCTACCCCAATTTTTTTTTTTTTTATAGCTGGTGAAGGATGATGGTGGTAGGAAGTGGTTTGCAGAAAAGATTAGAGAAACAGAACCACACTAGGCTCTGAGATAATTAGAAATACGTGGTCCCTTCCCACTTACTCTTACCACTAGAAATGTATCTTTCTTTGCAAATTTATGTAAATCTAAGTTTATATAAAGTCAAATTTTTTAAAAATTAAAAGTTACAAAAATTGCATTTCAGTTTATAAACTAAATGTTAATTTTAAAAAAAAAAAATAAAGATTCTGGGGCTCCTGCGTGGCTCAGTTGGTTAAGTGTTCAACTTCGGCTCAGGTCACGATCTCATGGTTTGGGACTTCGAGCCCCACATCAGGCTCTGTGCTGACAGCTCAGAGCCTGGAGCCTGCTTCGAATTCTGTGTCTCCCTCTCTCTCTGCCCACCCCCCCCACTCTCTCAAAAATAAACATTAAAAATAATAATAATAAAGAAAGAAACTTGGGGTGCCTGGGTGGCTCAGTCAGTTGAACATCCGTCTTTGGCTCAGGTCATGATCTCACAGTTCGTGGGTTCAAGCCCCATGTTGGGTTTTGTGCTGACAGTGCACAACCTGCTTCAGGTTTTCTGTCTCTTTCTCTCTTTGCACCCCCCACTCCCCCTGCCGCTCATGGGCACATGCATGAGTTCTTTCTTTCTCTCAAAAATAAATAAACATTAAAAATAATTTAAAAATAAAATAAACATTCTCATGTGCAACTAGTATTGATAACAATTACTCACGCCTGGTGGTTCTCAACTCTGGTTGAATGTTAGGATCAATACTTGGGGAGAGAGTTTTTAAATTACTTAAACAACAGCAACAACAGCCTTCTCTCCCTTCCTGTCCCTCCCCCTGCTTCCCCCACCCTACTGCCACAAGAGCAGAAGTTAAGATGAGTTAACCAAGGCAAGGATTTCTATCTTTATTACTGTATAGGGTTGTGCTGGATAGCATTGTCAATCATTCATTCATCAATCATTTATGTACCTCCCAAGTGCCAGGCACTTGGGGAAGTGGGGGAGGAATAATGGTATTTAATATATGCTCTGAAGTTAGAAGACCCAAAGATCTGAAGAATGTGTAGGAATTAGTTGGGTGAAGGGGGAGGTGGCACAAGGGAATGTTGTGGGAAGGGTCTGGGCAGAGGGTAAAACCTTGTGGTGGGAAGTACACTGAGCCTTGTGGGGAAGGCTTTTCAGAAGGCTGCTGTGTCGGGGGAATCAATGACCAACGGAAACTGTTTTATTGTGATCTTTCTGTCTAATTTTGGGCAGCCTGAGGTTGCAACCAAGTCTGGTATAGTACGATCTCTCTTCCCCAGTGCTTCTCTGAGCACTAATCTTCTGACAGCTGGTCTCTCTTCACTGGCTTCACTTCAGCCTTTTCCTCTACTCTTCTGTCCATATTAAATTTTCTCTGCAGCCATTTGTTGTGTGACAGTATCTTTTCCTCAGCTATTTAAGAAACTTTGGTCAGTTTGAAGCAGGGAAGAAGGGAATGAGGTCAAGAAAGGCTCTGGGGATTTAGGTTCTCTTCTTGGCTGTGTTACCAAGTACCTCTAGCATCTCAGGCAAGTCTCTCTTCTTTCCGGGCCTCAGTGTTCTCTCTCACCTCTGGGATAAGAGCATAGGCCAGGGGATCTACAAGGTTCCCTCAAATGGAAAGTTTACGTTCTAAAGAAGCTCTTTAAACCAAAACCCTATTTCTTGTGATGCCAGACTGGATAATTATTTAGTTACATGACTTTTTAAAATGCCATTGCTAGGACATAATGCCAGTTGAGAAATATCCATTTTAATGTAGATAGATTTAGCCAGACTTAGGATGCCCTTCCCTGATTGCTATGTAATAGTCTAAATATGGACATTATATTCAAGCGACTCTAACTTTAGTTAACTTTCACAGATCCAGATGCTGCATATACCAAAGGTAAATAGTAAAAATGTCCTCAGACATACAATATGGAAATATGAAATCTTAATGTGATTGATAATTGAGAGTAGACCAAAATTGGAAACAACTCGAAAGCCCACCAACAGTGAAAATGATATATAAAATGTTGACTATTCATATAATGGAATCCATATACCAACAAGAACGAAGAACCTACAAAAGCACACAACATAGATGAAATTCACAAACTTAGGGTTGAGCTTATGTTTGTTTATGCTTAACAAAAAAGCTACACACAAAAGAACATATAGCATGTGACCTCATTTACATGTAATACAAATACAAAATGAATTTTTAGGCTTTTAGAAGTCAGAATGGTGATTACACTTTGCTAGCTTGGTGGCTATCAGGGAGCATGATAGTGGGCTTCTGGGGTGATTCTCAGTTTCTTAAACACGCTGCTGTGTTTGTGAAAATGTATCAAAGTAGACACTTGTGATTATGTGATTTTCTGTGTGTGCACTATATTTCAGTAACAACATTTCAAAAAAGGGTTTTGACATTTATTATTTAACCCATACAACAATTCTAGAAGATAAGAAGGGCAAGTAATTTTTCTTCAGCTGTGTAGGGAAAACAGACTCAAAAGTTTCGTTCAAGTTCTCAGGGCTAATTAGTGGTAGAGTTAGATTAGGTATGTCAATCTCTTAACCTCAGGAAGATGACTTCTGTAGGAGGATCTTGTATAGTGCCTGAAGCATAGTAGGTGCTCAATAAATGTCATTTGAAAATGGATCATAGACTGATGTTCTTTCAGTCCCACAAGACCATCATCTTGCTCTGGGATTGACCGTTTGCTCTGGTGGTCTGATATGCCTGATAGATAGAGCAAATATATTCTCTCCTCAGAGAAGAATGGAGGTGAGCCCTGAGTCAAATGTCCCAAGAAGCTGCCAAAATACCTGTGGAGAATTACATAACTTTGTCCCTTTAGGGCTTAGAAAAGAATGAGTCAGACACTCAGTTCTTAGACCCAGTGCCTAGGAAAACAGGAAGAAGGTTAACTTAGGCAGAAATCCATCTCTGTGACCTTGGGTAAATCATTGAACTTTTTTTGGGGGGGGGCAACAGTTGAAAGACAAATTTGATACTTTGTACCTAGGATCATGTGATCCTTCTACGGTTAAACTCCTGAGACCCTGGAATTTTATGCACTCCAATACATATAATGAGATTCTCATTATTTTCAAGGACATCTGACTGCTTTTCAAACTTGACAATTCCTTTGGTGTTATTTAAGATTAAATTTTGATTAATTTACAACTCAAATGTGGATATTCCCAGTCTTCTACCTGTCATATAGTTCAGAAAGGAGATGTACCAACACTTTATATAGAGTAACCAGAGGTTTTATCCATTGTTGACTCTGTTTCTTCCCAAAACATAAAACAGAACTTTTCTTGTCAACATAAAATTCCCGTTATTTATGATGTGGCTAAAGAAAAGATAAGAAGTCCCGGAAATGGAATCTGTTTTTGCTTGGATAATAAAAATTCACGACCTTCTTTGGGAAAAAAAAAGGACAATGATAAAACACTTTGATTTAGGGTTTGGCTGTGATGTCAAGGTCAGCCAATGAATGCAGAGAGAATCTGAGAAAAATAAAGAGATAAATAGAAGCAGATGTTTGGAAAGTCGTCTTGAATATTGCTAGTGAAATTGTATGGTTAGCTATCAAAATTTCAGGGTTACATCTGTCATCCTAATAAGGTTATAATGAAAGGCATTTAAATTGGTGTTCAAAAAACCTCATTAGAACTGCGGTCAACTACACTTTACCAATGAGTGACATTTTCCGAATTGTGCTGCAAATTTTGTTTCTGAGGTGCTTTTGAGCTCAAGTCTCTGTCAAGGTATTTCTCAAGGAGGTCAGCTGCAATCAGCTCCTGTTAACTCAAGACCTTTCTTTTAAATTAAGAGAGAAATCTGATGAGAAGGGGAAAGGAAGTAAAGTTGAAAAGTTTGAGCATCTGATTGACCAGCATATGTGTTCCCAAAACAAACTACCGTTGTTGTTTGTGGTTGCAGGAAATAGAAAAGTTCTGTCTTAGACTAACCAAAGGCTGTCATTTGAAAAGGTTGAATAGCCTAACAGAGGAAATAGATCACTAATAACATAGCCAAAAAGGAATGAAGCAGAGAGCTTAGAGATAGGACCATTGGAGACATTCAGATGGAAGGCTGGTCAAAGGAGTAGGCACAAATGGGCAAGAAGAGGTTGATTCCAAGCCAAGGTTCAGAGAACTTGAAAAAGAAAATGATCAAGATTAGTGAGAAGTGTCTAAAACTGTTGTATTGATATTTGCTTGACAGTTTGCTCCAAAATATCTTTATTTACTTTACTGATTGGTTTTCAAAAGTGCTACATTTCATCATAAAAATGTAGAGAAGCCATGATTATCACTATCTCAATACAAAGCCTTGACTTAATTCAGTTGAATTCCTGCCTTACTTCTAGTTGTGTGGCCTTGGACAAATTACTTAGCTCCCCCATGCCTCACCTTCTTCATCTGTAAAATAGAGAAATGATAGTGTCTGTTTCATGAGTTGTTTTGAGGCTTCCATGAAATGGTGAATGTAAATAACTTATTTCAGAGCCTGAATTACATAAAAAGAACAGTAAATGTTTCTGCCAATGTAATGAGGATAATGACCTTGACTATATGCACAGTGAAGGACTCTCTGTTGCTTTCCATTTTCCTTTCCTCTACCTTGATGTCTTCTCTACCTTGTTTTTGAAAAGATTTGACATCCCTTAAAAGGTTGCAAGTAATAAATAAAATTTTATTTTATGTGTTATTTAAAGGTGAAATTGAAACAGAATAGTGAGGTTTAAGGTTGTTTTAACCTTAAACACATTATATTTTATATAATAGTATAAAATATACTTAAGGTTATTTTACTTTATATATACTTTATATAATAGTATAATAGTATCAAGGTATACTTAAGGTGATTTTAAAAAGAAAAAGGAGTAGAATTAGAAACTTTACAAGAAGGAATATGGAGCCAGAATAAAAGATAGCAAAGATGTGAACTAGTGAGTCTGTACCAATAGAAGTTTTAATGGAAAATGGATGACTCATGCAAAATGGTCAATTTTTAAAATTTAATTCATTATTTAAAAATATAATTTATTGTCAAATTAGCTCATATACAGTGTTTACAGTGTGCTCTTGCCTTCAGGGGTAGAGTCCCATGATTCATCACTTATATACAACACCCAGTGCTCATCCCAACAAATGCACTCCTCAATGCCCATCACCCATTTTCCCCTCTCACCCACCCCCTCCCCCCACCGGCCCTCAGTTTTTTCTCTGTATTTAAGAGTCTTTTATGGTTTGCCTCCCTCCCTCTCAGTTTGTAACTATTTTTTCCCCTTCCCTTCCTCCATGATCTTCTGTTAAGTTTCTCAAATTCCACATAGAGTAAAAACATATGATATCTGTCTTTCTCTGACTTATTTCACTTAGCATAATATCCTCCAGTTCCATCCACGTTGCTGCAAATAGCATGATTTCATTCTTTCTCATTGCCACGTAGTGTTCCATTGTATATATAAACCACATCTTTATCCATTCATCAGTTGATGGACGTTTGGGCTCTTTCCATAATTTGGCTATTGTTGAAAGTATTGCTTTGAAGAGAGTTTATTTTAAAAGATGGGATTGCAGGTGAATGATCAAGGACACTTTACTCCTAGGCCTCAAGGTTTGAGAGAAGGAGGAGGTTGCTGCAACCCAAAAGAGAGAATCTGTAGAGAAGGATGTCTCCAGAGGTCCTTGGAAGGACCAGAGACCTCTGTTGAGGGACACAGCCAAACTGAGGTGACCTCATTGAGACAGACCTGGGGAAATAAATATCTTGAGTTCACTCTACTTCCTCCCTACCATATCCTACTAGCTCTTCCCACTGAGTGAAGAGAATTGGAAATCAAAGGAATGTGAGCTATTCATGTCATCCACACAGGGCCATCTTTCTTCTGAAGCAGAAAGTGGGTGAAGTGTGGGGGGTGAACATATCAGGCAGAGAGGACTGCTAAAAAACACTAAAATCTTAACTAGGATCCAAAGCAAAAAGTGGGAAGTTGCTAAAAAACACTAAAATCTTAACTAGGATCCAAAGCAAAAAGTGGGAAGTTGCTAAAAAACACTAAAATCTTAACTAGGATCCAAAGCAAAAAGTGGGAAAGAATCAGATACAAAATCCATGCTCTCAGCAAACAATAAAAAACCAAGTCATTTACTATGGAGCTATTCTAGATGAGTCTAAATTTAAGTGACATTTTGCAAAATTGTCCAACTTGCTAAACACTTACCTATTATGTAATATTGTTGGATATACAGCAATTAAATTTGGGAAGCACCTGGGAAAAATAATTTTGGTTTTAGAAGTTGGCCCAAACTGTTCTTTCTGAAAATAAATAAAATAGGCAATAAAATGATCTGTAAAGGCAACTCTTTACTGAGACAATAAAATGCTTTCATTTTTGTTAAGGAATCTTTTTTATCTTGTGTTCCACGAGTGCAAGTAGGCACTCTGTGAAAAATAGTTACAGAGCATTGAAATAGGCTGGAAGGAGGGAACGAAAATTCTGATTTATCCCACTCAGAATTATTTACTGAGGTGTCAGGAGAATATTCCAGAGGCCCAAGTTTTATAGTGATGAATTGCAAGGAAAAGCATCAGGAATTGACATTCTAAACTGAGCACACACAGTTTGCACCATGAGTGATTCTTGTTCACAGAGGAAAAATCTAAGAGAAGGTAAAGAAAAGCTACAGGTCAACTTCTTCTGGTCTTGACAGATCTTTTTTCTAGCTGAACTGACTATAAGTGGAATCAGTTATGGAAGCAATATTCCCTTTATCTGTTTTGATACTTTATTATTTTTTTTTAATTTTTTTTGTTTTAACGTTTATTTATTTTTGAGACAGGGAGAGACAGAGCATGAATGGGGGAGGGGCAGAGAGAGAGGGAGACACAGAATCGTAAGCAGGCTCCAGGCTCTGAGCCATCAGCCCAGAGCCGGAAGCGGGGCTCGAACTCACGGACCACGAGATCGTGACCTGAGCTGAAGTCGGACGCCCAACCGACTGAGCCGCCCAGGTGCCCCTGTTTTGATATTTTAAAAAACAAATCTGACAAAAGACACAGCCAGTACAGAAATTTGCATAACTCTCTTTGGAGATATCTTCATTTCTGTAAATATAATATTGGATAAAGTGGGGACAATAAAGTTCTAGACACATGGTTGTTGGTACATTTGTTTCATTTACAAAGGGAGTAAAATGCATTACTCCCTTTAGATATATTGAAGTTGATGTTAGTTTCCTTTTGGTGATTATTAGTAGCTAATAGACCCCATCAGTAGGCTAAATGAAATGAACCATAATCATTTCAAAAAAATAAACAAAATGCGTTACTCTTTTAAAATTACAGACTACCAAAAATTGGGGAAAAGAAAAGACAGTGTCTAGTGCCATCCCTAGTTTCTGTCACATATTTAGATGGATATTTATTGAATAGGAACTTGATGAGTTCATAATGGATTTTCTTACAAAATAAAAATAATAAAAATAATATACTTCACATTTAAATTCTACTTCATAATTTATAAAATCTTTTATATGCATTGTGTCATTAGGGGTTTTCCCTCAAACTTCTGATTTGGGCAGAGAAAAGCATTTTGAGATTTTCAGAGATTAAATCATTTTTCCCAGGGTCATATGTAAGTGGAACTGGGGCAACACTCCTGTTATGTGATTTTTTAGTTACTCCTTTACGAGAAAATTTTCAGGTCCCCTCTGTGTGTTGTGTTCTCTCCATGCACTGTAATTTTCAAATAAAGATAGAAAAACCTAGAGGCACCACCTTGGTCAGTGCCTGAAAATGATACTAGCAATGCCTAACCAATAGATCACACTTAGATGCAAATCTTATTTTGTTTACTTTCACCATATGCCTTCTAATACTCCTCAAGCTATGGCAGACTTCATTTACTAAACCCAAGTTACAGTTCGCTTTTCTGAAAGTTGGACTTAATTGTTTTAGCTTCAGCTTTAAGCCATTATGTGGTTCATCTTCTACCTTAAGAAATCATCAAATGCCCACACAATCCTCTGTTTCTGTCTTCCATAGCAGAACAGTTTTCCTTCATTTTTGTACAGAGGGAGAGGAAAGGATTGGGTTTAAAGGTTGAGCCGATATCCCGAGACTGGAAAAATTTATAAACTCATCTCTGAAGGAAAATCCTTTTGCCATAATGCCTCAATTAACTTAATTTTTGCAGTCTGGCCTTGCCAACAGAAACCTGAGTCCATGGATGTGCTCAAAGTGAAATACTAAGAAACTGTAAGCAAGTAAACTGTGGGTGTTGGGGAACTGCAGCACGTTGGGGAGCTGGAGGGCCCGCTCTGTCCACATTTCTTCATGGATGAAAAGCAATCCAAGCTAGTACAATTCCCAGACTCCTGCTGCAGAGGGATGGGTGGCTAGAGGATGAAGTATTCCAAAGAAATGGACTAGAGGAGAAATGGGTCCTAAGGATTGGTATTGGTTTACATGTTCGTTCTTTCATGGTCTTCATATTTATTGAGTATAACTGCAATTCAGTTATAAAGTTAATTCTGTTAATTCTGATTAAACATAAGGTTCTTGCCTTCCTAGAACAGTATTCTAGGATGAAGAAGGGGCAAAAAGCAATTAAAAAATTAATGACACATCATAGTAAATGTTAAGCATAAATTAAACACAGTGCTATGTGAGTTAACAACAAAAGTGAGGTGAAGGTAGAGCCATACAGAGATAGGGAGGTCAGTGAAAATCAGAAAGGCAAAAATGCGAAAACTCTGCCTGGTGTCATTCCCATGACTGCAAAGTGAACAAAGCCTGTTCGTCCTCTGCCAAACCATAATATTGGTCTCTCCTAAAGACTGGGAGTAAGATGCCTAAAACAATAGTTTCTCCAAAGCCATGTAATTAACTCCTATGGTGGGTTAGCTAATTTTGTGATGTGGCATTGTCTTGACATGTTCTCTCTTGCTGAGGAAAAGCAATTTCATACTTCTTTACCTTAACCTCTTTCCCTTATAAACTGTGACCACTTCAGTGCAAACTCTCCACATAGCAGAAAGATGATTTCCCTTGGTTGTGACCACTGTGCATTTGTACGGATTAGGAGAACAGCAGGAGGCTCCTGGGTCTGTGACTTTGTCTAGGGGCTTTGTGCTCAGGAAGAATATAATGATCTTAAATGACAACAGGAAGGATTCAAGTTTTGAACAAAGGAAGCCTTCATGGCTGCAAAGAATCACCAGGACACGTGATCATTGGCAGCATAGAGTTCCATTCCTAAATACTTAGGTGTTTGAACTTTCTAGAATTGTTTTGGTGCAATACTAACTTGGGAGTATGAAACAATCTCCAGCAGACTTCAGTCCCTTCGAGTTCCAGGAAGCTATAGCATGGAATGTGGTTTTGTTTTTCTCCTTGATTAGTGTAATATTGTGTTCAAAAGCTTTCCATTAGATACAACCAACAATGCAAAAAAACAGCATATAGTTGGAATTTCTTCTGATAGTCTTTTTTTGGACAAACTATTTAATTGCGTGAGCTTTTCCAGATGTGAGGCTTGCTCTATGGGAAATAACAAAGAATTTGTGATTTAAGTAAATTACCCTGCCTTTATGCTATTTTTTCTGTGTGGTTATAGATTATAAATAGAATGTTGAAGTTAATCATCTCAATTTGCTAGAAAATGCATTCTTAGAATTGTTGTGCTTAATAAAAATAAATTTTTAGGAAAAAAGAAAGCAGCTGTTTTACATTTATAACAAGATTTTGGGTTAAATATTTAAAATCTCTATATTGCGTCAACCAGTTTCATCAAAAATTCTGCTTCACACACATTTCACCTTTTTACTGCTGACTTGCTTGACCTTTCTGGCCTGATGTGATGCTAATACTCTTAAATCCAGACTTGAAATAAGACATTTTCCTGACCTAAGTGATGACAGTCGGTTAGTCTGTTCTGATGAAATGAACATTTGGAGCTCTTTCTGTGTGAATTATACACACAACTGCTCTAAGCTGTTCCTTCCTGCTACTGAGGGTTCTCTCCTCCTTTATTGAGGGCATCTGCTTCCCTTGGAATTAGTCTAGAAGGCTTCAGAGTATTGTATGAGTCAGGAGTCTCTCCAGCAAGTCCTCTTCTATGAGAACACCCACGTCTTGGGACAAAGTCTTGGACTCCAATCTCACAGCGAGAGAGTGAATTTATACTTTGTCATTCCTGAGAAACATCAATAGATGATCAGCCTGGAGCTAATGCTTCTTGACCTCTGTCTTTCACATTGGATTATGGGAGGTACTAGGGAGCTGGAGAAAACATTTGGCCTGCACACCCTCCATTACTGTAGTGGAACACTAGTTGGCCATGGCTTTGATCACGGTCCTGAAAATGTACATTTCTCTGGCATACAAAGGCAAGTCCTGGCAGATATCAGGAAGCAGGCATGATGGGCATCAGCATAAGGACTATAGGTATAAAATAGCCTCATCCTCTTTAACATTTTTTTCTTTTTTTTTTTTTTTTTTTTTTTTTTTTTAAATTTTTTTTTTTCAACGTTTATTTATTTTTGGGACAGAGAGAGACAGAGCATGAACGGGGGAGGGGCAGAGAGAGAGGGAGACACAGAATCGGAAGCAGGCTCCAGGCTCTGAGCCATCAGCCCAGAGCCTGATGCGGGGCTCGAACTCACGGACCGCAAGATCGTGACCTGGCTGAAGTCGGACGCTTAACCGACTGCGCCACCCAGGCGCCCCTAACATTTTTTTCTAATGTGTTTGCCTAGAGAGCTGATTCTGGATATTATGCTCATGTCCATTGAAATAATAGAAAAAAGAAAGAAAAAGTGGTGTCCTTGGTAAAAATGGTTAAAATCATACAAGTTTGGTGTATAGATAAAATGTCTACAATGTAAAGAACTTAATATTTAGGTATAACTGCTGTATTGGAGCAACCACCTAGAAAATAGATTCATGTACTTATTCATGTGCCTATATTCAAATGTTTCTATAAAGTTTCTCCAGCATTCCAGCCCAGTAAAGATAAACATGTTGGCATGTATGTAGATTAGTTCAGGAAAAATGAAAATGTTTATGAGCCATATATTTTTACATTTAAAATAAAACAACTTTAATTCTATAAAAAATGAATATTCTTATTATTTAGAATACTAACTCAAGAATATGAGAACTTGAAGGAGAATATGTATTGCTCCTTATTTATTATAATATTAACATTGGGGTAGGTTTAAAAAGAAGCATTGGAGAGGCAGCTTCCTCATCCTTTTCCCTTGTGACTGGAAGAGGTATATGCAGCTAAAGGTGTACAGGTTGCTCATTGTTGTACTGGTCTTTGCTCTTGCTTTTTTGGTTTGCTCCTTTCCTCTCCTGCTAAGGAGTCCTTGTAGTCAAACAACTTACTTCACCTCTCCAGTGATCAGTTTCCTCCTAAAAAAATTCTCAAGTCTCTTCTGTCTGTAGCATTCAGTGCTTTCACGGTTTAAAAGGAGAATCAAAGTTATAATGGCTGTCATCATTAGGATGAGCTGTCTCAAACTGACGTTTACTCTCTGCTTCTTTGGACCCAAATGAGGCCCACCCGAAGAGGCTAGGAGGGAAATGCAGGAAGAGAGGGTGCCAAAGACCTGCCCAAAGTCAGAGCTTAGATTCCCGTGGCATCCTAACAGACTGCCTGGAAGGCAAGCCTACTCTCATTCTCCTCCCACTGCCTGCCCTCCAAACCACAGCTTTCCTAGATGTTGGTTTTGAGATAATTATGGCTAAAATACATTTCAGATATCCAATTATTTGTAGAGACTTAGCTTTACATACCACAAATGAGGTAACCTCAATTATTTATTTATATCTTGAGAAGGCAGATAATGAGCAGTGAAATGTGTGAGGTGGGAAGAGATGAAGAAAGATCTCTTAATTTTGGAAATGAGGAGAGATAGCTCTGAAAGAGAAATTATAGTTGACCCTTGGACAATGTGGGGATTAGGGGCACCACCCCATGCACAGTCAAATATGGCTGCATAACTTTTGGTTCCCTAGAATCTTTAGCTATTGATAGTCTACAGTCAACTGGAAACCTCACCAGTAACATAAACAGTTCACTAACACATATTTTGTATGTTATGTGTATTATATACCATTTTGTTATGATAAAGCAAGCTAGAAAGAAGAAAATGTTATTAAGAAAATCATAAGGAAGAAAAAAATACGTTTATATATTGTACTATATTTATTAAAAAAAAAACTCCCTATAAGTGGACCCACACAGTTCAAACCTGTGTTGTTCAAGGATCAACTGTGAAAGGAGATGGTAGTTTGGGATGGTGGATAAATTTGTATTTTAGGAAAGGACTCATTTATAGTGAGAAATTCAAATTGATTGTTTACAATGAATATAATAAAAAAGATGATTTCAGTCCAATTCATATATTTAGCCAGCATCCATTGAGACAGTACCATGTGGGGTGTTTTTGTTTGTTTTTTGTCTGTTTGTTTTTTGTTGTTGTTGTTTTCTGCTAGACTGAAGTTAATGACAAAATCTCTGCCCTCAAGGAACCCTGAGTAATGGAGAGACAGATGAGCAAACAAAGTGACAAGGTCGCATGAGAGGCTGGCACAAAATACTGTGGGAGTAGAAGGTTGGTACCAGATCTGACCAAGTCTTAAAGCATGAGGAGTTCTACCAGAAAATGAGACAGGGCATTCCAGAACCAGCAAGTGCCTAGAAGGTTGGGGTAGGTGTTCAAGAAAGCATTCAATACTGTAAGCACTTCTAAGATTTTGAAATCTGTGATACATACGGAGAAGTGAATGGATATATAGTTATAGGGGTAGGCAAGGTCTTGGTTATGGGGGCTTATTCCAGTAATGAATTGGGCTTTTTTCTTGTTAGGATTGGCTTTTTATGATTAGATCTTTCTTAGGAAGATCACACTGACTCAGATGGTGCTGGTTTTATTGAATAACTTGACATCCTGAGACATACCTACCATAATGAGTAGTTTAGGGGGTTGTAGCTTTGCTGAGAAATCGGTAATGGATGTGCCCAAGAACCCAACATGAACCCCCCATGGCTGCACATCTGTGACCTCAAACCTATGGACAGATATGATGATTCTGAAAAAATAAATAATGAATAGGAAACACTCCTCTCTAAACCAGGACTGCATTTTCATGCTTTGCCATTGGTCATCCTTTAGGGATCAGTGACTAAAGCATGGTTCCTATGTTCTTATGCCATTAAAATAGAAAACTATTTCTTCCTTTCCTTTCTTTGTAACTATGGACAAATCAGGAGACCTTGTTACATTCACACAGGGGCCTAAGTCACAGAAACCGACCCAGTCGGGGAAACTGAGATTCAAACCCTTGCTCCAACATGAATTGGAGAAACCACAAGAGTTAACATGGCTTGTGCCTGCCTTGTTGGCAGGACCATTCTCAAATGGCTTTTCACATGCTCTGCTTCTGCCTCTGCTTGTTGGCAAGTTCAAAAATGCCTGACATGAATCAGCTGACTTTCCTTATAGCTTTTAGCATGGGCTGGGCAATTCCTTTGAAAAGCCTTGGTCTGACTTTTTCACATGTCACTTTGATATGGTGTTAGGTAAAAACTTGGGGACTTCCCTGCTCGGTCAGAATAAACATGTGTTATAAAGTGATTATTAGAGAAGAAAAGTATTTTTACAATTATGCTGCTGTTTGAAGTATTACTTCTTCAATTAATGAATGGAAGGCCTACACCACCCCCTTAATCTTCTGTTCAGCTCTCATTATCTGAAAAGCTTCTTAGTGAAATGGCATTTAACACAATTTTCCAAAATCACTTACCCAGTCATTGAATGGCTTGGTTGCTGAGAGAGTCATTAAATGGATCATCTGGTGACAATAATCATAGATAGACTTGGGGTAAATGACTCCTTGCCTTACAAGCAATAGGTAGCCATTGAAATGACTAAAACTGATCATCAGAATGCTTTTTTTATTTTTAAATTTTCATTTGACTTGCCATCTTTTCCTTTACTGACAGCATATTGCTTTTGAAGTAGTGAAAATGCATTCAAAGGTGGACTTTTTTGGACATAGTAAAATCATTAATTGGGGTAGGCTATGGACTGAGCCCCATTATTTACTGTTAGCAAACTATTAGGGTGCTAAATTTCTATTTTAGTGCCTTTCGAAGTGTTGTTCATAGACCCCCGGATGTCCCAAGGTTGTTCTGCATGGCTCACAAAGCCAAAACTCTTTTCATAATAATATTTACATATTTTTTACCTTTTGGTCTCTGTTGACATTTTCACTGAATGTACAAAAACAGCGTTTGATAAAACTGCTGGTGCCTGAGCAAAAATCAAAGCAGAGCCCTAAATCATGCTAGCATTCATTCTATCCTTCACCACCACATGCTTGCAGTAAGAAACAATTCTGTTTCACACAAAGTTGACCTGATGAAGCAGGAGGAATTGATTTATCTTACTCAGTTTTGATTTTTGAGTACTTTTATTTTTTTCACGATTCCAAGTGACAAAATGGGAGGTAACGTGTCTGCTACAAATGGAAGTCTGGTGGTTGCCAGAAAAGAAAATGCACACTTATTTGAGTTCAAACTAAAGCAGATAATGCTTTTGATGGAACGGTGCTTTTATTAAAGGAATGAAATGTTATGGTTATTCAGACTCGGTTATTTGGGAGACATTTTGTCAAAATTAACAAAGTCAGCCTGTCACTTCAAAGAACACAACTGTGGAATTTGCTGCTAATCATAGAATTTAAGCTTTCAAGTACAATTAGATTCTTGAAATCTGGATTTTGAAAATCCATCTGTCACTAGGAGCTTGACAGCTTCCCAGTATTAACAATATTTTCTGATAAGGTTAGTGGTGATAGAATGAATGCAATTTTTTCATATGATGTAATGAGAAGTGTAAAAATTTGAAAGTCCTGCACAGCTCAGTGAACTGATATTTTCCAAATGATCAGTGCATGATGTTAAGCCTGCAGGGGTAAAAGCTCCATGCAAAGTGCCAAGAGGTGACAGAATTTTAGTGTAACAGCATGGAAGATTCATTGATGTGGTTTCATTTTCCCTATTGTACCTGATCTTTAAGAAACTATTGTCAGGTTGCGATAGTGTTATGATTATCTGAAAAATGCATTAAAACACTCTTCTCTCTTCCAACTATGTATCTCTATGAGGCAGGATTTCATTCATATGTTTCAGCCAAAACAACATATTAGAACAGATTAAATGAAGATTAAATGTTAAATATATTAAAAGTTAGATTAAACTAAGAGAATCCAGCTGTCTTCTATTAAGACATTTGGGCATTGGGTGGGGAGCCGGGAACCCTGGGTGCCTCAGCCAATTAAGCATCCGACTCTTGATCTCTGTTCAGGTCATGATTTCATGGTTTATGAGTTCGAGCCCTACTTCAGGCTTTGTGCTGACAGCGCTGAGCCTACTTGGGATCCTCTCTTACCTTCTCTCTCTGCCTCTCCCCCACTCTCTCTCTCTCTCTCTCTCTCTCTAAATAAACTTTAAAAAAAGAGATTTTGTCTTGTTTCAGAAAATATGACTATTTTCACAAAATATTTTAATTGTGTTGACATATAAAGGATTTATTACTAGTTTAAAATAAATTGATAAACATTAAAAAAATTTTTAATGTAGTTTTAGGATGGTAAATATTTACAGGTGTAACCCACATAAACAAAAGTTTTTTTGAAGTCCTCAGTAATTTTTAGGAGTGTAAAGAGGCCCTGAGACCAACGAATTTTAGAAGCACAGTTTTATTTTAAGAACTGGATAAAACTAAATCCTACCATCGCTATTATCATCAACATAATAGGTTGATAGTAATAGCTGAAATTTGAGGCACCCTACTGAGTAATCATATAACCAATTTTCTGTGTAACCAGTTTTTTCTTGCTGGTCACATGACATCTGTACACTGGAATATGATTAATCATCTGGAGGGGCAATCTTTGGAAATAGGGAAAATATCTGATAGTTAAGATGATACTTATTTGAAACATTATTTTAGGTGTTTTTAAAATTTTAACCTTTAATCCTGTAATGAGTGTTGAAAGTTTTGCTGTGGAAGTACAAATAGTTGCTAATTTGATATTAAAATTTTTAAAGACAGAACCCTCATTCTGCATTTCTGATCGTGACTTTCTCTGCTGAGACATGCAGATTCTCTCTGTGTTCACAGAGAAAGGCAGGTCTAAATCCCTTAGCATGTTTTAAAGGACCTTTGCAATCAGGCACCAATCTTCACCAGCCTTATTTGCTGCTTTTCTTCTATCTTTCTTTCCATCATCCATCTCCCCCATCTCCCATAACTCATTTTGTACACCAGCCATGCTAAACTTTGTCTAAACACACTTTTCTCTCGCATGCCTTGGGACTTCTCTATTGGAAAATACGCTATTTCCTCTTCTGGAATGCTTTTATTCCTCCTATCCTCTATTGATGAAATTCTCACTTATCCCTCAAGATCAAGGTTATGTATCTTCATTCAGGAGCCATTTTTTGTCCATCCATTCATTCAGCAATTGGGAGATGCTAGGCAATGGTGAACTGAATCTTACATGGTTTCTGCTTTCACGCATCATGTAAATAATCACACACATGAAAGTTGGCAATCATGATGAATGTCTCTGTAAGAGAGATTGAGATGCTGTGAGAGTCTTAGTGAGAGAATTTGTTCTGATCAGGGAGGTCAGTGGAGGCTTCTCTGAGGAAGTAACACTTGATGTAAGCACTGAACAATGATGGGAATAAAAGGGGAAGAGGGAAGGAGAGTGCCCTGCATGGGCAAGGGCATTTGTCAAGAGATGGCATATGGATACTAGAGACTAGACAGGAAGACGAACAGTGAGCTGAGTGGAGTGAGTGAGGGAGGGAGATCATAGCACACTTGAATTTAGAGAGGAGGTATAACCCAAAGCAAGCAGGACTTTGTGTGCCTGTTAATGAATTTCATCTTTAATCTAAGTGATTTATAAAACTATTAAAAACTGGAAGGTTGATGGAATCTCACATTTGCATCTTGAAAAGATCACTGTGGCTGCTATAGGGAAATAGACTAAAGAGAGGCTAGAGTCAATGTAGAGAGATCAGAAATGAGGTTAGTGTAATAATCTAACAGCAGTGATGGTGGCTTGGATTAGGAAGATGAAGGAAAGTGGGTGGATTTAAGTGATGTTAGGCAGTGAAACTGAATGGACATGGTAATAGGCTGGAAGTATGGGGTTAGACAAGGAGTCAAGAATGATATCTGGGATTCTGGCTAATGCAGTTGAATGCATGAAAGGGCCATCCACTGAACAAGGAGGGCCCTGAAGCAGGACCACCTTAGGAGGGAGCTTCTGACTCCCCCAGGAAGAGTTAGTGACTACTGTGTTCCTAGCTTCATGTCTCTGCTACAGAACTCTCATTTTGTAAGGATATTTGCCTTCTTGTTCTTCTCCTTCTCCTCCTTTTCCTTCTTCTCCTTCTTCTCCTTCTCCTCCTCCTCCTCCTCTTCCTCCTCCTCCTTCTACTTCTACTTCTACTTCTACTTCTACTTCTCCTCCTCCTCCTCATCCTTCTCCTTCTCCTTCTTCTGTTCTTCTCATTCTCCTTCTCTTTCTTCTTCTTCTTCTTCTTCTTCTTCTTCTTCTTCTTCTTCCTCTTCTTCTTCTTCTTCTTCTTCTTCTTCTTCTTCTTCTTCTTCTCCCTCTCCTCCTCCTCCTTCTTCTTCTTCTTCTTCTTCTTCTTCTTCTTCTTCTTCTCCCTCTCCTTCTTCTCCTTCTTCTCCTTCTCCTTCTCCTTCTCCTTCTCCTCCTTCTTCTTCTTCTTCTCCTTCTCCTTCTTCTTCTTCTTCTCCTTATCCTTCTTCTTCTTCTTCTCCTTCTTTTCCTCCTTCTTCTCCTCCTTCTCCTTCTTTTTCTTCTATTTATCCTCCTCCTCCTTCTTTTCCTTTTCTTTTGGTTGATGTTACCCTTTCTATAATGGAAGAATCCACCATTGTGTGAGCCTCCATAGGAGGCAGAAAGCAGAAAGTACACCTGATGCAACTTCAGCCCAACTCTGATGTGTAGGTCTTAGGTAAACTGGGTTTTGACAATTCTTTGCTTCCATATAGGACTTTGAATTTACAACAGTGAGGAAAAAATGAATTTGTAGTTGATTTCATTACAACAGTGTTTAGTAGTGGCCATGTAAGTGGGGTGATAGTAGTTCCAGCAGTAGTGTTCTAATCACGCTGTTCTTAGAGCATAAACTTTGGTACGAATCCTGCTTCTCAGTCTCTCTTGATGCCTACCCATTTTCTAAATCTGCTTGCATGGCTTTCTAATTGAAGATAAATTGATGATGATAGCTAACATCTCCTGAATGTTTAATCTGAGTCAGGCACTGCTCCAATTAGTTCATATATATTCAATATTTTAATCCTCATAAGTGATATGTACTACCATAGACCTCATTGGTAAATGAGAGTCTAAATCATAGCACGGTTAAGTAATTGTCATACAGGTCCTACAGCTAGTAACTGAGAAAGACAGAATAGAGACCTTAGAACCTGGCTCCAGAGCTAGCCTTCTTATTAAAGATGGATTTTGTGGCTTGCAACCAAAAACCTTCACTGGTACATTTGGATCTGTGGTCTATTTCCCTCTGGGAGACCCAAACGTGTTAAAGGCAAAGATTGGGTATTGCTCTTAGTGCCAGGCATAGTGAGCATGCAGTAGACATTCAGAGCACTCAGGGTAGCAGCAAGAATATTTTCTCCAAGATTCACCCCGCCCCCCTTCTCTGCAAGCATGCATATTACTCCTACTTGCAGAGGCTCCTGCTGGAGCAGAGGCTCCACTGCTGCACAGAGCAGGGTCCCCAAGCAGCACACTCTTTGGTAAATGCTTTCTCTGCTTCATGGTACTTGTTAACCCAGGGTTGCAGGTGCCAAAACAGGAATGAAAGCTCCTATTGTACAACATCCGTGCAAAGGATCTGTGTTGAGGTTTTTGTGGGGACAGGGGAATGCTGAAAGCCAGCTGACAACACAACAGGACAGAGTGAAACTGTGTGGTTTCGATTCCCTGAGAGCAGGGAACTCGTTAGTTCAGAGCCGCCGAAACAGTTAGGAAACCACATAGTGTCCGCATTCCATATGAAGCAAACTCTGTGCCCCCAAAGCCAGTGAAGCACCAGCCCCTGAAGGTGATACCGCCCCAGCCAACTCTACCCCTCCCTGGGCGACTTCCCTTTGCACATGGGGTCTTTCAGTGCTGATTTGGGAAGGGGTGAAGACTCCTGAGTTTGGGATTAAGTCTCTGATTGAGAAGTTCCTGAAGATTGAGGGCCTGGGAACTAGGGGTCTGGATTACTGTGTGGCCTCTAGTTTACCAATGTGGGACACTGTAGAGCACCAGGTCTATAAAGCTTTATCACCAGACAGTGTGTGGCTGCATAGTTTCCCTGACATTCTTGAATAACTTGTGATCTAAAAGCCATTCAGACTGGCTGTAGAGACCCATTGTTCCTAAATCTCTGTGGAGTCTGTAAGGGTCCCCTTCAGTCCAGAGACCAATGACAGGGCTGAACTGTCCCTGCAACTTTCCTTCTGTCTCTAAGACCAAGACAGGGTCCGGGAGAGACCAAATATGTCTGTGATTGTAGGTGTCTGTTCCCTTTTACCATCACCCCCACTTGTGTTCCTGCAGAAGGTGCAGGCCTCCCCATTTCAGTGTGTGTGGTGCTCTCTGCTGGCAGCTACAGTCTTTCTGTTGCCTGGACCAGGATGTCTCTGTAATGCTGTTTAGGCCACGCTTCCTGACTCCTCGTACCCCAGGAAGCAGATTACAGGGGATTTAGTCAACAGCTAGACCTTCCCATTCCCTCAAGCACTTTTCTTGCCCATTTTAAGACTCAATTACCCTTCCTATCAAGATTCGGTCACAGTTAAAACTAACTTCTCCCATCCAAGTACTAACCAGGCCCGACCCTGCTTAGCTTCCGAGATCAGACGAGATCGGGCGCGTTCAGGGTGGTATGGCCGTACCCAATGTTCATAGCAGCACTGTCAACAATAGCCAAATTATGGAAAGAGCCTAAATGTCCATCAACTGATGAATGGATAAAGAAATTGTGGTTTATATACACAATGGAATACTACGTGGCAATGAGAAAAAATGAAATATGGCCTTTTGTAGCAACGTGGATGGAACTGGAGAGTGTAATGCTAAGTGAAATAAGCCATACAGGGAAAGACAGATACCATATGGTTTCACTCTTATGTGGATCCTGAGAAACTTAACAGGAACCCATGGGGGAGGGGAAGGAAAAAAAAAAAAAAGAGGTTAGAGTGGGAGAGAGCCAAAGCATAAGAGACTGTTAAAAACTGAGAACAAACTGAGGGTTGATGGGGGGTGGGAGGGAGGGAGGGGTGGGTGATGGGTATTGAGGAGGGCACCTTTTGGGATGAGCACTGGGTGTTGTATGGAAACCAATTTGTCAATAAATTTCATATATATATATATATATATATATATATATATATATATAAACTAACTTCTCTCTCAGTAGCTGACACCTTCGGGTTGTAATGTTCACTGGACAGGGCCAAAGTTGCAGCTCATCTCCTCAGGCAGGAGACCTTCCAGGCAAATCAGCCTTATGTTTCTGTTTGTTTTTAAATTTTGTTTTGTTTTTCTAAATGGAAGACCCAAGGGCAGTGTTGCCGTCTGACAGGAGTAGGGCAAAGATACCTTTATAGAAAGGGCAGAGGGTACGGTTTGGTGCCTTTCCCCCATCATTTTCAGGAAACACTCTCACCCTAAATAAATATTAAATACAGGTGAAAACAGCACTCTTACGGTGTAAATGCAGCTCTAAGACACATTTCCTGCCCTCCCCCCCCCCCCCTTCTGGCCAGATCACTACTATCCAACCCTGTGATGCAAAAATTCTTGATGCTGCCAGAGCCACGGGATCAGAAATCAGAACCAATTTCAAAGATCAGAATCCATACCATCGCTCACTTTTCATTAACTGACTTTGTTAATGCCTGTCAATCCCACGTTGCCCCCAGAATAGGTGTTTCTCCTCAATTTCTATCACAATAATGAGAACTGATAGAACAGTAGCAGGAAACCATCATTATCTCTTCTTCAACCAGAGATACATTGGAAAGACTAAGGATGGGTTACTCCAAAAGAAAATGTATTCATGAACTTATTTGTAATTAAAGTTTTTGAGATTATGATGTGAGGAAAGCAAGGTGCAGAATAGTATTTGGGGAAAAAAAAAGGTGGGGAGAGAGGAGGAAGGGAATGTGTATATGTGTACGTATATATGTATATATCTTGCGTATGAATAAAATATCTGGAAGGATACACAAGACTAACAACAGCAAAAGCTTACTGGCATCTACTTTGTGACAGGTAATTTTCTAAGCATTTACGTATATTAGTTTACTTTTAATTCTCACAAAAACTCTGTGAGGGAACTGTCATCGTTATGCCTGTTTTTTAGATGAGAAAACTGAGTCACAGAAAGGTTAAGTGTTCTGTCCAAAGTTACATGTCTAGAGACTGCAGAGCCAGAATTAGAGCTCAAGCCATCTATGGGATGCCTCTAGGAAGGAGGACTCATAGGCCAAAGGAGGAGAGCAAAGACAGAGACATCTAGTTTTATGCTCCTTTGTACTTTTTGGGTTTTGAATTATATAAATGTGATCTATATTACATGCATAAAAGAATAAACATTTAATAATAACATATTTTAAATGAAATATAAAATTTAAAATTCGTTGAAAAAATTACACCAACCCTGATTCAGTAGTAGCATAGTGGTTAATAGCACAGATACAGGGTCAGACCCTCTGGGTTTAAATTCTGCTTCTGTCACTAAAACTGGAACACAATTTGTATCCGCTGTGCCTCTCATGGTTATTATTTTGATGATTAAATAAGTTAATAAGTTAATATGGGTGAAGGTCTTAGAAGAGTGTGTGATACATAGTAAATGCTGAGTACTAGCTATTATCATCTAAAATTTAAGACCTAAACTTATTTAACAGTCAGTATATATTGAGGATTTACTGTATACCAGACACTGTATATATACCAGGCACTGAAGGGGCTATGGAAGTAGAAGATGACATCCTTCAGTAGTGGAGTCAGATGTCTTGGGCACGAGATAGCCTCTTCCGGCCTTGGGTGGTACAGCTGACAGCCAGCCCCAAAAGTCTTCCCCAGGCTTGCTCTTCTCTGAATATTATGGTTCACTGAATACCAAGCAGAAACTATCATAACTGGCTGATACTTTCTCTGCTCTTATTGACACTCATGTGACATCTTTTCCAGGATGTACAAGATAATTTTATTACAGTTTATGAAAAATGCTAACTGAGGCTGTTTTCCCTGCTGCACTTGGCCTGGCTGAGCTCATCTGTTAAAGTAGAACATAATGAAGACAAACATGCCAAGTGCATGCTAATTTTAGTGCTACTTTAAGAATATTTCAAAATAGCTCTTTCCTTTCATTATTGTTACAGAAAGAAGGCAAATCGAAGTTTTCCTTGGTAACAGATATATTCTCTTTATGTAACCTCCATGAGGGCAAGAATCTTATCTCTTCATCACTATATCCCTAGTATTTACAGCAAGGCCTACTCTATTGCAAGTGCTTAATAAATACTCATTGATCCATGCATGAATGAATGAATGAATGATAGAACCCACAAGGCAAATGAAGTTAAGTTCACTTAAAAGTAGAGGAAAACTTAGCCCCAAGGGACTTATTTGACCTACCCCAAGCTACAGAACTAAAATGCATCCCCAGGTTTGTGAGGTTTGAATCCTACTATCTTCTCATAATGCTGATAACCTCTGGCTTAACCTCAAATCTAGAAGAATGGTAAGGGCTGGTTATTGCACTTGGGTTGGGTTTGGTTGTGCTGTCCTTTCATAGTATCTATCTATCTATCTATCTATCTATCTATCTATCTATATTTATCACTGTCCCTGTGATACTACACTATGTATGTAGGTCTCCTTTTTCCCCAGACATGCCCCTCACCTCCATGCAGAGAAAAGATAGGTGTTGTGTTGGAGGGACAGTGTTTGTGGACCACAGCAACAGAACAGATGCTTCTAGGAGTCCCAGAACTATCCTAGCACCATGAGTTAACATTCAGGAAAAGGGAGAGTGAAGATTTCACAAAGGTAAGGATTTCTGTGTACGTTGATCACTGATGAACACCAAGCTCCTAGATCATTGTCTGGGACTCAATAACTATTATTTTCAAGGAATGAACAAATAAATGAATAAGAGAGTGGATGAGGAAGAGGGGAAGAGGGAGGGAAGAAGGTGGAGAGAGTGCAAGAGAAGGGGAGAAATGAATATGTATAAGAAGAAGGATAAATATCTTGGGAGTTGGTAAATGCTTTTTTCTTGCCCTTCCGTTTCCTGAAGGGCATGTATTACAGCACAAAGGAAAAAAAAATGACTTAGGGATAGTTTTTGTTTCAGAATTACACACCTTGGTTCTAACTCACTTCCATAGCTGAAATAGTCGATTTGAATATTCACTTACCTATCTCTTTATGCCTAATTTTCCACAAAGTGAAATGATTTGCCGTGTACTGGTGAACATCAGAGAAAGGATCATAAGAACAGATAATGAGAAGGAATAAGAAATCCCTTCTTGTTACTTTGATGAATGATTTTGAAGCATTCCCACTAATTTGGGTATATTAGTTATCAATAGCATGACCAGTAGGAATGTTGCTCAATTTATAAATAATATTTGCCTAAGTGCTCTTAATCACAAGCTTCTGTGTCCAAACCTTGTTTCAGTCTTGCTGCATGACTTTTCTCCCTGAGGGGACTGCCTCTTGAATCAGGATATGTAGTTCTTGAGCTCTGTCCCATAAGCCCCACAGACCAAGGGGAACCTCATGTAAAAATGACTGGGCCAGAAAGGAGGAATGCATAGGACACCACCAACAATCATCTTCTTTGGATAGAAGTCACTGTCATGTTCAGCCTTTAGCTCTGCTTGACCAAAATTCTATCGTACAGCGGTGGGTTGCTTTTTCCAGCTGTGATACCAGAAGTTTTTCCAAGCCACCAAGTTAAAGATCAGAGAGCTTAAGAACAACAAGTCAGGTAATGTAGTCAGGAGGTGGCCTCCAGGTTGGCAGGGAGGTGCTGTGGGCTCTAGTCCCAGCTCTGATCTGGACTCAGTGTGACTCCAACAAAGGGTCTTACCTCTTTCTTGGAAATAAGTGTGTTTGTTGGAAAAGAAGAGCATACTGACCCCTGTGTAGAAAACAACAGATTTCACCCCTTGCTTGTTTTCCTCAGTGACCAAGACCAGTTCTACTATTTGTTAAATGGACACAGACCTTCCTACTGAGGTGACAGAGAAAATTAGTGATTCATAAACCCTGGAAGTGTCCTAACAGTTCCTAAGCAGTGTTTCATTCTCATTAGACTGCTTTGAATGGAGAATAAAGGACATGAAAAAGACTGATAAATTATTTAATCAATCACAAAGACCACAATTCAATTGAGAACAGATACTGAGTTCTTGTCTCTTAATTTGATGTCCAAAATTATTTGCTCATGAAACCACAGGTGATTTGCTGAAGAGTCATGCTTCCTGACAACTACGTTACTTAGAAATATGCCCTGTGCTCCCATTTCAAATGTTGCGTCAGTGAATAAGAAAGAAAACATTTCATTGAAAATTCCCTTGTGTTTTCCACTCCATCACTCCTATGATTAATTTTCTTCATGAAGAACGGGGTGTCACCAGAATTTCAAAAATATTTTCCGAGTATTTTCCATAATACAAAGGCTAATTTTTCTGAGGCTTTTATCTTGAATTACCCAAGCTAACTTTCAAGTGAATTTTTATGTAGTTTTGGAAGTATCTTCCTCTGCTTTTCATTACATTTTTCCCATTTTTGCCAAACTGATTTTGAAATTATAAGATGAAAATCTAGCTACTTCAAAACCAATTAAGGTCTGGTCATATTTGTCAGGCAAGCAGATCCATAGTAGTTTAGGCTATAGAATCTTTTAATGCTGTGTTAATTGCCTGTAAACTTGTATGCAGAATACGCATTCTAGGAGGGAAGTAATGTGATTAATCTGTTTATGATTTGTTAAGAACTTTTGAGAATTCTCACTCTGTCCTATTCTTCTTTTCCTCATTCCTTTCCCAGTGTCTGGGGATGATTGATAATACTGTCTCCCATCTGTTTTCAAGATCTTGAAATTATAAAATTACAACATGGTGCTTTTCTGTTTGAGTGAAAATACTTCAGCAATTGATGGCATTCACTAGTGAAAAATAACAGTCCTATAGCTGGTCCTGTCCTACCATAGTCAATCTGAGGTAATAAAGTCAGAAAGTCTGGGATAATCTACAATTTAAAAATGTAAATATTTGTAAATAAATTTAACTATAAAAAATAAATATTGAAGTTATTTAATATAAATTCATATCAATTATTTGTATTAATGTTACATTTAAATATGTAAATGCCTTCTCCCTAATTTATACTTAACAAGAGGAAAGTAGGATCCAACTCCACGTTTGCTTGGAGAACGCACATATGTGAAGCTATAAGGCAAGGTTTTGTATGTCTAACGAACTTCCTGTTTGCAGTCAGTGATTAGATTTATTTAATTTTGGCCCAAATGAAGTCATAAAAGTGGAAACAGAAAAGTGACATCGTTTCACATACACATCAACTCATTGATGGCCTTGCACATATAAAGCCGGGGCAGATTTTTGTTTTGATTTTTCTTGCTTTGCCTTTTCTGTATGTTGAATCATGAAGCAAGAAAGAGGTTAACTCTACCCTGAAGTGTATCTAAGCTTTAAATCATTCCAAATTAAAGTGAATTTTATTTAATCATCTTCCCCAAATTTTATGACAAAGCAAGTGGCCTCTGCCAGTTGTGTTGTTGGTAGGAAGACAGCAAAGAGGAGAAGAAAACAGATGTTATAAAAGAATTTTTAAGGTCACTCAGGAAAGTTTGCCCTTCTTATTCCCCATTCTGTCATTATCCTTTTCAAATGGCACCTAAAATAACAAGATGATGAGTTAGGCCCAAGTATGAACCTAGTGAGCTCTCACGAAAGAAGACTTTGTGAGACCAGAGACTAGAAGGGAATATTTCAAAGACACTTCTCTCTTGGACTAAAGGCTACTCGCTCTGACTTTGCAACTTACATCTTGGTTACTGTGCTCTTCTTAGAGAACATATCTTGTTAATTTTCTTCTTCTTTTTTTTTTTTTTTGATAAATGGGACATTTTGATAAATAGGGACATACCTAAAAGGAAAATAAAAAGTTAAGGATATGAACATAGAATGAACAAAAGAAGAAATCTGAGTTGCTACAGAATTTTTGAAAAGCTGCTTAGGTCTGGTCAGCACTGGACATTTCCTCATCTCCCAGAAATCACCCCAAAGCAGCAAGGGATCAAAAACCAGGCATGCTAAATCCAGCTGATTAAAGTAACAGACTTTTAAAACTCAGAACCACGAATAGGATGAAGGGCTGCCTAAAAATTGTAATGGGCAATAAGGACATAGGAAGACACGGAACCTGCCTGCACTGCAGACCTCACAGAACAAGCTACTAGAGCACAGGTATACTTCCTGTGGCACAACTTGAGGAGAAAAACAACAGATGCCCATTTGCCACAGTGGGAATGACTTCCCTGGATTTTCTTTCATGAAAAATCTAAAAAACTATAAAGCAGTGTGATAAAAGAAAGAACTGTACAGAGAAGGCACACATCTCAGAGCAGTTTACAAATGAGGCAGGAGGAGAAGAAAAATTTGCTACACCGTGAGTAATCCCACAGGATAGCACTTAGTTCACTCAGAATTAGAGACTAAAAATATTCAGTCACTGGCATACCATGTTCCATAAAAAGAAATAATTTTTTTTTTCTGGAAACAGAACCATAGCCACATATCCAAATAAACATGAAATAAATGGCCCAGTAAGAATTTACCTCATTCATATATGACTAACAGTCGAAAGGAAATCACAGAATTTAGAATTTTTAGAGGGTGTGGGAGTGAGAAAGAAATAAGGAAAAGCAGATGACAGGGAAATAAAACTTACCAGAAAAGGAAAAAACCTATATTAAACAGATGAAAATTATATCATCATAAAATTTAAGAATTAAAGATATCTATCTCTAACAGTATGACTGACTAGTACCTTGTCTGATCCTCTCACTAGAAACAAACATGCTGGGGGTGCCTGGGTGGCTCAGTCGGTTGGGTGTCCGATTTCAGCTCAGGTTCGTGAGTTCGAGCCCCATGTCGGTCTCTGTGCTTACAGCTCGGGGCCTGGATCCTGCTTCGGATTCTGTGTCTCCCTCTCTGCCCTTCCCCCGTTCATGCTCTCTCTGTGTCTCTCAAAAATGAATAAACGTTAAATTTTTTTTAAAAAAGAAACAAACATGCTGAATACAATATAAATATTCTTTATGAAAACTAGTCAATGAACTAACAACAGAGTATGAAATTCTCAGCCAGTGAAAACTAAGTGAAAATGGGAATCCACAAAGACAGGTGGGCCATTGAAGCTGGCTTTGCCTCAAGTGAATGTGTAGAACCACTTTATTTTTCAGTCTCTCAAGATGCAGGAGAAAAGGGAACAAGACTAGAACTGCTGTGAGATGGAGGTTTTATAGAAGACAACCTCCCATTAACATGATACATCAAATGATGCAACATTAATGTACAAGGGAACTGATAAAAATTCACCAATCACCCAATGGGAACAGCAAACTGAGGGAGAAAAACACTTTTCCTTAAGATTCCATAAGTACAAAAATTCCTCACATCGGTTGGAAGCTCTAATTCACACTCTGTGGCCCAAATCGAAAACCAAAAACAAATAAACAAACAAATTGTTATACTAGTGGTTCTTGAAATATTGCCCCAGAAACTACTGTATACCCATCACCTAAAAAGTTGTCAGACACACCAAATTTGTACCCTTTGTCAGACCAAATGAATCAGACACTCAGGGGCTGGGGCTCAGGAACCTGTTTTTAACAAGCCTGTCAGTTGATTTGATGTATGCTAACATTTGAGAACCATTGCCTTAAAACAGGACTTTGGTTTAAGTTGTCTCTGGGTTGATACACTAAAAAGCATAAACATTGCCAAGAGAAATTAAACTCCATCTAAATAAATGGAGAGAGTTCCCATAATCATAGAAGATTCAACATTGTTAAGTTATTGATCTCCACAAATTGACCTAAAGAGTCAATACAATCTCAAAGTTCCAACATATTTTTTATGTAGATACTGAAATCCTGATCCTAAAATTTTTGGAAACACACAGAACCTAGTATATTCAAAATAATTTTCCAAAAGAAAGAAAGAATAAGGGCTTTTCTAATTGATATCAAGGCTCACTATAAAGTTAAGGTCATTGACTGTTTTTGGTTGACATAAACACATAGATCAATGGAACAGAATAAGGGTCTAAAAATAGGCCCAAGTATATATGACCAACTGATAATTGACAAAGGTGCCCAGACAATTCAATGGATAAAGAACAGTGCTTTAGTAAATGGTACTGAAAACATCAAATAGACATACGTAAAAGTACCAATTGTAACCCTTCATACCACATTCAAAAATTAAGTTAAAATGGATCATTGATCTAAATTTAAAACTTAAAATTACAAAACTTCTAGAATAAAACTGAAGAAAATCTTTGTGAACACTTAGGAAAACAGTTCTTAGGAAACAAGAAATAAAGATTATAGAAGAGGGAGGCCTGGGTGGCTCAGTAGGTTGGGCATCTGACTTCAGCTCAGGTCATGATCTCACAGCTCGTGGGTTCGAGCCCTGCATCGGGCTCTGTGCTAACAGCTTGGAGCCCGGAGCCCACTTTGGATTCTGTGTCTCCCTCTCTCTTTGCCCCTAACCCACTCGCATTCTGTCTCTGTCTCTCTCAAAAATAAATAAACATTAAAAAATTTTTTAAGATTGTAAAAGAAAAAACTCATGAATTGCACTTCATCAAAAATGAAACTTTTACCCTTTAAAAGACACTATTAAGTGAATAAAAAGTTAAACCAGAGATGGTGGAGAACTCATCACATTATTCACTTAAAATTAATAAATTTTATTATAAATTCATGAATTTATATATTCTTAAACACTTAAAATTGATGAACATTATTATTCATCAATAAAATTTATTTTAAAAAGTTAAGTAAAATATAAGATAAATTATAAATGTTTAATAAACCCCAGAGCTCCTAATATATGAAGCAAACTTTGACAGGATTAAAGGGATAAAATAGTCAGCAACAAAGTAATAGTAAGAGACTTCAATACTCCAGTTTTATAATAATGGATAGAAAAACAGACAGATAAAGCAATGAGGAATTTGAGGATTTGAATGATACTTGAGACAACCTGGACCTAACAGACATATACAGAACACTCTACCTAACATTTCTACCAACAGCAGAATATGCATTCTTCTCAGCTGTACATGGAATATTCCATCAAGCCATGAAAGACATTGAAGATTCTTAAATGCATATTAGGTAGTGAAAGAAGCCAGTCTGAAAAGGCTACATACTGGATTATTTCAATTATATGACATCTGGGGAATTCATAGGGAAAGGGCATCTATCTTTTACTTCATATATTTCTATAATTCTTGAAGTTTATACAGTTACAGTTACACAGTATTTCTCTATCACTTTTGCATTAAAAATGCATATCTGGAAAAAATTAAGTTATCCATGCTCAATGTAAACCATTGCAAAGTATAAGGAAGCATAAGTAAAAATGAATGAATTTTATCATTATTCCTCTCTTCCATCCTGAAATAACCACTTTAAATACTCAGGCATATTTTCTCCCAATGGTCTGTCTACTCTGTCTGTTTGTGTTTATTTGTGTGCATATTTATACATTGAGGAAATGATGTATATGCAATTTTGTGTCTTTTTTTTCACTTGACATAATATAACTATATCTTCAAAACTTTAAGGATTTTTCAAATAACATTATATTATTTTATCCTGTTGATATGTTTCTATTTATTTAATAATCCCCTTATATTTAGGCATTTAAGATGTTTTGTTTGTTTGCTATCATAACTAATTGTTTCTTTAGGATAAATTTCTAGTAGAGGAATACTAGGACAAAGAAATGAGCATTTTTTTTAAGGCTCTTGTTTCATATTGCCAAATTGCCTCCCAAAAAAGTTGTACCAATTTTTGCTTTCATGAGTGTTACATGAGAATGCCCATCTTAACACACTCCTTTACAAAATCTTAAATATTTCTGAAGAGTCTATCACAAATGGAAGTCATGTCCTACAAATGGATAATGGAGGAGAAAACAGAGGGTAGCTTCTTTTCATGTGAAATATGTTGTGGTTTAGCTCGTTAGCATTAAAATCAAATCTACTCTTGATCACAGCTCCCCATGGCTTCCACCCTAAAATATCAACTCCCGTGTTCCTTATTATCACCAGCATTATCTTGATGGTATGTCTTAAATCAGAGGACACACAAGAGCTAGATATGACAAGCTAGAGTTTGAGGTTTTGTTTTAGGTTTTACTTGGTCTTAAGTGTTAATGATAATATTCTTGGTTGCATTTACTTTCCCATAAATAATAACATAAATTTAAAAGTTTGTCACATAACAATAATCTCACTCCTAGTTGAATATTTGTGAATGAAGAAAAATAGCATTAGTTACTATGACATAAAATCAGTAGAACAAGAGATGGTCTGGGTTGAAACACTGGACACAACAAGCTAGCTCTTAGGTTGGTTTAGAGTTACATTTCTCACTTTCTGAATATATTGAAGGAAGCTTCACATTGAAGTAAAGACCAAGGAATCACCTACTATGGAGAAATGAAGGCGTCCTTTGAGGTCAGCCCAACAAATAGTCAGGCTACATCATTTAGAGATCCCACAGGAGTTCCATGTTAGATAAAATTCTTAGTTTAGCCTTAAATAGTTGGAATCAATAAGCCATTGAAATTCCCACCCTCTAAATGTAGACATGAAAATACCACTGGGCATCTGCCTGCTCATCTCCATGGAGATGTTTTGATTAACATCTGGTTGCAGTTGGGCTCTTGCATCAAGAGCTTGACCAGAACTTCACCCTTCTTGTAATGTCAGTCACATTTCATGGCTGAACTCCATGAGCTTATAAATTTTGTTTTCTTATTTTTCTCTTTATCTCCCTTTTGGAATATAGACTTTTATGTACATACAAAGTGACATGATAATTCAAATATGCCTCATTTTTTTTTATCTTTCAATTTTGCATGTGAATTTGTGGTGTGTGTGTGGCAAGGTTGCACTGTTTGCAGGAAAATGAAGGATATTTGTTGATAACACCAAATACCTAGATTACTTTGGTCTTCCCTTACAAAGGGATTCTTCATTGTACTTATTTGCATGAAAATAAAATGTTGCTTGCCCTCTGCCAATATATATTGTGTTGCAGGCAAGTACCAGAATCTTTTTTTTAAACCAAATGTCCTTATGCTAAATTATTTCCTTTTGCTTATTGAAAACTATCATATAAGAATGTTCCCTTACTCTCTCATTAGAGAAACACTTTAGTTAACAGTTTGGTAAGCACTGCTAGGTTGGGGGGTAAAAGGGGTGGAAAACAGAATTTAAAAGAATTCTGTCTTTTAAACAGATTCTGTCTATAGGTGGTTTCTTTGTGAGTAAGTTTCTTTGTAAGTAGGCAGATGGATGTATCCACAGAGACTGTGCAGATTCAGTGGATGAATGATGTTGTAAGACCCCATGTCTCTGTTTCTCCATTGTTATGCAAGGACTCTGGGTGAATACCATTATTTGACACAGGCTGGCAGAAGGGCCAATGCATGCATGGGGTCCTGTTTTCTTGGCTTTCTGCAGAAGAGAGATGCTTGGGCTGGAACACAGCTAGACACACTAAGGATTTGGGCTTGTTCTTTTGTTGCTCTCTTTTTTATATAGTAAGGCTGAGAGCTACCTTGAATGGACTTTGGGCTCAAGCTGCTGGCAGCCTGAGCTTAGGCGCCAGCTGTTTAAAGGGGAGTTCTAAAATGCCAGCTGCCCATCATCTAGAGATCTCAGGGCCCTCAGATGTATGAGAAGTTAAGTTTTGCATAGCCTCCCCTTTCTGACTGGGAAGCCTAGGGTACTAGCTAACAGTTCTCAGTAAACTAAGAAATATCCCTGAGGTCAACATGAGAAAACCCTGCTTGTCTCCATGTTCCATCTCTGAATTGAAATATTGTTGCTAGTACCTATCTTTTTGGTGAACCTGTGGATTGGTATAATGACATACAACAGATCCATGTGAATGATTTTTAAAAATTAGACTTAGCTATGATGGAAGTAGAAATCTGTGCCATGGCATGTTGGTAAATGTTTAACAACTGGCTGGCGGTGGAAGGGAGCGGGGAGGGTGGAAAAAACATGATTTGTGGGTTTTGCCTATTTCCTTGGTGTAAATACTCTGACTATGCCCAATTTTACATAGCCAAGTAAGATCACTGAATGTAAAATTGGGAGTAGACCCACACAATCACCTCCTGCAGGTTGGTAGTCAGCATCCCACTTACACTGTTTATTAGCCGGATAACTTTTCAGTGCTAGATACCATCAACAAAAGATAGTTATGTCTTCATTCACTATAATAATCCAGAGACATGTATTTCCTTTTGTGTTTTGATGACTTAACTTTCACTTGTGTTCAGTTGTGGGACAACATTTTATAGTTTAGGCTTTTAAACATCTTACTGTTATAAACATGAGATAGGAATAAAACAGTTTCACTGAGAAGTAACAGTTCTCTTCTTGCCAACTATGGTAAATAGCTTTAGATTTGTTAGAATGGAATGATTCTATTTTGGCTATAGTAAGGTCTTCATTTGAAAAAGATGGTTTAAACTGAAACCTTTAGTTTAACTATAGCATGTCTTGTTTAACTATAGCATGTCTGAGTACTTTTCCAGCCTCTTCTCTTATTTTTTCACTTAAAGTCAGGTGAATTCTACCTAGAAGATATTGTATAAAATAGGAGAGTGGGAATGTTAATCCAATGTCTAAATTGAGGGTGGGCCTCCTGATGTCTCTCTACATACCTCGCTTGATCATAAAATCCCCAGAGAGAAAGATTACATAATTTATCTTGTTCAGTTGGATCTCTCAGCCCTGGGCTTCTTGGGTAGCAAGAGACCCGTGGGGAGAGAAGCTGAGTCAGGGAGGCTCTAGCCATGGCCTAATAACCCCAATGCTAGTCCTCAAGTACCAGCTGACCTCTGGGAAAGAGAGTTTGGCATTTTTTTTTTTTTTTAGTCTGTACTCCGGTGTCAGCTCGCATTGGCCAGTCTTTTTAGGGCTGTCTCTCTATTTAAGTGGCCTTGTGCCAATTTTTTTCTTATTTAGGGAATTTCCCTTTTTCCCTCCATGTCCTAATAGGGAAACCTCCCTTTATCCTTGCTCAACCTTCACTGACTTTTTTGAGACAGCTTAAGCAACCTCCCTTATCTTTTCTCATTGAAATATCCTGTCTGGATTGTTATATGTACATAGAGGTGATAAATAGTTCTATTGTTTGATATTGCATTGCATTGTATTGTATTGATATGTTGTAAGTATCCAGCCCTTTACTGAGATTTTTTGAGGTGTGTCAATGGTTCTGATTCCTTGGACTATGACTCACTTAGTCTAGACCATGGCATCACTAGGGTTTGTGAGAAATCAGCTCATGCCCCACAGAGAAGGTGGGTCAGGGTAAATGATGCACTATGTATATTCTAGCAGGCACTCATGATCCTATATGATTTCTGCATAAAGGTGGATCCTCTCACAGTGTTGAATGCAGAGTGAGAGCTTATGATCTAGAAAGGCAAGGAAGACTAAAGGAATACATTGCTGGGTTTTTGCTATTTATACCAGCTGCCAATATTTTCATCTTAATTTTTGGTCTGAGTTTTTCATCTAATGACTTCCAGGCCTGACCCATGCCCTTTCAGCTGTGCTGAGCTGAGATTACTCACTGCATTTGACTTTATTTGTACCATGTCAAGATCTTGTGCTTCAGTCTCAAGGGCCCTGGAATCCTCTGAGCTGGCTGCAGAACTATAGAAAGTAAACGAAAGACAAAATTGTAAGGAAACAAGTTCATAGCCAAATCCACTAGTCCCACCCTGAGAAGAACTTATTTTACCTCTAGTCAGTGACCAAATGTGGGAAAGAGAAAAGAAGCAATAGTAAAGACTCAAAAACCCCTTATAATGCTGACAGCGGTCTTGCTAGCTCTGCTCTGAACACTGTTTCCTTGAAGGAGTGGGCTGATCACTTTCCCTGATTATATTGACTGTACGTAAGAGTTTAGGAGGGATTCATGGTGGCAAACTTAACTTGCAAAAATCAAACATTATATGCAATCTAAGGGATGGTTGAGTGAACTGTGGAGATTAGATATCCATGTTCTAAACCTGAGAGAAAGTCAGTTGTGGTTTTGTTGGACACGTTCGCTTATGTGTCCCAAAGGAACAAGCAAAATTCATCACAGTGATCTTTAACCCTCAGAACTATTCATTGCTTTCTATTTATTAAACAGTTGAAGGCCCTATGCCTGAATTCCTGGCCTCACTGAACATGAATAGTCTAGCTATGAGACATGATTTTATCCATTGTTGAACAGTGGCATCTCAACAAGCCTTTCCAGCTATAACAGCAGAGAAAAGAGCCAGAAGTCACACAATCTTGATTGTCCAGGACCCTAGACAACCCTAGACAAGATGCACTTTCTGTGGCAGTTACCCTCCCTCTCCCTCCCATCCAAGTCTCTTCAAAATATTCCTTTTTTGTCTCACTTGGAAAGTGTTTGCATGTGAGAATTCTCAAATATCTAGTGTAAATTGAGATACAGATCCTTTTTCTGGGACAATTTACTTACACAAGGTTTCAGGAGCATTTTCACGTTACATATTCTTTGCTATGTCTTAATACAAGAACAGAAGGGCGTCTTACTAATATAAGGACTGCCACTTCTTTTCACAAACACCACCCACATATGTCCTCCTGGACTGCAAAGTAGGCATGAGTTTTATTTTCAAAGATGCTGCCCTGCCTCCTTTTGGGAACAAAGGAAGGTATATATTTCCAAGGATCATGAGTCCATCTCAAGAAAATAATGTGGCATATCAATATGATTTCTTTCCTAATGATAAACATCCTAGGTAGAGGTTTTTGACCAGAGTTACTCATAGAAATGTAGTTGCCTTGTCATTGTGAACATGCACTTCATGTGTCAACCTCAGTACATGTGACAGAATGAAGCAGTGAGAAATAAAACCATGTTAAGAAAGAGCCAGAAAAATGTAAAGGAAGGAGAATGACTCAAATCAGGAAAGGGAGAGGGTGGATGGTACCTCTGGAGTTGACCTTGTCAAGAAGAGAACAGTCAGAAATCAGGGAGGGAACTTTTCTTCTGAAGGATGAGTGACACTAAGAAACTGGTAATGGGCTGAGGTAAAAACCAATGAGGGACACCATTGTAAGGTTGACAGTGCTGGGCTCCGAGCAGTGTGTGGTGTAGTTGCACATTGTATAGGGACTGCAGTACCCTCTAGGAAAGGGGTTCTTGGATGAGAAATGGCTCACAGAGCATCTGAAGCTCTGAAAATGCCCTATGAACAGAAAGATTCATCCCAAGGGCAATCCACAGGAGCAAATCTTGCTTACTCCATGTTTGGTAGGGCTGGTCAGAAGCTAAAATATCCAAGTTCCAACTTCTTCCAGAGACTAAGTCTAGCCTTTTTCTACCAGAAGCCATAGGCAAGAGCCACAAATTCTATCTGATGTGACCATTCTTTCTAGCAGGCTAGCTATGCTGAGCCTGCCTCACCTCTCTAAGTGGTAAAAAGAAGAGTTTATATCATTGTTTGTCTTTTTTCTAATTTTAGGTACTTAAAATTTAACCATTTATTATTAAGCTTTTATACACTTTAACTTCCATTTAGGAGATATGCTCTTAATTTCTTAATTTTGTAGGCATGGAGATTAGAAAGATGTATGGGGCACCTGGGTGGCTCAGTCGGTTAAGCGTCCGACTTCAGCTCCGGTCATGATCTCGCGGTCCATGAGTTCGAGCCCTGCGTCGGGCTCTGTGCTGAAAGCTCAGAGCCTGGAGCCTGTTTCAGATTCTGTGTCTCCCTCTCTCTGACCCTCCCCCATTCATGCTCTGTCTGTCTCTGTCTCAAAAATAAATAAACGTTAAAAAAATTTTAGAAAGATGTAATAAAATTATATTCAGTAGAAAAATATGTTGTTAAGCTTCATGTTTATTCCTTATAAGAAGGCTGGCATTTACAATTACAGAGTTTTCATGTCTCCATCCATCCTGGTGCCAAGAGGAGCAAAGGGAGGTGGTAGTAAGAGTTGCCCATTGGCAGCCCTGTTCATTTGTGAGAAAACTGCTAATCCCATGCTCTTCTCTGTTTTCTGTGTTCAAGGCATGGGGTAATAGAGGTTTTCTCTTATAATGTTTCTGGGGGCCATGAATAATAAAAAGGATAACAGCCACTCATTTTAAATATTATATACTCTATCAATGGCTTTAGTCTTTCTCATGTATATTTTTTTGATACATAAATTAAGAAGCTGTCTCTGATCTCTTTGAATTGTCTACATAGAGTGTAAGTAAGTACATTTTTTTGGTGGGAGCTGAGCAAATATTATGGACTTACAAAATAGGAAAACATGTAATCATGGCTGCAATTGTGGGTGAGAGGTAAATATTGTTATAACTAGTATTTGCAAAGTGATTTAAAATTTGTAAAGCACTTGTGTATGCTTGTTTACATTATACTTTTAGGTTTCCTGAAGAGTACTTATTTTCATTTAATGCAGTGTTCCTAGGGGAAGCTGGAGAAAAGCGTATTGACATGAGTGAGATCTAACTACTTTTTTGTTTTCCTGTTGCTTCATTCCAGCAGTGACCATGTCCAGAAAAAGCTCCGTTTTTATATTAGTCGGGAAAGACTGGTTTAGCTTCAATGTAACAAATTCCCAATTCTCTGGTTATTAGCAAGAAAGGCTTATTCCTCCCTCATGCTTTATGACTATCATGGGTCCCCTGGGGACTTCTCCATATGCTGACACTCAGGGGCATAGGCTAATGGAGGCTTCACCATATGGAGTATTATCAGTTACTGTGGCAGTGACCGGCATTGTGGAAATTCACATATTGGTTTTTCAAGGCTTCCACCTGGATGTGACACATGTCACTTCCACTCATTTTGTGCCTCTGACTGTCCTTGTGACAGTAGGTTTCATTGGCCATAACAAGTTACTCAGTGGCACTTAACTTTGAGGATTTGGGAACTCCAACTCTACCGTGTGCCCGAAAGAGAACTATAAACATCATTGAACAATACTAAAAATTACCAGAGTTTTATTGATAGTGGGCCTGGACCTTGGCAAATGGTGAGGGAAGAAAATTTTATTTGTGTGCTCCTGACTCAGTGTCCTTTATCTTCTCTTTTCCCTGCTCCTTTTCTTTGACACTTCAGTTACTCAGGGCCCTTTTCTTCCAATATCAGACCTGGTGAATATTTTATATTTTTGCTAGCTTTTTGAGCAATTTTAAGGTCAATATTATGTACCCAAGATTATTATCTCTGATGATGGAATTAAAGCCTTTCTCCAGTAATGGTTGGAGAGAGTTTCTTTTCCCGTGGAGCAGAGTTAAGCATTGAGGAGACAGAGGCAAGAGGATCATCTCCTCAATTCACACACCCTGTAGATGAAATACATACATCTGGCTCTGTCAGGGGAATAAAACCAGCTGACATGACAGTCTCTTTTCTCGAAGAGAAATATTATACTACTATAGTATACTATACTACTATAAAATAAGTAGTGAAGGAAACAAGTAGAAACACAAAGCCACACCCATAAGCCAAAATGACGCCCCTCATCTCCCTGGCAACATAGGAAGCATGTTTTAGTGTGTGATAGACAGGATTGCAATGTATTTTCCTCTTAGGACTACCTTTGCTGCATTCCAAAGGGTTTGGACTGTCGTGTTTTCATTTTCATGTGCTTCCACATATTTTTTATTTTCTTCTTTCATTTCCTGGTTGATCCATTCATTCTTCAGTAGGATGTTCTTTAACCTCCATGCATTTGGAGGCTTTCCAAATTTTTTCTTGTGGTTGATTTCACGTTTTGTAGCATTGTGATCTGAAAATATGCCTGGTATGATCTCAGTTCTTTTGTATTTATTGAGAGCTGTTTTGTAACCCAGTATATGATCTATCTTGAAGAATGTTGCATGTGCACTCAAGAAGAATGTGTATTCTGCTTTTGGGTGAAAAGTTCTGAATCTCTCTGTCAAGTCCATCTGGTCCAGTGTATCATTCAAGGTCATTGTTTCTTTTTTGATTTTCTGCCTAGATGATCTGTCTATTGTTGTAAGTGGAGTATTAAAGTCACCTTCAATTACCATATTCTTATCAGTAAGATTGCTTATATTTGTGATTAATTGATTTATGTATTTGGGTTTCTCCAAGTTGGGGGTATAAACGTTTACAGTTGTTAGCTCTTCTTGATGGGTAGACCCCTTATATGATATAATGTCCTTCTTCATTTCTTGTTACAGTCTTTAGTTTAAAATCTAGTTTGTCTGATGTAAGTATGGCTACTCCAATAACATGATAGATGGTTCTCCATCCTCTCACTTTCAATCTGAAGGTGTCCTCACATCTAAAATGAGTCTCTTGTAGACAGCATATAGACGGATCTTGTTTTGTTTTGTTTTGTTTTGTTTTGTTTTAACCCATTCTGATACCATATGTCTTTTGATTGGGGCATTTAGTCCATTTACATTCAGAGTGATTATTAAAAGATAGGGATTTAGTATCATTGTGTTATCTGTAGGTTTCATGCTTGTGGTGATGTCTCTGGTCCTTTGTATTCTTTGCAACATTCCACTCACAGAGTCCCCCTGAAGATCTCTTTCTGGTTTGGTGGTCATGAATTCCTTCAGTTTTTGTTGTCTGGGAAAGCCTTTATCTCTTCTTCTATTCTGAATGACAGTCTTGCTGGATAAAGGATTCTTGTCTGTATATTTTTCCTACTCAGCACATTGAATAATGGCCCCCCAAATGTGTCCACATACTAATCCCCAGAATCTGCAAATATGTTATCTTTTATAACAAAAGGGGCTTTGTATATGTAATTAAATTAGGGGTCTTTTAATGGGAAGACTATCCTGGAGTATTTGGACAGGCTGAAAGAAATCACAAGGGCCAGGGGAGGGGATGAAGGAGTTCCAGGGATAGAGATGATATGACAACTAAAGCAGAAGTTTGGGTGATGTGGCCATGAGCCAAAGAATGTGAGTGACCTCTAGAAAGTGAAAAAGACAAAGAAACAAATTCTCCCCTAGAGATTCTAGAAAGAACAAGGTATCTTCTAACACCTTAATTTTAGATCTGTATGAATCATTTCCAACTTGTGATCTCCAGAACTGTAAGGGAGTACATTTGTGTTATTTTAAGCCACTAAGTTTCTGGTAATTTGTTATAGCAGAAATAGGAAATTACTGTATAGAGAGTTAAAGAAAATATGGTCCAAGGGGTGCCTGGGTGGCTCAGTTGGTTGAGCGGCCGACTTCGGCTCAGGTAGTGATCTCACAGGTTGTGAGTTCGAGCCCTGTGTTGGGCTCTGTGCTGACAGCTCGGAGCCTGGAGCCTGCTTCAGATTCTGTGTCTCTTTCTGCCCCTAACCCACTTGCATTCTGTCTCTGTCTCTCTCAAAAATAAATAAAAATTTTAAAAAGAGAAAAGAAAGATGGTTCAGAATGGGCTTCAGAGTCAAACAGAGCTAAGTCCTTGGTGAGTCAGTTTCTCACTATGAATATTGGATCAATATACAACTTCTCTACCCCTTAGATTCCTCACTGGTAAAAGTAGAGCAAGTTAACATCTGCCTGTGAAGATTGTTGTGAGATTAAATCAAATGTTATTTTTTGGGCCCAAAGTATGACCTCACTGTATGTTACATACATACAGAGACTCCTAAGCATGACTACCAGGGATGTGGCAATACATACAATAATAATAATGCTTAATATCACCATAGAAATTTATATCTTCCAGAGTATTTCTAATTATACAAATCTCGTGTAATACTTAGGCTTCATGAGATAAGTTAGAGCTAGCAAAGGCCAAATGGAAAAGAGTTTGGAATTATTTGAGACACATATGTATAACATTACTAGTGTAGATGGCTTCTTGGAGGTCAGGTGACATTTGAGCCAGTATTTGTTTTTTTGTTTTTTTATTTTTTTGTTTTAATATGAAATTTGTTGTCAAATTGGTTTCCATACAACACCCGGTACTCATCCCAACAGGTGCCCTCCTCAACACCCATCACCCACTTTCCCTTCTCCCCTGCCATCAACCCTCAGTTTATTCTCAGTATTTAAGAGTCTCTTATGGTTTGCCTCCTTCCCTCTCTGTAACTTTTTTTCCCCCTTCTCCTCCCCCCATTCTTCTGTTGAGTTTCTCAGGATCCACATATGAGTGAAAACATGTAACTTGAGCCAGTATTTTATGGAAGATGTTCATTTCAGTTCAGAAATATCTACTAAATACAAAATGTGTATTATATATCTACTAGGCAGCCCACACTGTGTCAAGCTCTGAAACAAAGGTCACAAGTGTTGTCAAAGAGAAGCACAGTGTATTAGGCAAGAGAATGGCATTTGCTTGGCTGCATAGTGTCCTGCCCATTACTCATTAATGAGCATCACTTCTAGCAGACAATGATTTGAAGGTTTAAAATGTTATCTCCTGGAAGAAGGTTGTTTTGCAATTTCAACAAAAACTTTTTTTCATTATGTTTCCAGAAGGTTAAATATGTTATGGCTATGGAGAATCAAGAAGGGTTCAAATGAAATTAAGAGGCATTTGGCTTTGGCTGAATGTTTAGACTCATGGTTAATTGCATGGGCTTTGGTAAGAGATAGACCAGGGTTCAAGCCCCAGCTACTTCTTAACTAACCGTGTGATCCCAAGAAAGTTGCCTAACTTCACTTCCCTCCTTGTGAAATAGAATTAAAATATTACCCACCCTTTCAGTTTGTTTTGATAATTATAGTACGTACTCAAATGTTACCCATTATAATAATTATTCCAAGCCAGAACTTAAAAAAAAAAGATATTAGTTTATTAAAATGGAAGTTATTAAGATGTTTCTTTAGAGTAAATTATTAGGAGAGGGTTCTCTGTTCCCTTGCCCTGTTTCTACAAACAGCCTCAAAGCACACGTCCTCTTTCATGTATTTCTTTAATATATATATTTGTTTATTTCTGATTTGGGGAAAAATTTTAAGGAAACAGAAGACCTATCCCTTTGATATCAGGGGTAAAATAAAGGAAACAACAACGAAGCCACAGGATCTTACCTAGTTTAAAGGAACACATTGCTATTGTTATGCTTGGTTTTGATTTACTTCTTTTAGAAATAACTCCAAAGTCTTTTGTTTAAAACAATCCTATCACCATTTTTAATTTTAATTTTTTCCATCTTTAGATTGGAAGTACTTTACCTCTGTATCTTGCATGGGACTACCAAAGTTCCCACTCCTGGCTCCCATATACTTGTTAAATATTTAATTGCGGAAATCCATCTTCAAATTTGAGGACGTTCAGGAGCTTGGACATTTTGACTTATTTTTGGTCCACTTTTGTTGTTTTTTATATAAATATTTCTAGGTGGCCTTATGCAGGTTCCTGTATGGTTCCCCCTACAAACTTGTTTTGAGCCTGAATACTTTCCATTTATAACCATTCCATGTTTCCTACCCCTTGGCCAATTTAGATCCAATGCCCTAGTGTTCTTTCCATTCCGTGAGTTGGGTGACAGCTGACGTGGTGAGTAACGGATGGGCAGCTCATTTCAAACCATACTCTTGCAACATTGAGAGTAATGATCTTAAGGAAAAACAAAACAAAACACCAGTGAGGCTTCCATCTTGTGGAACTGGTCTCCTTTCTCTGGACCTCCTCCTGGGCAATGGAAACACTCCTAGTAGGCTGTGTTGGTTAACACAGTTACTTCTCTGTAAGTTGTTTCTTAAGCTGGGTTCCCTCTGCCTGTTTCTAACAGAATGTCTTGCAAAGACCAGACATTTCTCACTGCTCTGCCAGGCTCTGTCTGGGTGATAGTGTACGTGTGTGTGCATGTGCATGTCTGTGACTTTAAGAAGGTACAAAACAAGAACCAGAATCCTAATGGAAACTGAGTAAATCTCCGTTTAGATATGTATAGAGGGCTCTAAGATGCTTCATTCCTTAGTTTTGCTTCTGAAGAGTCTCTTTGACAAGGGTTTCATATTAAGATTTGAAGATGATGCCATGTGTTAATGCATATACTGAATCTGTACTCCACACTTCAGACCTTCCTCCTCAATACTTTGTGGGTGAAACTAAAATTCAGTCTCATCCTCCCAGAAAATAGAGTGTTGTAGAAGATTCACTTTATAATTGCCCATAGAAAAATATGAAAATAGTCCATAGTTTTATGTTAATTAAAGTTAGCTACATTTCAGTGGGTTACAGTATAGTATATTTTTAACTGGCTCACCTTTGAAATAAAAGTCAGCTCCATCAAAATGCAAGCATTTGTCACCTTTGAACTATATATTTCTTTCACACTTTAGAAAACTATAGAAGATTCCCAAGTTTCCCAAATAAAACCACTTGGGCTATAAGTTCATTGGTATGTTGTTGAATCAGCTGTTGAATCAAGTGTTGGGGAAATATTAGGAGTAGAGACAAAATTTGACTGATGGATCTTACGGAAAATATGTGACCTGAAATTTATTCAGAAATAAGACAGGGTGAGAAAATATGTGACATTCCCATTGCATCCCCTTGTCCCTTACCCAAGTAGACACTGCTGACCAAGCTCCACACATTTCATCAGCATCTTCCTGAACCCAGTGTGACAGTGGTCCAGAGAGGACTCCCAAACTTCAAGATAAGACTGAAATGTTCAGCTAAAGACTTGAGGTAATTGTTTCCACGGCAGCTGCTAGGAGTTTGTCTTGGGACTGTGGGGCTCCAATTTTGTACGTTTTTCCAATTTATCTCTATTGGGAGGGAAAATTTGGCATCATTAAAAATGAAATGAAAATATAACATGTTCATACATCAAGTCTCGAATTGAACATCTTGTCTTCCAGAAAGTCCATTGAGAATCTCCAAATGTAGTTAAATGACTCTTAAAATATTCCTACACTGTGTCACTTAGCTCAGTATAGTGGAATCATAGGTCATTTGATGTGCCTATCACACCTAGACTCTTTGTGTGGCCTTTGAAGGCAGGTTGGATTATAACTGTTAATGAGGTCCAACCTGGAACCAAAACTGTGCTCTCCTTACAATCAGGCCTGCCTAGAGAGCAATGGCTCAAGTTCTTCAGCTGTCTGCTTATGTAAGTGACCAAGAAGCCCCTTTGGAAAGAACTCATCCTTAGAAAAAGGGAAACTAGGATATTCTGAATTCATACCAAGAGCATCAACAATTCCAAACACTGTAGCTGTACTACAGATTCCCAGCTCCCCTAGGCTTTTATCTGTAGGATAATTTTGGTTAACAAAACAAAACAATTTAAAAAAAACGCAGTTAAAACCAGAGTTGTTGTACTGAAATCTCTTAAGTATATTGAGGGTTCCAAGTTTTAGTAATACAAGTGCCAGAATCTGGGGGTGCTCTCCAAAACACTGAGCGCTAGCAGTCTCTGTGCTGCCCTTGGGCAGGTGGAGATGAGGGACCCCACCTCTGTGGCCTGGATCTGGAGAGGAGAAGAACAGACATCACATGGTAGCCCAGATGCTTCAGGGTACAAAGTACCTCATAGTAACCATTTAAGGAGTTCTATAAATGTCTGGGAGGAATTTGAGAAGTGTTTAAAGTTCCCCCAAAATGTTAGAGGTCAGAACCAAGGAAATACTAGTTTAGGACTCTTGTTTTCTCATTTTTATCCTCCAGGTAGGATGGCTTGGAATATGTGTATATGTTGTGGTGAAGTCTTTAATGTTAAGGATAGCATCTTATAGAAGTTTAGAGTTTTTAATTGGTTAATTATTGGCAATAGGCGTTATATAAAGCTTTTGTTACTAATTTCCATTTTAAATAAACAAAACTTATTTTAGTCCCAGAATGATTTCTTTCAGGATCTAGGCAAATGGGCCTGCAATTGATTTGCATGAATATGCATTTTGCTCGCTTGGGGAAGGTCTTGAGTCAAGACAGCATGAATACTTCATCACAGATCTCATTTTCAGAAAGTGCATTAAGTCATTTCATAAACCTCCACTGGCCATAAGAAAACATCCTTGTGTACAGTTTTGGCAAGCAAAATCATTATTTTCAGTCAACTATTTATTTTAATACATGAACATTTCTGTTCTTGGAATAGTCACAAATTACTTTGCAATGATAAACTGCAGCAGAGTGAATTCTTTCATTTTATGAAGGACTTCAGGTTCGGAGGCTTTAAATAAATATAAATGTGAATATGAATAATATAAATAATACAGATATAGATAGTATAAATATAAGTATAAATATAAATATCTGAAAGCATGGTATCCTTTCATATTTTAACCTGACTGAGAAGAATGGAGGAAAAACTTTTACTGCTGTAAGACATGTGGTGGAATTTTATGATGGGCTTTGGCTTCTCAGATCTGGCCAACTCTCAGATTCTGCTAAAGTTTACTATGAAAAAGGTCAGACGATTCAAATCTTCTCCCAGAGGAAAGCATTCATTGGAAGGTACTGTCATTAAATGAGTTATTTAATAGTGACCTCTCAAGTTTAAATAGTACTTTATATTTTCAAATTTCTTCTATGTGCCTAATCTCGATTTGTATGGTTAAAATCTTGGTGGTCTATCTTGTTCCTCATATGTCTTTAACTGGGGTCTATTGGCTTTCTCTGGGCAGACATTTCAGATCTGGATAATGCTTTCTAAAATTTGATTAAATTTAACTAATTGGCTTAAGCACACAAGTTATAAATACTATACATAGTTTGTTTATATTCATCACTATGTAGCAGTTCCCTAGTCTGTAAATTGCCACATGAGGGCTATCTCTCCAGCTATTCTATAGTCAAATATTGACATTATCACATTTTCTATTCTTCTTGGATCTTCACACACTCTGTACCTATGAGTAGATTGTGTATGTCCTTGGCTTTAGGCATGGTATGGCCCTTGTTTCTGCAGACAAACACTATAGGATATATCCAGAGTCAAATTCCCCCAGTTCTTTATGACATTTGGCAATGGAGCTGGTAAACTTCTCCAACATTAAGATCTTAAAAAGAATAAACTCTTCCAAAGGAGGAGACATAGTTGTTTATTTGATTTTTGCTAAAGTACAAATGAAAGTTTCAGCTAGAGTTTTCCTGGCATGATCATTCTGAAAATAAATCCATTTAATTGTTATCTTTTAGTTATCAATTCCAATTTTTGTCCATTTTCTTTCAATGTAATCCCTACTGCTTCTTGTAGAGACCCATGGGACTGAACAGACAAGGTCATTAGAACCATCTGGTCTAGGGTCGTCATTTCTCTAATTAAAGTGGTCTAGAAGGACATAATGAAACCCACTAGAGATAGAGCAACACTAGAAAGAATAATGGAGTTATATTCTAACCCATGCCTGTAATATCATTATGTACATTTTCCTAAGAAAAGTTTATATTTCCAAATGCAGAGGTAGAAGTGCCTAATAGGTTGTTAAATCTATTCCTTCAAAGAAACCTCTGGGTATATGGAAGAATTTAGTCTGAAGCTTAGCCAAGATTCTTTTCTTTTTTACACAAAGAAAAGATTTGAAAGATTTGGAAGCAAACACTTATTTGTGGGACAAAGCTTGGCTATAAGAAAAACAAAATGTTTTCGGTTTTCTTCCCAGTAATTGCCCTAGAAATGGAAAATCTGATCAAATCACTTCTCATTTTCAGACTTCATTGCCTCCCTGTTGCCTTTAAGATAAAATTGAAACTTCTTAGTATGGTTTATCTGGTTCTATATGATCTGTGCCAGGCACTGTAGTAGATCCATCAAGTGTGCTCTGTATGTCATTCCTCACAAAATCACTGCAAGTGATTAGAATTGAGAACACAGAGACTCAGAGAAGTTGCCCAAAGCTACACTGCAGTTATATGAGCATAGGATATTCAACATCAAACACTGTCTAATAATACTTTGCTGGCCTTCTAACTTCCTTGCAGAAGTTACATCAAAAATGCCTGGAAATGGATGGATGGATGGATGGATGGATGGGATGGGATGGATGGATAGATAGATAGATAGATAGATAGATATAGATAGATAGATAGATGATAGAGAATTCAAATGGAAATTTGAAGGAAGAACTGGTTTGAGAATATAATGATGAAAATGGGCTAACTAAATGATCTTTATTATCTCACTTCCATACCCCAGAGCATAGAAATCTCTAGAGAAAAATTTAAATCCCTGAAGTTACATTGTATTTCTTTTTAGCTCACAACATGTGTATTATTAATTATGATTCTTCTCAGAGCAGTAGATTCTACTTAAAAAAAAAAAACAAACCCTAGGCAGTTAAGTCTAAGCCTGTATCATCCAGTATGGCAGCCACTAGCCACATATGTCTACTGAGCACTTGAAATTAGTTATTTTGTATTGAGATGTGCTGTAAGGTTAGAATAACACACCAGAGTTCAAAGACTTAATGTGAAAAATAGGCAAAATAATCTCTAATAATTTCATTTTGATTACACATAGAAATGGTAATACTTTGGATACATTGGGTTGAGTAGATTGTTAAAATTAATTTCACCTGTTTACTTCTTAAATATTACTATATAATTTCAAAGTATACATGTGGCTCACTTTATATTTCTATTAGTTCTAGTGTAGGTTGAAGTGGATTATTTTCATATTCCCTTCCCAGGAGGCATCAGTTTTAAGGAAGAATTGGAAGAGAGAAGCATCTTACAAAAATGCAGAACAAATTCGCATTTGTTTTTTTAATCTGAGGCTTACTGGGGACAGTATCTCTCCAACACATGTGGCCTGAGAACAGAGTTGAAAACAAAGCTGCCAAGAGTACTGGCTGTGGCTTCCAAGAGCTGTGATTTCCTAAGGAGAGCAGGCTGTGTGTCCTAGAGGAGTTTGATCACGTTTTCCTTTCTGTGTGTTCAAAGCAAGGCAGTATCCATAGATCAGGAGAATATTAAGGCAGTGATGAATGCCCCAAAGCTCAAAGAAACAATTTCCTGTGATAGATCCTGGGTGAGGCAGGACCTAGCTGAGAATAGAATTCTGTAAAATCATTTAGGTGTGTCACAGATGGTGTCCCTTTTGTATACTTCCAGTACGTACTTTAAACTTGAATGCTTAATCTCAATATGCATCTGTCTGACTTAAAACATGTAAATGTAGTCACTATAAATAAATGGCTGAAACATGTTAGGAGTTTATTTTTCAGTAACAAAAAAATCCAAAACAAAATTTTCAATTGATAGGAGGTTCTTTCTTCTCTGGTGGTAAATTAGTGACTGTGGCTTTTTCTATCTTGTGGCTTCTCTCTTTTAACAGATGACTTCCAAGGTTATAGTGCTCAACTTTATCAAATTGGGAAGAAAAGTGCTTGAAAGCCACCGTTCTCTTAGTTAGAATCCAGTCATAGTCTATTTGTGGGTCCTGAGAGAAGAGGACCATTTTACTAGACATACAGCAGTCTCTTACATACCCTACCCTTCTCATTCACCAAATACCAGCTCTGCCCATACATAATGCACACTCATTCTTTCCCAGGTGGGCAACCAATATTCTGTCCACCAACCACATCTAGCTTAAAGTCTATGATGTACGGGCCATGTGTAGTCATCTCATTTGTTTATATCTTGAAATTTAGCATCAGAAATTTATCTCAAAGGTAAATTGATGCCAGGACAGTGGATTTCTTTGGTAAGTTGAGTCCAAAACAATTTAAGTCAGCTCTTTGACATCATTTGGAAAAATTATAATTGGTTGGTAGCTTTTCAATTGATTGGGTTGGAATCCTACAAATGAAAATCGCAGTGCAATGTTGTATTTTCTTTACCACAGGAGCCTAGGGAGTCACTAAACCACACATTCCTCCCTATTCCAATTTTGCCATCACTCTACACATCTCAGCTTCAACATCCAGGTCTTTGTCATCTCTAGAAGTCATGACTAAGCATGGACAAAAACTTTGTCTCAAGGTTTTTCATATATTTGTTTTATTAACACGGCTTTTCTTTTCAGGAAGTATGTATATGGAAGGCAGGAGCAAAAAAGAGCAATTCTTGCTTAAGTAATAGGGTATCAGCTCTGCCCCTGAGTTTCCAGATAGCCTCTATTCTTCGATGGAAGAGGCTTTGACCATTCTCCTGAAACCGAGTACTACCTGCCATTCCAAGGCACAGTGTTTCTCTTTTCCCATCTTCCCCAGCATGTAACCAATATGAATGGGAACAAGAATATACCAAATGAAAACAAATATATTCCATTGGCTGCTCTAAGAAGTGGGCCTAACTCCTCTACTTGCCAGTGTGCAAATCTAGTAAATTATTAACCTTTCTGAAACTTGGTTTTCTCATCTGCACAATAACAGTCATCTCCTTCAGACATTTGTAAGAAGTCAACAAGAAGTATCTGAAAATGCAGAGCAAGGTACCTAACCCATAATGAGATCTTAGTTCGTGATTGTGTCTTGTTAACTTTCTTCAGTGTCCTTCCAAAACCCTCGGAACTGTGACACCTCTACTGCACCACCCCCCCCACACTTTGTGGCTTTCATTATCCTGATTAGTACTAGCTCAGGCTGCTGATGTTGGACATGCTTGTTAAATCCCTCCTGCCACATCAACATATCCTCGGCCCTCATCTGAAGATACTCAGGAGACATCCTTCTTCCCAGTGTTCTATCAATTAGTCCCACCAAAATTTAGCTCATCTAACCCAAGCCCACTTTTGTTTTATGCCTGTGGCTATGGGTAGCAAGAAAATCAGCAGTCACACTTACTGAAGACTAAATGCCAGCTCAGGGAACCAAAAGGAAACTTGGATCTGGTGAGTTCATGTGAGTGTGTGTGTGTGTGTGTGTGTGTGTGTGTATGTGTGTATGTGTGCGTGTGTGTGTGTGTGTGTGTGTGTGTGAGAGAGAGAGAGAGAGAGAGAGAGAGAGAGAGATGTTGAGCAAGAGAATGGACACAAGGAAATATAACTAAGAGGAAGTGTTATGAGATTTTTGAATAAGAAGTTTGGATGAAGAAATCCATAAGCTAGAGGATACCTGGGAACCAAATACATATGTAAGTGATATAGAAGCAGGAAGAGAGAAATAAAGAGAAGCCAATAGGATGTATCATTGTGTTAATATGAAAGAAGGGAATAAAAGTCAGGAATGTAGTGGGGAATGGAGAAATAGAATTAAATATGTATATCCACAGGTTTTAATTCCATTTTTCCCTTCCCCACCTGAATATATATGTATGTCCAATTTTGTGGAATTGTGTCATGAAAAATAAACTGCTTGTTCCAAAAGCTTAATAATTAGGGGTCAATACAGGAAGAGAACTCAGTGCTCTCTATGCAACTCCCCCTCCCCAGGGGATAAGTGTAGCTCTGGTTAAGCAATCTATATATAGAAAAGGCCAGTGCCCTTAGGAGATGAAGACTTAATTCATGATTAATGATGGCCGCTGTCCAGTTCAGGAAGCCCTGCATCTGCCCTTGACCACAACCTTACAAGACTGGATGCCATTGCCTTATATGGACCTCCCTTGAAAAGAGAGTATCTTTCTGGAGTACCCACAGATAGTGCAAGTGGGACCCAGTTCATCTTCAATTCAGCTCAAATGCAGAGGAAAGGAGCTTTGTTTTGATAAGGACCCACGAGGCCAGAGAGAAGCACATAGGCGCATATACATGGGCTTCCCTTTTCAGTAGAAAAGTACCATTGCTCTGTGGTGGTTCAGCCTCTCTGTGAAAGCTTCTGAGACTGTCTCAGAAGGGACTGTTTTCTGATACTAGTCCTATTATCACCCCGTTTTTATTTGGTGACTCACAGTATATGACCTGGCATTCCCAAAGCTGTGCCTTTATCACCACTCGCAGAGCAGAGCAGCTGTCTTACCCTCCTGACTATCCTCTGGGGGTTTCTCCTGGCCATTTCCAATGTAGTAGAGCTTTTTAATTCTAATGGAGATGGTTCACAGGAAAATAGTTTCTTTGAATAACAAATGCTTTGGCCAGATTCTGGCTCCATAAACTGCCCAGTTCCAGACAGTGTGGAACACCCTCAGTAGAGTAACAATATTGACAACACAAACAACTAGTGCTATTATTATTATTGCAATTATTCAGGAAGATGGAAACAACACTGCTCCATATTTCAAGTTTTCTTTTGGAATTTTAACATCTGATTTAGAAACAGATTTCTGATTTGTTGATAGAAAGCAAAGGGAAACTTTTGTAACATCTCTACAGCCTTACAGAGAAGGAATGCAGAATCAGATTAGAATATCCTGCTCTCCCCCTTTCCTCAAGGTGTATAGCAGTGCGACTCTGGCAGGTGCGGCAAAGAGAAAGTGGTAAGAAGCTCCGAGAGCAAAATCTAGCCAAAGGTCATTTCATCATCACTTTCCCTCTGTACCACTTTGGGACTGGAGCATTTTTTCAAATTGTGTATCTAAAACATATCCTGAAGGCTTAATAGCATCACTGATTAATCCTGCTAATAGCAATCGCACTAACCCCAAGGAGTTATGAAACCACTGGTAAAGAAACCGGTCATTTTAAAAAAGCGTTTGTTTTGAGAACATTGTAGATTTTCATGCATTTGTAGGAAATAACACAGAGAATTCCCGTGTCCCCTTGACCTAGTTCCCCCCGGTAGTGATGTCTGGCACATGTAACCTCTGTAAAACTGTAGTTAAATATCAACCAGGATATTGGTATTGACACACCCCACTGATCTTATTCAGATACAGATTTCTCCAGTTTTACTTAGGTTCATTTGTGTATGTATTAAGTCCTATGTAACTCTATCACATGTAGGTTTGTGAGTCCAACACCACAGTCAAGATACAGAACAGTTATGTTGCCACAAGGGTCTCTTTTATTGCTCAAATCAAAGGAGCATTCCTCACTGAATGGTTCAGGGGAATATTTGTAACTGAGGTATTATAAAAGAGTGAGAAAAAAAACAACCACATCCTGAGCTTACCAACCAGTGATTATCACGCTTTCATAGGACATGAAATTAAACAGTTACTTTTTCTTCTCCTTTAATTCACCTGACAACCATTTGGGGGATAGTGCTAGATACTAAAAAAAGTTATTAAGACACGTGGTCCTTTAAAGAGAGAGATCAAAATAACCAATGTTATTTCAATAAATATTATAATAAGGGAATATACAAAGAATATTTCAAACCAGTAGAACCAGGAGAAGAAAATATTCAGTCAACTAACATTTGCAGTTCTTTTCAATACGGCAAGCACTAGAGATACACAAATGTGTTAGACTTGATCTAGTTCAGGTTTGTCTGGCAAAGACACTGTTCCTTTTTCTTTCTACTCAATTCTTCCCATCAAAATAAAACCAGACCAAATGCTGAACACAGAGACAAATAAAAAGCTGGCATGGCATACGTCACAGACAAATGTAAAAGCTGGCAGAGCCCCATTTGGATTGGAATAACTTTCTAAGGACAAAGAACTATGAAATTAGCAAGACTCTCACAATTCAGACACACTTAGTAAATTTGGAATTTTTACCTCTAGCACTTAAGACCATCGAATTGGAACATACATACTTAGGGCATTTAATTAAATAAGTGAATTTTGCTTCAACCTTGTCATGAAGAAACTTTGAACAGTCACACTAAAAATGGATGAACGAGATCCAAATTATCTGGTACATAACCTGACAAGTAGGGTACAATATTCCAGAGATAACAGTGATTATGTGTTTGTTTCTGCCTTCACAACTGTACTAATAAAATATCACTTTGTGGAGAGCTTCTTAGCTGTATAAAAGAAATGTAAACATAGTCCTTTATAGTCTGAATGGAAAAAAAGAAGTATTTACACAAATCAGTGCAGTAGGCATTGAGGAAACCATGAACTGTGCATGGCTCATCACAGTGGGTGAATGTTATTTAGAGAAGGTAGACCTTGAATCAGACCCAAGAATTGGATAGGTAAAGAACAGGGAGTAAATGTGGCCTTTACAGGGAAATTAGATAAACAGGTGAGGAAATGAGTACCATGGATTCAGGAACAGTGAGAATCCAGGCTAGCTTAGAGTGTAGAATTCATATATGGAATTGTGAGTGGTGGGTCTGGGGTCAGATCAAGGATTCAAACCCCTGATGCCCCACTTAGTTGATGTATGAATTGGGAAGTGAATTAACCTCTCTCTGCTCAGTGCTGCACCTGTAAAATGAGGTGTACTTTGTACCTAATTTATAACTATAATAACTATCACCACTTAATTGAATTATGGTCAGTGCTAAATGAGATGAGTTGCAAAATCACTTCTCTGATTGCCTTGCATAGAAGTGCTTAGGACTATCATGAGACATTGACTATGAGACAATTTTTTGAGACCCTTACATTGTCATCTTTAAAAATTTAGGTTTTAACCTGGGAGCAATGATATGCCCATTTTAAAAAAGAACAGTCAGTGGTAAACTCTTAGAAGCTATGGAAGGCCGTTAGGCAGGCAATATTGAAAGCAAGTATGGATGGATACAGGGAAGAACCTGTCTGTAAGTAGGGAAACCATATCAGCATGAGGCAAGGAGAGTGTGGTTTAGAACAGAAGAGGGAAGCTTCAAAGGAAAACTATTTGGACTTAGGGGATGCTACTACTATAACTGAGAAGATAGAAGTGACAAAACCAGGCTTATTTTTTCAAATTCTGGGAAATCATGCTCATGAGTTAGATGAAGAAGGAAAAGAATAATGAGGTGATTTCTGGATAATTGAAAGTGAGTGTGGAACATTCTGTACCAGTCAGGATTTAACCATTCCACTAGAAAAGTAGAACCAGTAGGAGAGAGATACATATCTCTCTCATCTTAGATATCATCATTCATATATGTATATGTGTATATATGCAAACACATATAAATATAATCTAGGCATAAAAATCTCATGATTTATACATGTGTAATTATATATTACTTTATTGGATGGAATTGACTTACACAGTAGTCGGGCCTGGCTAACCAAGCCTCCAGTCCACAGAGCAGGCATTCTGGAGGGGGTCACAAGCAGGCAGGAATCCTGTGAGCTCCAGCTGGAGTTTGAAGTGCACAGAAAGATAAGGTTTAGGGGAAGAAAAAGCATGCATGCCTATTTGTTGTTGCTGATTTTGGGGGAAGGCCTATTCCCTCTTTCTCCACCACATAAGAAACTACAAATGTTGGTGAGGGTGTAGAGAAAAAGGAACTGTTGTACATTGTTGATGGGAATGCAAACTGGTGCAGCCACTGTGACAAGCAGTATGGAGGTTCCTCAGAAAGTCAAAAATAGAACCATCCTGATATCCAGTGATCGCAGTACTGGGTATTTATCTCCCAAATGCAAAGACGTTAATTCAGAGGGATACATGCACTCATATGTTTATTTCAGCATCATTATAATAGCAAAATTATGGAAGCAGCCCAAGTGTCCATCAAAAGATGAATGGATAAACAGATGTGGTATGTGTCTGTATGTGTGTGTGTGTATGTGTGCATGTGTGCACACTTTTTTTTCCAACATGGATGGATCTAGAAAGTATAATGCTAAGTGAAGTAAGTCAGAGAAAGAAAAATACCATATGATTTCACTTATATATGAAATTTAAGAAACAAAACAAATGAACATAGGGAGAAAGAAAAAAGAGAAAGAGAGAAACCAAGAAACAGACTATAGAGAGCAAACTGATCATTACCAGAGGGGAGGTGGGTGGGGGAATGGATGAAATAGGTGGTGGAGATTAAAGAGTATACTATCATGATGAGCACTGAGTAATGTACAGAATTGTTGAATCACTATATTGTACACCTGAAACTAATATAACACTATATGTTAACTACACTGGAATTAGAATTAAAACAATAAAAAAAGCAAAGAAGAAGAAAGTGCTTCCATCTAATTAAGTGTGCCTCCCTCCTCCTCCCATTGTCCCCAGGATAATCTTCCTTTTGAAAAACTCATATCAACTGATTTGGGAATTTAGTTACATCCCTTCACTGGAGTATCTACTCTAGAGTTTGAGTAGTTTGAATAACTGGGAAAAGGTATATGTGTGTGGCCTACCAGCCTACCCTAATCAGAAACATATGAGAAAGGAGTCTGGGGAATGCAGTTCATCCCAGCCAAGTTCACATGTCACAAAGCCATCTCACATTCCATTGGAGATGACCTGTAGGTTGTGAGGAAAAGAAGCTCAGAATGACTTAAAGATGCAGAAAAGTGATAAGATTTGTGTTATTAACAGAGAGGTGATAGTAGAATTTGAGACAGGAATTATTCATCAGGGAAGAAGAGAAAAAGAAGTGTTGCCTTTGGGCATTGCCCACAATTAAGCTACCTTAACATAAATAAGAAAGGTGTAATGTAGCTAGTATGGTAGGGAGAGACCATTAGAGGTTAGGAACACAGAAGGCAAGAACATATTGTCACATCAATCTCCTGTGGATCCCCATTGCCTACAGAATATAAACACAATTTACTGAAACTGGTGTTCACTTCACTCAGTGACTCCATCTAGTTCCCTGTTTGCACCTTTGGCCACTCATTCGCCCTCATGACCCTTCTGCTCTAACCATATGTTTTTCAGCCACAACTTTCATGCTATACGTCTTCTATTGGAATGTCCTTTGTCCTCATTTTTACCTCGCAATCGCCTGATCATTATACATGTGTAGCCCAGCTCAAATACCACCTTCTCAGTTTTACCTTTCTCAATTCTAATTCCCTATCCTATTTAGAAATAAAATTTTTTTTGTATTCTTCTGCAGTGGCACTTAGTCTATAAATATTACATTGTGATTCTTTGACTTAATTTTCTTTTTTTAATTTTTTAATGTTTATTTTTGAAGGAGAGAGAGACAGACTATGAGTGGGGGAGGGGCAGAGAGAGAGGGAGAGAGAGACACAGAATCTGAAGCAGGCTCCAGGTTCCGAGCTGTCAGCACAGACCCGACGTGGGGCTCGAACTCACAAACCGCAAGATCATGACCTGAGCCGAAGTCAGATGCTCAACTGATTGAGCCACCCAGGCGCCCCATCTTTGACTTAATTTTCAATTTCTCAAGGGGATAAGTATGTCATATTTCTATTTATCTCTAACCTATAGCACAACACTTGAAAAATAGCAAACATTTATTACATATGAAGAAATGAATCAGTTATTAAATGAATCAACACATTAAAATATTTAATTGTGACGGTTTGGAAACAATGAGTTCCCTCCTGCCACTTGAGAAATGGAATTCTTGGCCAGGTGTGAGAGAGCAAGTCATTTACTTATTCATTCACTCATTCATTTATTTTAAAAAATATGCAAGCTATCTTATTGAGAGGCATAACAGAAAAGGTATTTGGGGGAAGGTTTGGCTTCACGTTGTCCCTTGGTTGTCACCTTAACATTCAAGAAAAGACTACTTCCTTACAGGTAAATAAAATCCTCAAGGTCCTTCTCAAGTTCCTACAATAGATTGCTGAATTTAAAATGTGAGAAAAAAGACCACCCCATGTTTAGGTGGGGTGGTTTAGTTGACGTGAGAGCACAGACCTAACTACACATAAGGTCTCATTGGTTCTGGGTTTTGAAGCAGACCACAAGAGACATGCATAGCAAACTCCAGAAATGTCCAGAAACAATTGTGAGTTGACAGTCTCTTCTCATCTTTATGACCAAAATTAGGGGAATCTGAGCAAGGTTCATGTGCTGATGGTCAGATTTCTACAGAGACCCCTCAGAGGTGGCCATAATCAGAAGAAAATATTTTGAAGGTGCTATGTATGAATTGTCTTATGTTACCCATCCTTGACCATGGCACTTTTTTTGTGCCATTTGTTGTTATAATTACCCACAATTCTATAAATTTCTTTTTAGGCAAGATTAATGTTAAGATCCTGGTCATCATGCCTTTCTGCTGTCTTTGTCTATTCACTGTTGAAATGGAGCAGAGGAAAACCAAGAGGTACCCTGTGGATCATCTAGATGCCAAATATATTCTTACCTGATTCCACTGTGGTAGATCAGCCTTACCTCCTCCTAATTATCAGGCTCATTTACCCAGACTAGGGTGGTGATTCCTTTCCCTGCCTGCTGGTCTCTTGGCCAAGGAACCTGAAGTAACTGGGTGATTGTCATACCTTAAGGTTTTATAAAACTCTTTCTGTGTTTATTCCCTTATAAAGATGTTCCTTCTTTGGGAAAAACAAACAAACAAACAAACACATTTCCAATGTTGATCCAACCACAATGTTGATCTATTTTATTCTTAATATGTTTCAGACTGACACATAAAAATAATTGGTTTGAACCTGTTTTTTCCTTTTAAAAAGAAATTCATTTATCCTGACAAACAACACTACCAATATAGCCATAGAAATGGCTATTTTATGGCTATTCACCCTTTTACCATCCCTCAATCCCCTTCTCCTCTGGTAAACACTGATCTGTTATCTGTATCTATGAGTTTTGGTTTTGTTTGGTTTGTTCATTTGTTTTGAGTTTTTTAAAATTCCACATATGAATGAAATCATACAGTATTTGTCTTTCTCCTCTGGCTTATTTCACTTGCTGTAATACCCTCAAACTCTACCCATGTTGCCAAAAATGCCAAGATTTCATTCTTTTTTTATAACTAAGTAGTATTCCTGTGTGTGGGTGTGTGTGTGTGTGTGTGTGTGTGTGCACGCACACATGCATGTGTGACATCTTTATCCGTTCATCTATTGATGGACACTCAGGTTGTTTCCATATTCCGTATGTTAGCTATTGTAAATAATGCTGCAGTGAACATACAGGTGCATGTATGTTTTCAAATTAGTATTTTACTACTCTTTAGATAAATATCTAGTAACGAAATAGCTAGATCATATGTTCTATTTTTAATTTTTTGAGGAACTTCCATACTGTTTTCTATAGTGGCTGCACCAATTTACAATGACACCAACAGCATATGAGGGTTTGCTTTTCTCCAATATCTTCTCCAACACTTAATATTTCTTGTCATTTTGATAATAGCCATTCTAATAGGTGTGAAGTGATACCTCATTGTGGTTTCAATTTGCATTTCTCTAATAATTCATGATGTTGAAAATATTTTCTTGTGACTGTTGGCCATCTGTATGTCTTTTTTTGGAAATATGTCTATTCAGATCCTATGCCCATTTTTTCATCAGGATGTTTGATTTTGCTGTTGTTGAGTTTTATGAGTTATTTATATAATGTGGATATTAATCATGTATTAGATGTGTGATTTGCAAATATCTTCTCTCGTTCAGTAGGTTGCCTTTTCATTTTGATGATACTGTCCTTTGCTGTGCAGAAGCTTTTTAGTTTGATGTGGTCCCATTCGTTTATTTTTGCTTTTGTTTCCCTTGTGTTTGGAGTCGGACTCACAAAAACATCATTAAGACTGCTGTCAAGGAGTTTACTGCCTATGTTTTCTTCTAGGAATTTTATGGTTTTAGGACTTACATTGAAGTCTTTAATACATTTTGAGTTAATTTTTGTGTGTAGTGTAAGATAGTTTCGTTCCTTTGAATGTGGGTAGTTTTAAATTTAAAGTCTAATAAAAACAGAAAATAGAAGTTCCAACAAAGGAAAGTCTAGATTGTGGGGGTATAGGTGATTTAGCAAGAAGAACCCAGACATCTGGGTTCAGGTCCTGGATCTGCCACCTTCTGTCAGTGTGAATATGGACAAGTTACTAAACCTTGGTTTCATCTAATTAAATAAAGTCAGCACTAATTACTTAACAGGACTTTTGTGAGGATGAAATTAGATTGTTGCCCAGAAGAGCCTATGCTAAGTAGACATTCAGTACAACATTGCCGGGACCTACCATTTTGCTTTCTAATATGACCCAGGAATTTCTCAGCAAAAAGAGAATGTGCTTGTCATTCTCCTTCATTTGTGCTCCCCTCTAGCTCATCCTCTCTTAATTATAATCCAGAGTGACCTCTGGAAAAGATAACCTAGGAAACCACCAAACAAATATAGGAGTGTTTAAATTTTCTTAGTAACAGAAATAGCCAGAGTGACTGGTCTTTCTCAAGACTCCCTAATGCGTGACTAAGAGAATTTTGAAATGTCTTTTAAGTTTTCCTACTAGGGATATTGGTATTTCCCCCCAGCATCCCACTTCTACCATCTAAAGTGTTGTGGGGTTTTTTTCCCCCAGAGGATTTTCAGACCTTCCTTATGCAGCTATCTTTGGAAATGACATAATCTCTTTAGAGTACTAGAAGTTCATAAGTATAGATTTTAATACTGAACCCCATGATAAGAAGGGGTTACTTGCTGAAAGCTAGAGCAAAGGTGAAAGTGAGAAAGTGAGACAGCAGGAGAGCTAATGCAAGGGTAGTAGAGTAGGAGAAGGAGAAACGGATGAGGAGGAGAAGGGAGGGAGAGAGGGAATAAGAGAAAGCTACAGATGGTGAAGAGTTTTTTGTGTTGATGGAGTAGTGGTATAAGTTGGTTTGGGAGTGATACTGCCTAGTGGTTAAGAATTTCAGCCTTGAGTTTATATCCCAGCTTTGCTTTATGCTGAATGTCCTTGGCATACCTCTGAAACTTTCTAAGCTTTGATTTTCTCATCTATAAAATGGAAATAATACTAGTACTAGCTTTATAGAGTTAGTGAGATGGGTAAATGAGATGATGAATATTAAGGGCTTTGTATGGTGCCAAGCACAAAGTTAGTACTCATTACATGAATGTTGTTGTTGATGGAATAGTCTTTTGTCTTAAAAAAAAAAAAAAAAAAAAAGAGCCAGGCGCATGGGTGGCTCAGTAGGTTGAGAGTCCAACTTCGGCTCAGATCATGATCTCATGGTTTGTGAGTTTGAGACCCACATCGGGCTCTGTGCTGACAGCTCAGAGCCTGGAGCCTGCTTTGGATTCTGTGTCTCCCTCTCTCTCTGTCCCTCCCCTGCTCACTCACTCGCTCTCTCTCAAAAATAAATAAACAAACAAACAAACAAACGTTTAAAAAAATGTAAAAAGAAAAGCTATCCCAGGAGCACCTGGGTGGCACAGTTGGTTAAGCATCTTACTCTTGATTTCAGCTCAGGTCATGATTTCATGGTTCAGAAGATTGAGCCCTATATAGGGATCTGTGCTGACAATTTGGAGCCTGCTTGGGATTCTTTCTTTCTCTCTGTCTCTCTCTCTGTCTCTCCCCCTCAAGATAAATTAAAAAAAAAAAAAAAACTTAAAAAAAAAAAGCCATCCCAGTCCTGAACTAGATTCTTGCAGAGCAGGGGAACTTCCTCTTATGGGGTTTCTTCCTGTGTGCATATTTGCTGGATAGTTTTTGTTGCAGTCAATATCCACTCCTATTCTTTATTTACTTGTATTTGGAAGGCTAAAAATGATATATTGCAGACTAATGCACAGGTTAATTCTGGATATGATATAATTCTACCAATGAAATCTGCTCACTCAGTATAGGGACAGCCCAGGAGCTGCCAGTTTCCTTCTAACAGGCAAGGTTGGGGAGGAAGAACACTTTTGGAAGCTGGGCTCCACATTTTAGGATCCGCTGACTGATCGGTGAGAGTCAGGCAGGTATGGCAAGGGCAGAGTGGAAGCAGCAGTAGCTCTATCTAGAACTCCGCATTGTTAGAGTGATGCTACCTGAAAGCAAAGTTACTTCTGCTCCTCCAGCCCTTAAAAGGATTTTTCAGACATCTGTTATTCTATATGAAATGTCTTCTGTTTAAATACTTGGAGTTGTTTCCAGTTATTTTGCACCTGCATGATACAATGTTTGTCTGAGCTCTTTTAATGCATTTTATTTAAATACTATGGAAGCTGGAGATTTTAAACAAAATGGCTTATGTCCTATTTATTTACTAGTAGATATAGGCAAATGTTGGGCATTATAATACAAACAAAAAGTAATAATAAACATCAAAATACAATCCCTCCTTTCACAAAGCTTTGCAGAAATAAGGCACCAGACATATTAAAAGGCTTTTGTATTTTAACTGAACCATTTAGACTCTTCATTAGCTTATGAGGACCATCAAAAGATCTGAGTCTTCAACGGGCCATTCCTCTGAAGGGTCCAAGTTGAGACTGAGATGGCCTACCACACGGGGTTATTGTCAGCATTGTTTTAGATAGTCTTGTTCTTTTGTTTGAAATACCTGTGTGCTCATAGTATACTGTTTATTCATCCATTAGTTCATCTAGTGATGCTGAATGCCTCCTAACACAAGCAGATACTGGACAGAGAAGGAAAAAATCCTTGTCTACATGGATATTATAGGAAACAAAGACAAAAAATATCAATCAAGCAGACAGTCAATAACAGAATGTTGCAGAGTGGAAAGGGCTATAGAGAAAAAGAAAGCAGATGGGGGTGGAGTATAACATTGTTGCAGTGGACATTGACATTGCAGTGACATTGACCAAAGATTTATGTAAAGGTAGGTTGCAAAGAATATGTACACTGGAGAAAGAGCACTCCATGCAGAGGGAACACAAGTGCCAACACCATTATTTGGGAGAGTACTTGACACGGGCAGGTCAGCAGGGAGGTCAGAAAGTGTGTGACAGAAGCAAATAGCAAATAAGACGGGAAAAGAAGAGACTAGACCATGTAGGGCCCTGTGAGCCTTGGTGAGGACATTAGATTTTAAGAGTGATGAGAAACCATGGAGTGACATTGTATAACTTATATTTGAGGATCATTCTGGATTCTGAACTGAGGAAAGACTTTATGGAGCCAGAGTAGAGGAAGGAAATCACATAGGAGGTTATTGCAATAAGCTTCCTATCAGATAGGAAATAGACTTTGAGAGAAAGTCTGCGTTCAGGTGATTTGTAGGGAAGTGTGTTCAGAAACAGGATGTGGAAAGGGAATGAGGAGGCGGGACTGGTCAGAGGAGAACTTGAACTGTGACTCCCTTGCCACAAAGGTCTCAGCCAATCCCACAAGCAGCAGGGTTAGATCTTCAGAGATGTCTGGCATTGAGGCAAAGGGAGTTTGGGGTTTTTGTATACCTCATCAAACAATCATTAGATGTTGTCTGCCCCTGGGGAAGGAGTGTAACCTTGAATGAGACAGCTCCCTTTAATAAAAGTCAGTTTCTGAAAAGAGGTAAATCATGAGCCATCAGCAAGGAACGCTGCCAGCAAGTGGGGGAATGCATGCTACCAACATAAAGGGGGCATCTGGGTATCTACACCAGTCTAGCCTCCGTATCATTGACATCCACTTACTTCCTATTTCTTTAGCCCATCCAGCAACAGTTTCTCCATGATTTTGATCTGTTTCTTTTCCTGGGGATAATATTGGTTTCATAGCTACAAGTGAAATTCACCTTTTTTTAGTGTACATTCTACATTCTCCACACTTGGCTGGTACTAGTAGTTTATGTGGTGGGGTGACCCAGACCTCATTACTACAGTTGTGAACCCTAGTCACCATGCCCTTCTGCTGTCCTTGTCTATTTACTGTCAAAATGGGGCAGAGGAGAACCAAGAGGAGCCTTGTGAATCATGTAGGTGTCAAGTGTATTCTCCCCTGACTCCACTGTGGTCAAACAGTCTGACTTCTTCCTGCATTCAGGTTCAGTTACCTCTTCTACAGTGGTGATTTCTTTCCTTGTCTACTGATCTGTTGATGAAGGAGCCAAAAATGACTGAATAGTAGCTATACCTTAAGGTTTAATAAAACCATTTCCCTGGTACACGTTCCTTCAGTGGGAAATATGACCTCCAGACCTACAAACCTATAAATTGAATTGATGGAAAGCACAAACTTCTCACTGGGTCCCTGGGAGTGAAGGGAAGCAGAGCTACCCTTACTTCTACCACAAAGTCCCCAAATCCACATAGTCTCCTTTTTAGTTATATGACACCATATAATATAATGACTGTTGATTTAAGGTATAGACTTCTAACTCATCTCCAAGATGGCCTCAGAGCTGCACCTTCACAGGGACTGTCCATACCTTTATCAAGCAAGAAGTTTCTGAGTTCTGTAGCATGTGATAGGTCTGATGGATCCCATGATTACAAGTGTAGCAATACTGAGATTTAATTCACTTCAACCCAACAATAAAGCATATTTTATGGTCATTCTGTCACTGCTAGAACTCTGATACTGTAAAGTGGGTTCCCTAGACTGATGCTGTGTGATACTGGATCCCAAGTTGATAGATCAGACTCTTTCTAAGCCTTGGACCAGTGGTATATTGACTGAGACCATGCAGGCAGGAAAGAAACCATCACCAGAATATGAGCCAATTGTCTCATACCTCTTTCTAGATGGAAGGGAACCACTGCTATTAACTTACCTGCATGTGATTGATTGGTCTCATGAGGAATGGTGCCATGTTAGGGATTGAGGTTTGACCCTTATTGCTGGTAGACTGGGAATTTAGTGGCAATAGTAGGCAAACCACACTTGATGAATGGAATTAGATACTATTGGACCCAAGCATAGCCTCCATTCTTATTACCCTGGCTATTCCATTTATATATCCATTATGCCAGTACTGGAATGGCCAATGCCAGAATGGCTAGTATCCTCTGCACAGCACTTCCCTGGAAGTAATGTGGAATGCATGCTTTGATCCTAAAAGGAGATATTTGGGCAGTGAAGAACAGCATCTGCTATACCTGGTAAGAGGTAATAATGGCTTGATGAATTGTACATTGAATATCAGAGAAAGAGAGAGGTCAAAGATGACAGAGTTTTCACTGACTTACTATGATAAATAGTGGAACCACACATGAGATGGAAAGACTGGAGGAAGTTCAAGTTTGGAAACCAGTCAATGGACAAGATCTCAAGAATTTAGGACATACTATGTTGAGTATAAGCTGTTGAACAGACAGATCAATAAATCAGCTTGGATTTTAGGGAGGAGGTTTGGGTTGGAGAAACAAATGAGGAATTCATCTACATAAAGTCTAAAAGCCAGAAATTAAAATGGTTCTCACCTGCCACTTTGCTTCAAAATGGTCCATTGGTTTCATTTTCAAAAATAAAGAATAAACCCTCAAGCTGATAAGACAAATGCAAGACAAAATCCTATCTGATTTTGCCTACAGTTTAATTGAGTGAGCTAGATCAGAGATCTACAAGAAATCTTTACTAAATCAGTACTCGTCATTCGCTTTTCTTAGTGACTAGGATTAGAACAACCCCATTTGAGCATCAGTTGCTTTTGCAAAATACTACTACCAATAATAGTAACTTTTTGGTGGGCATTTACTATGTGCCAGGTCTATGTTAAGTAGTTTACACAAATCTCTTTTATTTTGACATAAGCTTCTAAAATAGGTTTGATTATACTTATTTTACTCCAGAGTGAATTGAGACTTGGGAAGGTCACAGATACAAGAATTAACAGTGCTGGGATTAAACCCAGTTCAGCCAGACAATAAAGTACATTTCATGATCATTCTCTCATTTTTCTGGAGGAGATCACGTCTTAATGACCAGTGTGTTTTTGGACCTTTCTCTTCCCCTAACCTGGAAGGATTGAGACTAATTGATTTTGTTTTAAGCCTTTGCTCTTTGTCAGGATAACATAGGCCAGCAATTTTAAACAGAGAGCATTACAAAGTCATTTGGCCTTTTCAAAATTCCTGTCAGTCTAACTTGATCCAAACAAGCTTGTTTTTACTTCTCTTTACTGGAAATCCCATAACTTGCTCACTTGGCACAGAGACACCCCCTAGAGCTGACGACAGAGTTACCTCCACCACAGAAGGAGGAGAGAAAGGATTTTTTTCTCCCCTAAAGTGAGTGGGTGTGCTGTGTGATTTCAGAGGCTGAGATTCAGCACACAAAGGTTACTTACTGTATTTATAGAGTGACTCATTAGGACAAGAATGTGGGTAAAGGGGCGCTCTCATGAAATTCCACAGCTGTGCTGTTATCCCCATGGCTCTGGTCTTCAGTTGAGAGAGAGCAGGTGGCACTCACTGGACCCCCATCATCCGTATTTTCTGTCTGCTCCCTCAGGCAGGGCATGTGACTTTTTATGACTGAAGTGCACTTTTTACTGGTCTACTTGTTTTCTAGAGTATCTAGGAATATCTCTGTGTGAAATAAACCTCCTGGCTTTAAAATTTTTAATTGAATATTTTGCTCTCCCAAGATTCACTCTTGGTTGTCCCCCAAACTAATTGTCTATCAGAATAAGTAGGGACATTTTAATAACAAAATTCCGTGGGCTCTAACCCAGAAGTTGCTGATTCACTAGACCTGAAGAAAAGCACCAGAGAAATGTACCTTTTTGAGGCAAACTTCTTATTAAAGAATAACACACAGAAAGTTCACAAAATCACTTGTGTATGGTTTGAACAGTTGTCACAAAGTACAAACACTCATGTAACTAATATCCCTGGAACAAGAAATAGAACATCACTAGCTCTATCCCCTACCCTATCGCAAGTACTATCCTCCCCCAAATAATCACAATCCTGACTACTTTTTTTGTTTTTAATGTTTGTTTATTTTTGAGACAGAGAGATTGAGAGAGAGAGAGAGAGAGAGAGAGACCGAGTGAGCGCTAGCAGGAGGGGGCAGAGAAAGAGGGAGACAGAGGATCCAAAGCAGGCTCTGCACTGTCAGTGCAGGGCCTGAACTCACGAACCGTGAGATCATGACCTGAGCCAAAGTCAGACACTTAACTGAGTCACCCAGGCACCCCCTGACTTCTAACCCCATAGATTATCTTTGCAAGTTTATAAACTTTACATAAATAGGTTCATACAGTTTGTATTGTTTCTGGCATCTTTTGCTCAGCTGTTTGCAAGATTCATATGTCTTCTTTTCTGTGGCAATTATTCCTTATTTCCTTATACTATTCTATTCTGACTGTACATAATCGACATAAAAAGTTGGCTTTTTTAGTTTTTTTTTAAATAATATAAATGGTACTACTCTAAACATTCTTGTTCATGTCTTTTGGTGAAAATATATGCACTTCTGTTGGGTCTGTGCCTTGGAACACAGTTGCTGGGTCAGATGGTGTGCATGTGCTCAGCTTAGCAGATATGGCCAGTTTTTCAAAGTGGACCTATCAATTTACCCTCAGCAGTAAATAAGAGTCCAGTTGCCTTACATTCTTGCCAATATTTGGTAATATCAGTCTTCTTAATTTTAACTATCCTAGTGGCTGAGAGTAGTAGCTGATCATGATTTTAATTTGTTCTGTCATGGATGTTGAGAACCTTTTCATAGTTTGGATCATTTGGGTATCCTTCTTTTCTAAAAACCCTGATCAGATCTTTTGCCTATGTTTATACTGGCTGTCTCTCTTCTTACTGATTTGTATAAGTTCTTCAATATATATTCACTGTAAATGTCTTCCACTGTGACTTATCTTTTTACTCCCCTATGGTGACTTTTGATTACCGAAAGTTCTTTAATTTTAATTATTTTTTTTTTAATTTTTTTGAGCATCAGGAAAAAGTTTATTAGAGTATAAGATCAGAAAGGAAGAATAGTATAAAAGCTCTCTTTACAGAGAGGGGACATTCAAAAGTGAATGCTCCCAGAAGTTACTCATTTTTATGTTTTCCAACTTACCGATTTTAGCTGTATATTTCATACTCTCTGTTTACTATTTTGGAAATATCTGCCTATCCCAAGGTTATGTTTTCTTTAGGATTCATATTTTTTTATAAAGCTTTATTATTCTGATGTATGATCAGGCTTAAGAAATTCTAGTTTTGAGTATTTGAAATCTATTAAGTAATGTTATGTACCAGAAGGGTCTCAGGTTAATGATAGTGAAGTTTGGTCCAAAGTCAAGAATGTTTTCCCTAAAACACTGAATAAAAGGAAGAAATTTAAAAACCAAGGTTGGTTACCTGGGTGGCTCAGTCAGTTAAGCATCTATCTCTTGGTTTTGGCTCAGGTCATGAATTCACAGCTTCATGAGTTTGAACCCCATGTCAGGCTCCACGCTGACAGTGCAAAGCCTACTTGAGATTCTCTGTTTCCCTTTCTCTCTGCGTCTCCTCTGCTCCTGCTGTCCGTGTCTCTCCCAAAATAAATAACTAAACTTTAAAATCCAAGGTCTAATATCAAGGTCTATTAAGGATGGATGTGATACATATAGGGTCAGTGAAAAATAAGCAAAGTCAGATTGCTGTGTCAATATCAAAATCCGGGGAAGGAGAATTGAGCAGCTTCTAATTTTGTGAGTCTCAGGGTAAAGGGGACAGTGGAGCAAAGCCCCAGTCAGTGAAGAAGTCTCCTTATTGTTCTAATAAGGAGAAATCCTTGGCAAGATTTCAATGGGCTAGACTAGTGAAATAAGTTCTAGCTTGGGAATTAAAGAAATTACTTTTTCAGGGCACCTGGATGATTCAGTTGGTTGAGTGTCCACTCTTGATTTCACCTCAGGTCATGATCCCAGGGTCATGGGATCTGGCCGGAAAGTTGCTTGAGATTCATATTCATTCTCTGTCTCTTTTTCTCTCTCTCTCTCTCTCTCTGCCTCTCTCCCTCCCTCCCTCCCTACCCCCCCCCCGCCCCTCTGCCCCTTTCCCTGCTCATGCTCTCTCTATATACATGAAATTTAAAACATTTAAATAAAAATTTAAAAAATAAAAAAGCTACTTTTCCATCTCAGCTGGACCACTTACATTTTTCAGTAAATTCCTAATTTGGTACTTTTTTAAAACAATTGATATGATCTTTGGAGCTACTAAGAACTCAGACATCTGTGTTCAGACTTGGGTGGTTCAAATTCTTGCCCATGATTTTGGGAAAATTTAATTCCTCTGTGTTTCAGTTCTCTCCTTATTATTTAAAGATAATAATTAAACCTATTTCTTAGGATTTCCATGAAGATTAAATGAGTTAACGATGTATTTATGGTTTCTGGTGCATTGTAACTACTCAGTAAGTCTTAGATACCATGATCCTATAGTAGCTGATTTAATAATGTCTGCAATATATTTGGATTCCTTATAATTAAAACTTCTATCACTACACAATTAAAGTATTAGATTTCAAGGCAACATATACCATAAATTCAGAATTTCTCAATATTACATGTATTTTTGGAATAAGTCTAGTGACAATGGGATACTCCATAACAGCATTAAAGAAGATAGTTGCAGCCTTGTCCTTCTTCAGGTAACCAGTGTTCTAGCTCTTAATTTTGGCAAATCAGGGCACTAAGTTGTATGAAACTAAGTTCTCATTTCACCTATAGCAGGAAGGTCCACCCACAGGAAACCACAACTACTCCCCCTCATGGCTGGTGCCTAGAATTCCATCCATACAGCTTTGGAAATCCCAGTAGATTAGAATGACTTTCCTAAGATCACTAACAGGGTGTCACTACTTAACATTTTCCTGTATTTTCTGAAAGCACTTTTCCTAAGGGGTAGAACAGAAAGCCTTAGAATATAATCTCAAAAGGAAACTTGAAGGGATATCAGAAAGCTGTTGAAAAACATAGAATGGGAGGCATGCTGAAGGCCAGTTTTGCCTGATTTCTTAATTCTACGTGAATCTAACACCAGCTACCTGTCTACCTGGGCAATAATCATATTCTTAGCCAAATATAATATCTGGAATGGACACATGATAATTTTGTGGGGCTGGGAAAACCATTGTTTGTCAAACTAAAGAATTGTTTGATTCTGTCTCATGACCCTTCATACCACTTGATAAGCAATAATGAACTCACCCTACTTCCTCATTCCAACATTCAAAATTTAGAAAATGGTCAGAAAAGTCTTTGTTATTTCTGTCTAATTTGGATCTCACTATAAACCATATGGAAGATTCCAGTTTTCAAAGGGAAAGTCTTTTAGGAGAATGCTAGGCAAAATGGCTGTCCATTTTGCTGTCCAGGCCAAAAGAATGGCCTGCCTCTGCTGTCAGTGAAGTGATTTGTGTGTGTGGGGGGGGGAAGGGGGCAGGGGGATGGAGGTCACAGCAAAACCATTCATCACCCTCAAAAGTCATCAAGAGATCTTGCTCTTGGCAAGCCCAATGTATTTTCTGCCTCAGAGAATTACTTTCTAATTACTAAAGACATGATATGGTAGAAACAAATGTTGTTGGCTCCACCCAAGTGTATAATCGACTGAAAAGTTCAGTCCCAGTGTAACTGTAAAGACACAGAGTCTGTGGGACTTGCTGGGAATGTGCGAGTGGGTGGGGGCCGGATTGTCTTTTCACTGTGGGATTTGAGAGTTAGATTACATGCCCTGTCTTCGAAAATTAAGAACTGTGGATAGTCAAGGATAATAAAGGAAAGGCACTTCCAGGAACGGAAGAATATGTAGGCTAATTGTATCAATATGGCCTCTTGCCCTGAAACTATTGGCTGTGGCAGCCATATGATATGACTAAGATGTTAAAATAGCAGATGAACATTTACTAGATGGAAAAAGTTTATCCGGATGGCCAGTTCCACTCTCATGGTTGGAAAAAAATGTTGGCTTCTTTCACTGGGATATACACAAGACGGAAAGTAAAATCGGCTCTATAAATTGGGTGGGAGGGTGAGGAAGAAAAACAGTCAAAATCAAAGCAGCCAAAGTGAGAAGGGTCATGTGAGGAAGTGGAAGAGTTGAATGCCCTTGAAAAGAGGGATAGCAGAATTTTTCTCAGCCATTTCATGGTGTGGTGTGCTCACATTCTGAACTGCGAGAGGCGGTCGAATCAGACACAAGTGCCCAGATTGCCGGCTGTTGGCGTTTTCCAAAGTGCCAAATCGCAGGGTGTTACTCAGTTATTCTCTTGGTTTGTCTAAACATGGCAAGTGTTCCTGAGAAACACTGGAGGCCACATTACTTAGCCATTTGAACTGCAAATCCAAAATACATTTTTAGCCATGACAGTAGCATATTGTATTTGCAGAGCAAAGACGAGTCACCAAATGAGAGGACACCTGTTGCTCATGGCATCATTGTGACGCATGAGTGCCCTCTTCTCTAGGGAGAATTGTGGAGCCCTGGTTTGTGCACCAGCCTTCTGTTGCTCTGCAATCCTCTCTGCAGCCTCACAAAGCTGTTTTGTGCCACTTAACTTCTTTCCTGAATGTAACCTGGGGCTCACCCTGGGCACACAGGTGAAGTTGTACCAATTTCTGCTTCTGCTGTTCCACTATGTTGACCTCATTGCTTCTTTTATTCTCTTTTCCCTGTTCAGTTCAGCTCCTTTGGTTTCAACAAGAAAATATTGACTGAGTAGTAGGTGCCTGACTAAGAACACAAGGACAACCTGTAGTATTTCATAGTCTACTAAATCTCAAGTTTCTTGTCTACCCACCACAAGGATATCTCTTTTTCAGACTTCCTGGGTTTAGTTTCTGTCTCTGTCACTCAATAGCTGTGACACTGGGCAAGCTACCTAACCTTTTTGTGCCTTACTTCCTTAATTTTACAATTACTATGAGGATTAATGAGTTGATACATGTAAGGGCTTAGAATGGACCCTGTTATATAGTAAGTGCTCCAGAAATATTATCTATTATTATCATTATCCTCTTTGTTTCATTGCCCAATAAGAAGGTCCTGTTTTATATTAGCTATTTCTGTTACTGCCTATTTTTACTCTGCTTACTACATGAATTTTTATTGCTTTTCTCTTTTATTGTTTCGGGAATGAGGTCTTAAGACAGCAGCTGGTTTTCATGCACTATAGGGAAAAGAATCACATCTTTTACTCTCTGTGTATCCTATCTACTACCTGACAGTGCTAGGCATATGCAGGGCACTACACAAAACACTTGTTAATTGAATGAAGTATTAGCAAAAATAAAGACCTCTTCTTAGTTATGACTTGTATTGAAATTTCCTAGCAGAATCGCCCTCATACTTTGTGGCTGCCTCCTCGTCTTTCTCTGATAATCTCAATCCTTCATCTCCTAGGCATTCCTTTCTCTAACCTATGAGTATCTTTTCCCATTTGATAGAACCAGAATCAAGGAATATGCTATAAAACACTTGATACCATTGGTTGTTTTCCTGAGCAGTGGTGTCTTTAAAACCATAAACCTACCTTTCTAAACTCACAAGGTTTCCTTTCATGGCCAATGTGATCAGACTATGCATGTCACTGCTATTTATCTTTCACACATATGTGCCTATATGCTGCTGCCTCAGCTCTCACACTTTGAGAGACTCTAATAATAATGTACATGACAATTTCATGCAGCACTTACTTGGAATTGTAAAAGCCTGAGAGTTTAAGAAATTTGACCAGGATCACCAGTGAATAAGGGGTAGGCCAGGTCTCAGTCAAGTCTTCAAACTCCAAGTCAAATTCTTTTTCTTCAGTGCAAGTCTGTTTCTTCTTCAGCTGAAAAACTAAAATTGCAGTAAGTAGGAAGAGGGTAGAATTATGTATCTGCAAAATGAAATTAAGTTCCAGATACTCATCACTTAAAATGAGCCTTGCCCAGAATATAGTTTCTCTTTAAACTTGACCAGCCCCAAGAAAAATTGTTTAGGAGTCTTATGAAGTGCCTCTTCCAACAGGATGTCAAATAGCATAATTTCTGAATCAGGATGAAGAGGAGAAGGCCTTGTCCTCTCTGGGATCTAGGAGAATTATTTCTGAGAAGGGAATTCTTCCCTTGTCAGTGGAGGTGTGATATGTATGGATGGCCTGCTGCCCATTCTCTGGTCTGGTGTGTCTCAGTAACTGTCCTAGGAAAAAAAATAGGGTCATTCTTGTAGCATGAATTTCCATAGCTGTAGCGCATAGAAGAAGGCAGAGTAGATTTGATCAAAGATGACATCCACGTTCACAGATGGCACTATGAATCCAGAGTGGGAGCTATGTTGGACACAGTTCATGCATCCTCTGCCTCCTGTCTTCTACGTATATAATTGCCTGGTTCTAGCCAGATTGGCCTCCATGCTGTTTCTATATCTGTGGAGTCAGCTCATCACTGCCATCCCGACCCACTACATGGCAAAGAAGAATGCTGTTCCTGCACACTCACCAAACTCCCTTGTGGGCTTTGGCTTCCTTGGCCATTTCCTGGACAGGCCAGAGATGCTGACTGAAAATGCTGCAGTTCCATGAAGCCAGCCTTGAGTGATGGATGTCAGGGAATGGAACAGACTCTTCTCTCTTCTGCCTCATGGACAGTCTGTTCTCAGATGGTATCTGTGATGGTATCCTGCCCAATAAAGCGATCAGCTATGCTTGCTACCAAGCAGTGGCGAGGTGGCTTAGACACATCATTACCTTTGCTCTTCTTTTATCTGTGCCTTACTCTCTACTTCCTCCACACTTTTCAATAAAAGTATAGTGGGTGAGTTTTTGCTTTAGCCTTTGTTCCTAGGAATCTGAGCTAAGATAGGTGCAGAGGCATGAGACAAGTTCAGATGCTGAAATCAAATTATTCTACCCTATTCCCTAGAAAACAGTCTAGCTTTCACCCCTATCATACCAATGGTCTTCATGTCACCAAGTCTTCATATTCTGTGATTTTTGTTCTGATTTTTTGCGCATTCAACATCATTTAAAACTGAGCATAACAGTTGATCTCTTGCTTCTTTAAAAAAATTTTTAATGTTTATTTTTGAGAAAGAGAGCTAGAATGTAAGCAAGGGAGGGGCAGAGAGAGATGGAGGATGAATCTCCAGAATCTGAAGCAGGCTGAAGAATCTGAAGCAGGCTCCAGGTTTTGAGCTGTCAGCACAGAGCCTGATTCAGGACTTGAACTAGCAAACCGTGAGATCATGACCTGAGCCGAAGTTGGACGTCTAACTGGCTGAGCCATCCAGGCTCCCTGATCTCTTGTTTCTTTTTAAAGCCATCTGCATGACAGTAGTACCTGCAGAGACATGTAATGCTCTATCTTCTAAGGCAGCTTATTATTGCCTCTTTGAATATCTCTAATTGTTATTATGTTGTTGTTGTTGTTAAGTTTTCGTATCAAGCCCAAATTATCCTCAAACCCATCTGGAGCTTCTGTCTGTTGGTTTAACCAGGCCCTCCAGAGTCACAGAAAATAATTTCTTGGTTTTATTGTCACAAAATAGTTTTCCAAGGTGTCAACACTTGTGTGATTCAAAGCTGAACAAAATAATGGGGCCTCATGAGAGGAATAGAAGGAAAACTACACCAAGACACTTCTTTACTTTTGCAAGGTAGACTTCCTTTAATTGATGGCATGTGAAAGCTTATGTGTGGGTAGCAAGGTAGGGGCAGAGAGTCCAACAGGCGATAGCTTGTTTTGGAGCTTTGGTTTGGATTGGGGAGAGTAAACTGAGAGTTCATAGTCTTTAATGTAAGTTCTTCCCACATGGAGAGTATATGTGGATCTGGCCCTTAAAAAGTAGTAAGCCCTTCAGTTCAATCTCAGGAATTTATGGTCTTAGAAATCAGAGCAGGAAGCTGATATGAACTGGGAAGAGATTAGAACCTGTGTTTATTTAAATAATCCACTGTGAGTTTATCTTAATGGTGGGAAAAGCTTCCTTTCTTCTATGGTAAGAGGATAAGAAATAATGTACTTTTTGTACTGAAGGAAGGAAAGATGTTAAGTAATTCTTCCCTATTCTTTCAGATGATGATGGGGAACACAGGGCGCAGCAGACAAGAATGCCATGAACTTGAAATCATTGCTCAACACTCAATGCTTAGTTACCAGCCAGTCAGGAAAATTCTGCTCCATTTTACCACATTTAGAGACAGATCTCTGAGCCATGAGCCCAGGAGGAGACATGTATAAACATAGCAGACGTAAAGGAGCCCTCACTCTCAGCATGAGCTGTTTCCTTGATGAGTAGTCAGCAGGTCTGCTTTTTATTTAACTGCCTCCTGCCATCATAGCATGTTAGAAATAAAATTACATCGACAACCAGTGTGGAGGCAACATACCTCCCAATTGATGAGACTTGTCAGTCTGGTGTTTTGCATTTGGAATAAAGGTATTTAATAGTTACAACATAGGTTGCAACTGGTAAAATGTGTGAAGTCCCACTGACTAAATTTGATGGTGGAAAAGATATTATATAATGACATATATGGGGGAGAAGAGATATATTAAGTCTCCAGTTAATAGTTAATTTTCTGACAGTCTTAAAAGAAATGTCTCCTGGATTTCCTGGAATAAGTGTTAGATCCTTCTTCGTGATTCCTGCAGCTAGTCTTAGAACCATTGCCAATAGATGAGAAGCATGGTCTGGTTTGACAAAGTAATTATCTTTCCCTCCAACATTCCCAGCCCCGAGAAGGAAACCTTACTGTGGCCATCAGTTATCTATTCCATCTTGACACTGCTCTGTTAGGAAAATCTTCACATGCAAACACAAATGGTTTACCTGGACCTCACAGTATTTGTCCAGGAAAGGTCACCAAAGGTCATATCAAGGCTGACCCTTGTTTCCTAAGTCAACATGGGAACATACAGAAATTAGGGCAAGAGCTGTAGACAATTGCAACTTGGTTCAAATTTAATAAGATCTCCAAAGTATAAGGATGCCCCAGCTGATACTTGAGTTACGTCGAGTTCTACCCTCCTGCCTCTGACGTGTGCCCTAATCCAATGCACTTGGTCCTAGCTCTTCCTTCTTTTCTCATATCACCATAGGAGCTGTGACATGTTTATTAATAACTGAGGAGTTCTGCTCTTCGTGCTCATTCTAGGCCAACCCCTCCTTCTCAGGCTCTCCTCATCCTTTTCTCTATCTCTTTTATATGCTTCTTGGCTTTACCTCTCTTTCCCAAAGGAAATCACACCTGAGGGATCTTCAGGGAAATGTTGCTTCATGAAAAATGAATCCAAAGCTTCTATAACAAGTTCATGGAATCTTGAGTTGAAACAGAAAAGACATCTAGAGCTCACTTAACTGAGGGTTTTCCCTGGGGGGTTCAGTCTCTCCTTCAAAACTTCTCAATAACAAGGAGCTCACAACTTTGGCTGTTTCTACCATTCTATCACTGGGCAATTCTGATGGTTAAAAAGTATTCATGATTATCAGAAGCATAAGATTCTGTGTATTTCTTACTTTTGGGACTAGTTCTTCCATTTGGAACTATACAGAAGTAGTCTGTTTTTAATTCCACAAGACAGAGAAAATATGTCAAGAGAGTCCTAAATCAGCATCCTCCTTCGTGTCATCTTTTCTACTCCCTTTCTTACCTCCTCCTGCAATACACACAGATGAACCACATATGCCACACATTGTAGCACTTATCTATTGTTTGCTCCAGGTAGAATAAGCCCAATTATTATATGGATTTTTTTTTCTTTTTGTGTGATTTGATGAACCATGGAAACTCATCATTCTGGTTGCTCACTCTAAAAATATTTGGGTAAGCCATATTCCTACAGTCAACTTAGCAAGGAGGGTGAGAGTGAGAGCTTTCAGGAGCTTCCATTTATAGAACATCAGCTTCTTCAAATATTCAGCTCAGTTCAACTTTCAGTGGGCCCCTCCACCCTTGGCCTCAGCCATCCACAAATCACAATCACATCTAGATAGATACAAGCTTCCCTGCTGTATCCTGACCTGCTATTAGATTGGGAGCTCATGGCTTCACCTGCCATGATTTTGCTCTCCACCTTGGATTTTCGATACTTGGCAGTCATTCTTCCTTTGTAAGACAGTTGGGTTCAGTTCCATTCTTTCTGTAGATACCATGATGATCTGAAGTAGGAACTTTGTTCAGTTCCAGGAATGCAGAATAGATTTCATGTCCTAGGCATTGAGCCAGCAAGGAGCTGCTGGTCCCACCACTAGGAAATACTGGTGGGTAGGGAGGGTGGAGTATAGATTAGAAAGTAAAATTTGCTTTGTACTGGCCATGTACTGGTTTTACAGAGATTAATTTCATAAAACATTGAGTCTCTGATACTCCTTTAATTAATTCTTCATGAGACAAGCAGTGTGGTGTCATAAACAAGTGCTGGGTTGGAAACTGAAACTTCTAATAAGTTATCTTGCCTCTGTGGGTCTCCTTTTCTTCATCTGTAGATAAGGACAAAGGCACAGACTGAAATCTCTGTAAGGACACTACAGTGCTAAGACTGTGTGATTCTAAGGTTTTAGCACATAGGGATTGTGGGATAATAAGGTAAATTGGAAGAAAATCTCCAGGACTGAAGCAGTTAAGTAGTAATTCCATATTAAAAGGCATTTGTTGAATATTTAACATTAAATAGGTATTAGCTGTTAATCTTTACCCAGGCTGGTTTCAATATTTGACATTTAAATTGAATAATCATACCACATTTAATAATAAAGTCACTGTATGTTAAACAAATACTACTTGGTTATTGAAACCACATGTTACTCTAACCACATTGTGAGGGATTCACATGTTTTCAATAACCATCTGATCTTTATTTCATGTAGAGCACAATGTGTGTACTGTACCATGAAAAGTGGAGAGTCTATTTATGTCTGCCCCAAATGATTATTTTAAAATAAACGTATTGGGTTTGACTTTCCTACTGATCCACCTACCTAATGATCTATTTACCCATTGAGGAGGTGCCATCAGGGAAGTAGTCGTGCTGGTAACAGTCTGTCTTCCTGAGTTCTTATCATGTTGTACCTGAATTGCCCAAGTGGAACACTGAATCCTACTACTGCCAATCATCCCTTCACTTTGCCCACATGATGTCAAGAGATTTTATTGAATTGATTGGCAGGAATGCAAACATTTCTATTTTTAATGTCTCTTGGGGATCATAAAAGAAATTGCCTTAAATGGAATGTTCCCATTTCCACTCTTCTCTCTAACAAAATTGGCAGTCACCAAATATGATGATATGAATGAGTCTTTATTGCTTCATTGTACTCCATTGTCTCATGTACCAGTCATTTTTGTTTTCAATATGAATGTATTGACAGTGTTTTTGCAGCCCTTCTTTATACCAGTGATGTTCCCAGTGTGCCCACAACCTCTGGGGTAAAGGAAGAGAGAAGCGGGCAGGAATAGGTGATAAGAACAGCACATTTGTGTTAAGATATTGTAGTGTGTTTCCAGCCTACTTTGGGGGTAAGTCCTATAAGAGAAGTCCTACACATTTGTAAGAACCAGTTGAAGTATTATGGAAAGGAGTATTTTTTAAATCTGCTTATCATTAAAATTCTATGAAGTGTAAGAGATCAATGGATGAATGTACATTTTATGTTTAATATTAGCAATGAAATGCACTAGAAAAAAAATCTGTGGAAGGGGCTTTAGACTGTATCTAGTCCACACCTGCATTTTAAAGATGACCAGTAATCCAGAACATTTAAATATTTGCCCCCAGATCACATAGCCAGTTAGTGGTAGAGTTTGCTGTCAAACTCAGGACAGATGATTCAGTCCTTACACCACATTATATGGCAGTAAAATTCTGCTTGTCTTTTTAAATCAGATGCCTTTCCTTTTTTCCTTTTTTTTTTTTTAATAGACAATGTGGAAGTATTATAAGTCCTGGTTTTCCTGTTGTGCTCCCACATAAGCTGTGAGTACTTTTTTTCTGTCTTATAGTTGTTTCCTGTTTTATCCCATCCTTGAGATCAGCTATCTGATAATGAGAACTTGGACAGAGAGATAGAGAGGTCATCATTGACCAAGGATTAGTTCTTCCTCATATCTTAATTTTGGAATCTCTTTTCTCATTCAAGAGGCCACATCCTCTGCTTCCTGTTATTCCACTGTGGCCTGAATTTGGCATGAATGTTATTCACTTGGTGGTTTTCTGAAGAAGTAACACATGAGTTATCCTGGGACCTAAGGTCATTCCTCAAACTTAGGCTAAGTCTATACAGTTAATGGATGAATCCTTCTAGAACTGTTCTGGCTAAAAATCTGAATCAAACTAGTCAGTAACAGTGTCAACTTGGTAATGCAGTTGGAATGACTGAAACCTCTAGGATTTTATTGATGGTGCTGCTGGGTAGAACAAAATAAAATTAAAATCTGTGTTGAAATGCTGTACCAGAGCCTTTAAGCTAATTCCTTTTAAAGCATAATGGTTGCAATGATATAACAGAACCTTCTCAGAGAGAAAGATTTTGACAGGGAAAGAGGAATGTGAAGAATTAATGGAATGAGAGGCATCATGAAATCTTTTTATCAAAAATACAACCTGGATCTGATCAAGCTTACTCACCTAACTTTCAATCTATGGGGAGAAGTGGGAAAAGGAATGAATGTGTTAAATAGCTCCATAGACAAAGTCCTAGTTGTGGGATACTCAACAGCTAAAACAATCCAGTTCCTTAACCAAATAAATTGCAAGGCAGGGGAGGGGTGGGAAAAACTGTTGATTAAAAGAGGCAATCATTGGGGCGCCTGGGTGGCTCAGTCGGTTGAGCGTCCGACTTCGGCTCAGGTCACGATCTTGCGGTCCGTGAGTTCGAGCCCCGCGTCGGGCTCTGGGCCGATGGCCCGGAGCCTGGAGCCTGCTTCCGATTCTGTGTCTTCCTCTCTCTCTGCCCCTCCCCCGTTCATGCTCTATCTCTCTCTGTCTCGAAAATAAATAAATGTTAAAAAAAAAAAAGAGGCACTCATTTACAACATATGGACTTTGACTGTGTATTGACTTAATGAGACCACCTGAAAATGAATCCAGACCAAAGAAACTATGAGTTGATAAAGGGAATTTGAACTCTGACCAGATATTTGATGATACTAAGGAACCATTATTAAATTTTAAGTATGTGTGGTGGGCTGAATAATGACCCCCTCCCAAAGATATCCATGTCCTAGCTTTTGGTACCTGTGAATGTGTTACATCATAATGGTAAAAGGGACTTTACAGATGTAATTAAGCTCATATTATCCTGGACTATCAGGGTATATCCTAAATGTACTCATAAGGATATTCAAAAGAGGGAAGCAGTAAGGTCAAAGAAGAGAAGAACGATACAACCAAAGCTGAGGTTGGAGTGATGTAGCAAGCCGTCAAGGAATGCCATTAGACTTTAGAAGCTGGAAAAGGCAAGTGGTAGATTCTCCCAAGGAACAAACCCTAATGACACCTCGATTTTAGCCCCCTTAAGATCCATTTCTGACTTACGACTGTCAGGTCTGTAAGAGAATAAATTTGTGTTGTTTAAAGTCACTAAGATTGTGGTAATTTGTTATAGCAGCAATAGGAAACTAATACAGTGCAGTATGTGTGTTGTGGTTCTGTTTTAAAAGTTTCCTTTTTTATGAGTTCATAGTATAATATTTACAGAAAAATAAAACAATATCTAAGATTGGCTATAAAATAATCCACTGTGTATGGTAAAAAGAATATGTGTGTTGAGGGGAATATTGATGAAGCAAGACTGAGATGAGTTGATGATTTTGAGCTGGATAATGAGTATATGAGCATTTACTATATCTTTTCTTTACTGTTATATGTTTATGTCTAAAATTAGAAGTAAAAGAAAAGGTGCACGAAGATAAGTTTTTCCGACTTAATTCTTCCCCATGCTGAATTGCCTCGAATGGACATTTTGTCTCCCCTCATTCTAGCTCTTTCCCTATCCTCAATGTTCTTAGCAAACAATGAAGTAGGAGTTCTGGTAGAACTTCAAATGACCTGGAAGAGCTGATAGAGTGGCAGAGTATTTAATTACTATGAGGGTGAGTTCTTATTTGGATAAATGTCAGCCTGGAGCTTGGTGGTACTGGTGGATCTTTCATTTTTAACAGCTCTTCTCTTTAGATAAAACTATATTAAAGAGTAAAAATAGAGCCACTATATCTGTTAACCCACAGGGGATTTTACTCACTTTGACTTTTTAAAAATTATATGACATGTGCTAGGAAAAAAGCAGTCCATTTCCTTTGTTTCTCCTAGATAAGAATTTTGAAGCATATCATCAGAGTAATGTCATGCCCATTCTGCTTCCTTTTACATAGATACCTAAGTCAGAGGTTCTCAGGAATAGCTGTACATCAGGATGAACTGTGGATTTTGGGGTTTTAATATAATTTCCAAGGCTACATCCTGCACTGAAGTCAGAAGCTCCTGAAACAATAGGGGTTGCTTTTATAAGTATGGTCAGATTTTGGGGCGCCTGGGTGCTCAGTCGGTTAAGGGTCTGACTTCAGCTCAGGTCGTGATCTCGCAGTTCGTGAGTTCAAGCCCTGCATCAGGCTCTGTGCTGACAGCTCGGAGCCTGGAGCCTGTTTCAGATTCTGTGTCTCCCCCTCCGCCTGCCATACTCATGCTCATGCTCTGTCTCTCTCTGTCTCTCAATAATAAATTAGTGTTAAAAATTAAAAAAAAATATATGGTCAGATTTTGTTTTATAAAGAAGATTTTGATAACTGTATGAAAGAAGAGCTATGATGGAGCATACAGTCAAGTGAGTTTTACAGTAAGAAATGTAAGAAATGATGTGCATCTAAAGTAAGGAAGTGTAATTGGAGGTGGAAAAGAGAAGGTGGATTTGAAAGATGTTCCTGAGGTAAAAGGATAGATTTAACTAATTTAAGGTGAAGAAATGAGAGTGGAAGACATGTAAGCCAGAATAATTCTTGGTTCTACTGTGATAGGAAATAGAAACACAGAGATGATTCTTCTGCACCTTCCCACCTTCTCCTTCCATTCTCTAAGGAAGAATATCCTTCCGAAAGATGCTCATTTCTCTTTTTTTCCATAAGGTGGGGAGTGGGGCAAGATTTCCATGGTGTGCAATTTGTGTGTAAAGAAGGAAAAATAGAGATCTTCCTGGGAAGAAAGAAAAGGTGTGAGTATATGTAGGTCTCCACCAGCTGGCTGGATCATTGATTCCTTTTGATTCCTTCACTGTGGTAATTCCAAGTACGTACCTACCATTCTCCTCATGTTCATTCCTACCAGCTCAATAGCAAGGGCTTCTTCCTAGTCACTCAGTATCTGGCTGACCTGGTGGCTTGCCAGCAACTCTGTACTTTCTGGACATGAACATAGATTTGGTGGTGGGGGTTCCTGCTTTTGGGAGCTATACCCTTCCCCCAAGAATAAAACCAAATGTCTCAGTCTTTTCTATTTCCTAAATAAATCACTATTTTGTGCATTAAAAAATTAGAATGAAAACTTGTATATTTTGCTCCTATATAGGTCATAGATAAAGAATATCTCTAAATAGGGAGTAGCTATTCACAACTGAATTAACTAGAGTTCTGGATATTCTTTTACTGTCAGATACCATTCCTGAATTTTCCTTAGTTTATTACAGTGAGAACATCCTGTCAGGAAGTGATGCTAAGCTTTAAATTCATAAGTACAGGTGTACTGGATGTATGTTTCAGCAGAAGCCTCTCTTTTGTCTGCATTTTCATAAAAATGAAGGTTCCCCTATAAGTACATGGTGATATTTAAGCTAATAATTGCCTATCCTTCCCGATGATGACAGGTCTCCAATAATGATTTTGGCAAATTGAGTCTTAATAGAGGCTTCTCAAGTTGGAAAAAATACTAAAATTGTCGCTGTTCACTCCAAAAGCTGATGGGAATGCCTGAGGTATAGTGTGACTCACTAAATCTGGATGGATACCTTAGGAGTTAATGTACGCTCTCCACAGGGAGAAAGTACACAGTCATATTTGGGACCATTCCTTTTGATATTGGAGAGTAACACAGTGTAACATTTTGTTATCATTAGCTGTCAGGCTGTTCCACAGTTACTAGTCAGAATGTGTGTTGACCAGCTTTGCTAAATATAGTGTATGTTCTTTCCACATGCGTTAGGAGAAGAAAAGTAAAGTAGGTGAAAATATTTGTCAAACTACTTAGCTTATCTCCTGTGAGTAAAAATTGTCTCAACCCTTCCTGGCATGCCCTTGCCTCACTTTGGAGAACAAATTTTGATACAGAGGAGTTTTTGAGACCCTTTGAACAACAGGAGAGGCTTTAGTGAACACCAGGATACCAACTTGTGTTTAAAGTCCCAGCAGCTTATTCGGTGATGCCCTCAGGTTCTTCACAAAGAGCCCCAGAAACTTCATGGGAATGGCTTTTGCTGTGAAGGCAGACCAGGCTGTCTGTATTTGTCATTCAAGCTTTGTGCACAGTGCTTCTGTGATGGCCACAGAGAAAATTACAATGGAGCCCTCTCCAACATTCATATTAATAACCACAAAAACAAGCCATTCTTTGGCTTTACCATCCTGACCCATCACTGGACAGTTTCTTCTCTTAGTATCAATTATGGCCTTGCCATTTTTTAAAAATAACCCATTTTCCCTCTTCTAGCCCTTAAAATGCTGTGAGTATAGCATAGGTGATTAGTATAGTATAGTCATAGGTAATTACTGTTGTCCATTCCTCTACTCAACAGTTAATACTCTTAACTTCTACTGATGTCATCAAATAACAGAATTTATCAGGTACCAAAGTTTAAAAATGATACAGTCTCTGCTTATTGATGATTACAATGCAGTTAAGTTGTTTTGTGGTTTTACTTCTTTCCTATGACTTTTTTTGTGTGAGTCATTGCAGAAGATTCACATGCATTATATTGCATCGAAATATGAACAGGCTCACAATTAAAATAAAGCAAAATTCAAGAATATTGAAATATCTAGGTTCTGATCTCTCATTTTAGGCTTACTTTGAAAGTTTTATAGTTGAAGAAAATTATAGCTCTTATTGTATAATTCACAGTTTTAGATAATATGTGATCAGCTTTTGTTCTCTTTTCAAACATCATTAAAATCAGTTTTAGGAAAAATTTAGTTCATCACATTTTTGCTTTATGTGCCCGTAACTAATAGCGATTCCAACCACACAACCCTTGATCTCTGTGATGTTAGTAGTAATCGGAATTCTTGTACTAATTACTGTGTGCCAGGCAGGTGCCAAGTAACTGAAATTTACCATAACCCTATCGGGTAGGTAGTATTATTATTTCCATTTCACAGATGAAAAAGTCTTAGAAAAATTGATGGTTTAAGTTTACTAAACTCAGGTATGTTCAGCTCTAAAACCTAGGCTTGTCACCACCATGTTTGACTGCCTAAGCATGTAACTAGAAAGTCCTTGTGACACTGGGATGAACCATATGAGTCCTGCTAGATTGAAAGTGGTAAAGCAGCTCTCTGCTAACTATTCTTGAGGAGGATTCTATGAGTTAAATATGAGATTTTTGGCATATGCGGGAAAAGGCATGTTGCAGTAAAGTGTCCTGGGTTTTAGAATCAACCTCGCAATACCCCCTCTCTTCCTCAAGTGTGAATTCACCATCAAACCTTTGGTCCCTCCCTTCCCCTAAATGAGTTGGGAGTTGGAAAAAGCAGCATATATTTTTGGAAGCACTGGCCAGGTTTATGCCCTGGCCTCATGGCATTATTTGAAGTTAGTGCCAAGTGGCCTATTGGGTTACTTCTAATCCAGCATTGTCTACTTCAGATTCATCTAAGAAACTGGCTGCCAAGAAATTTGCTGGACACTGTAAACTACATTTTCACATTTAATGCTCTTAGCAACTCTGTCCTCACTCTAAAAAAAGAGGGAATTGTCCATTCATCAGTTGATGGACATTTAGGCTCTTTCCATAATTTGGCTATTGTTGAAAGGATAGAGGAGATGTGGTTTATATATACAGTGGAATACGACTTGGCAATGAGAAAGAATGAAATCTGGCCATTTGCAGCACTGTGGATGGAACTGGAGGGTACTATACTAAGTGAAAAAAGTCATTCAGAGAAAGACAGATACCATATGTTTTCACTCATATGTAGATCTTGAGAAACTCAACAGAAACCATGGGGGAGGGGAAGGGGAAAAACAGTTACAAACAGAGAGGGAGGGAGGAAAACCATCAGAGATTCTTAAATACAGGGGCGCCTGAGTGGCTCAGTTGGTTAAGCATCCGACTTCGGCTCAGGTCATGATCTCACAGTTGATGAGTTTGAGCCCCACGTCAGGCCCTGGGCTGACAGCTCAGAGCCTGGAGCCTGCTTCAGATTCTGTGTCTCCCTCTGTGTGCCCCTCCCCTGCTTGCACTCTGTGTCTCGCATTGTCTCAAAAATAAATAAATTAAAAAAAAATTTTTTTAATAAAATAAAAAAAGGAGATTCTTAAATATAGAGAACAAACTGAGGATTGATGGGGGATGGGAGAGAGGGGAAAATGGGTGATGGGCATTGAGGAAGGCACCTGTTGGGATGAGCACTGGGAGTTGTATGGAAACCAATTTGACAATAAATTATATTTTTTTAAAGAGGGAATTGAGACTCTGAGTGGTAAAATGACTTGCCCGTGATGAGAACTAGCCAATGGCAGAGATGAGATATTGATCAAAATCTAGTGTTCTTCTCACTTCCCCACATTGCTTCACAGACACAAGTGCACACTTACCCCTTTGAAAACAAATCTGAACAGTGTCCACTCAGGTTGTCTTGAAGTTTATTGACCTCTCTGGATATTCAACATTTTGCTAATACTTTTGACTATGTTTTAAAGAAAGTCAAGGTTTGCTCTTTCACTTTGAGGATAAAATGCTTCCGCAGAGCAGCGTTTTAAGAATCTCCAGTGTCCTGAGGCCTTAAAAGTTAAAGAAATACTTGGCAGTTTTATAGTGTTCACAGTGTTGAGGAAAGCAATCCTGTCTACCATTTCCCTTCACCATGCCGACTGGCTCCTTGATCCCACGCTTAGAGAATAACGCTCCTTGATACTGCTTCCTATACCATAACCTGCAGAATTGACTTGAGTTCTGGTCTGCCTTGTGCTTTGGATATTGGCGAGTTTGTGGGATTTGTTTTCTGTAAAACTGCTTAACCACAAGGGAGGGCTGGGAAACAAGGTAAACCCCCTCACTTTCCCTTCACTGGTCTGACCAGTTTAAAATGAATAGGAGCCCAGAGAGATTTCTCACTTTCCACTTCCCGCTATCAAAGTAGGCAGTGGATCCAGGGGTGTGTTTGGAAACGACAGCTGCTTGGTGCCTCCAGGGCAGCTGAGTGGGAGCAGTGAAAGGAACCCCGGTCTGGGGAGACGAGCAAGTGTCCTGTTTCATCCTTAATTCGGACTGGGCTCTTCAAGGTCATGCAAAGAAGCAGAACCAATGACCCACAATTTGATTCCTTCAGTTTGGAGATTCAGACTTTTGAAAACGGTGCATTCTCTGCTCTCTGCCTTTGCCTGACCTTCCCCAGTACCCCACCCCACCCTCACCCACTCTAATTTCACACAACACCCAATCCTTTGAGCTGTGAGATTGGCTTTAGTTTCAGGAGCCTCAGGGTGCCAAGGTGAACATGTCTTCCTTGGGGATTATTGTTTGCGTTTCTGATTAACATCTCCAGACAGTTAAACCATTTCTTATCACTAGATATATCTTTAATCATTCCCAGCTTTGTGCTTAAATGGCAGCTGGAGAGTATGCTCTTTTTTTTTTTTTTAAAGTGATGATATTAATGAGATGAATAAGCCAGGTAAGGGAGAACTTTCTGGAAAGAATCACTAACAATAAAAATATTTTCTCCCTTATTGAAGTGTTGCTGGCTCCAAGAACACAGGCGAAGGAAAAAGAAAAGCAATAACAAACTGTAAGCAGGAAGAAATTGACTCTGATCTCACCTTACCCTGAATTACTACACAAGGCAATGCTAAACCCTCAAAGTAAACATGGGCGCTAGCATTGACCCATAGGTTTCTCTGTTCTGTGTCAAATCTCACTCCTCCAAGCCAGCAGTCTCTCATCCTTACTTAGTCCTTACTGATTCATTTTACCCATGTGTTTCTTTTGCTTTTTAAATCCCATTTTTGTTTTTAACCTGATATTGCATGTAACATTCTGTTAACTCTTAAATTCTTTTGGAATAAGGTGGGAATATAAATAAAGACATATGCTCTGTGTGTGTGTGTGTGTGTGTGTGTGTGTGTATGCACAGGTTATATATGTAAATTTTATATATTTATATAAACATAAAACAGATGAACAAATTAACAGCATAATATTTCACCCACCAGTAGTGAGCCTTTTCTGACTCTGAGTAATGCAGTTCTCTACCTGCTTAAATTTAGAATGTATAGGAAAATGTTTTTAATTTATTTATTTTGAGAGAGAGAGAGAGCGAGAGCGCATGAGCGGTGGGGGGGGGGGGGACAGAGAGAGAGGGAGATAAAGAGAGTCCCATGCAGGCTCCCTGCCATAAGTGCGGACCCTGATGGCAGGGCTCAAACCTACAAACTGCATGACCTGAGCTGAGACCAAGAGTCAGACACTTAACTGACTGAGCCACCCAGGTGCCCCTAGAAAAATTTTGAATATATAATTGCGCCGCCCCAGCCTACTAAATCAGGATATAGATTAATCTGGTTTTAGTGTGCACAGGGGTAGAAATGCTAGCTAACTCCTTATTAGCAATGATGAAAGAATAATCATTGCATTCTTTTTATTTATTCATTCTTAACATTTATTTATCCATTTAAGTCACAATGGATTCATAAGTTCAAGGGACATGCAAACAAAGTAAATACATTTCTTTTTCTTCAAGAGCTCATTACTTTATGACTCTGTCTAGTCTTCAGAAAATGTAGCTGAAGTAATACTAGCTGACCCTGTAAATAAAATTCCTAAGCTCGTACTCTTGAGTTCCTCCAGAGCCGGTGAACATGGTAGGGAATGCCCCATGGTTAATCTACAGTTTGGATTTTGCATGCCCCAAGTCCTACAACTTCATGTGTAATGAGAGCAATACATTTGAATTAGCTTCATGTTTCTGGTCAAATGAGGAAAAATTAATTCCCCTTAAATGTACAAGTGGTAGGTATGAAAAAAAAAAAACAAAACCCAGACTATATATTCTTGCCTTCTTCATCTATGTCCAGAAGGAGTCATTTTATTTAAGTGTTGACCTATTAGTGCATGCTGTTTCATGAGAAAATTAAGGTTCTCCTTCCCAAAAAAGTTTAATACCATTGATCTTCACCATGTTTGTAGCTTTCCATTTTGTCTGAGTGTCATAAGTGCATGTGGCAGATAGCTCAGATAGGAATGCATTTAAACACATGAAGTAAATGCAAGCTAATTGTCAGAAATGAAGGTGAAGGATACATTACAGTGAATGGAATGATGAGATCATTGAAACTTTTTAAAATGACTTTACTAGTTCGTCCTCTGGAATGATGTTTGCACTGATGCCTCAGTGCATATTCTTACCCTGCCTGCTTGGGAAAGAGATTCATGTAAAGGAAAAGAATTCAGAGGAGCTATTTTTATCCTGGTATATACTGTGTTTTTTGTAGTATTTTTTTTTCATTTCACAATCTATTTTTGCTTTCTTAAAATATTCTTTTAATTCCAGCATAGTTAACATACAGTGTTAAATTAGTTTCAGGTGTACAATATAGTGATTCAACAATGCTGTACATTACTCATTGCTCATCGAGATAAGTGACTCTTAATCCCCTTCACCTGTTTCACCCATCCCTCCACTCACCTTCCCTCTGGTAACCATTTATTTGTTCTCTATAGCTAAGAGTCTTTTTTGGTTTGTCCCCCTTTTTTTCCCCTTGTTCATTTGTTCTGTTTTTTATGAGTCCACATATGAATGAAATCATATGGTGCTTTTCTTTCTCTGACTGAATTATTTCACTTAGCATTATACTTTCTAGATCTATCCATGTTGTTGCAAATGGCAAGATTTCATTCTTTTTTATGGCTGAATAATATTCCATTGTATGTGTGTGTACACACACACACACACACACACACATACATACATGCATACCGCATCTCCTTTTTCCATTCATCTACTGATGGACACTGGGCTGCTTTCATAATTTGGCTATTGTCAAAAACGCTGCAATAAATATAGGGGTGCATATATCCTTTTGAATTACTCTTCTTGTACTCTTTGGGTAAATACCCAGTAGTGGAATTACTGGATCATATGGTCTTTCTATTTTTTATTTTTTGAGGAACCTCCATATTGTTTTCCACAGTGGCTGTACTAGTTTACATTCCAGCCAAACAGTGCATGAGGGTTCCTTTTTCTCCATATCCTGACAACACTTGTTGTTTCTTGTGTTTTTGATTTTAGCCATGTATATGTATATGTATACATGTATATCTATATATGTATATGTATATATATGTGTGTGTGTGTGTGTGTGTGTGTATATATATATATATATATATATATATATATATATGTCACTGTGGTTTTGATTTGCATTTTCCTGATGGTGAATGATGTTGAACATCTTTTCAAGTGTCTGTTGGCCATCTGGACATCTTTGGAAAAATGTCTGCTCATGTCTTTTGCCCATTTTTTAATTGGATTATTTGATTTTTTTTTGGTGTTGAGTTGTATAAATTCTTTACATATTTTGCACTGACTCTTTTCAGATATGTTATTTGTAAATACCTTCTTCCATTCAATAGGTTGTCCTTTAGTTTTGATGGTTGTTTCTTTTGCTGTGCAGAAGCTTTTTATTTTGATGTAGCCCCAATAGTTTATTTTTGCTTTTGTTTTCCTTGCTTCAAGAGACATATCTAGAAAAATGTTGCTATGGCCAATGTCAGAGAAATGTCTGTTGTTTCCTGAACTGTTTATTTTAGCCACTCTGATCAGTATGTGGTTTTGTTATATATATCCCTGATGATGAATAATGTTGAATATCTTTCCATGTGTCTGTTGGCCATCTGGATGTCTTCTTTGGAAAAGTGTCTATTCATGTCTTCTGCCCATTTCTTCACTGGATTATTTGTTTTTCGGGTGTTGAGTTTGCTGCGTCTTTTCTAATCTCTATCACTTCTGTTTTCTAACTGCCCTTTCTATGTCTCTTCTTAACTTTTCTTCCTATTATATTCATCTCTCCTTTCCCCTTAACAACACTGCCTCCTCTTGGTGTGGGTAGTGCTATGTGGCTTCTGTAGCCAATGCCTGTTGTTAGCAATCTAGTGATCTTTTCTTTTTTCCTTTGAATTTAGCATAATGAGCAATAACATCATCTTATTTTGTTTCCAATATTTGTCCCATGCACTGTTTTTGTCATAAGAGCTGATCAATGGCTCTGAATAAAACAGACTCAGGATTTGGTTTTGTTGAAGTTACCAAAATCAGAGTAGGACATTATATGTAACCAAGAGAAATGATACCAGATTATGTATTAATTTTAATACTGTGGAAAATGTTACTTGGCTTTATAGAAAAAAGAGTATTTTTCTATTTAGGGTTTTATAATACCCAGTCTAAGGCATTCTACAGGGATCACTAAGTGTTTTCTTTTTTCATACTTTATCACACTCATGCACACACTCACTCACTGACTCTGATGCAGAGATGTAGAGAAGAATAGAGTGGGTAGAAACAAATCATAACTGGGGAAGTATCTCTTATGAAGCAAAGGAGAGATAAGCCAGCTACATTATTCAATTATAAATTACTTTGCAAAAAAAGGTATGTTTGCCTAAAAATCTCTTAGAAAGAGATTTTTTTTCTAGAAGTTCTTACCCATTTGTGTGTGACTGCAGGCTGCTGCATTGCCCTAGACTGACTCTTTGCCTCCATTTGCTCTCCGATGCCTTTATTTTCATATGTCCAATTGAGTTTTATGGAGTCTTACTGTTTACATCTCCATTTCCTTTGTTTTCATGATTCTCTGGAGATTTCCATTTTAATGTTTGGTTGTGTAATTATTCTCCAACAAATAGTAAGCTATTAGATATTATATACTTATATGTCTGCGGTGGGTATAATGGATTCACTTTAATGTTTTATATCTGTTTTGTCTTGAAAACAGTTACAGTGTAATTCTTTAGAAGACACTTTTTAATGCCAAAAGACATGTAATGTACGTTGAAAGGTTATTAGGAGCAAAGACAAATGGAGAGTTTATGTTATAAAACAACTTGTAGTTACTTAATAAAAACAAAACAACAGTTGGTAGAGAGAATGCCAGATGGTCTCTGTCTATTCAGCATCATCTCTGCTTGTTTAAAACCATTATTGTTTGTAGTGTATAGTCAGTCAAACTCTTTACAATAGCTCAAAATATATACCTAGGCCACTTTAGAAGCATGTTTGCCTGGAGAAGATCGCCATCAGGAGAAAAAGTCTGAAAGAAGAGATTTGTGAGCCTCTGAATTTAAAAATCCGACTCTCTTGATTATGTAATACAATTCTTTTGAGTAGATGTAGCTATCTGGAAAGTGTTTCCCTAGTTAAATAAGTTTGACCAAATAAATTAGAGCTCAGTGCAGTCTCTTTTCTGAGGAAGCAGTAAAATAAATATTTCCAGTGAACTTCTCTGTGTGTATTTTTTTTTTCACTTTTCAGATGCTTTATTGTTTAATCAGTGCTTTTCAATCAAGGCATCAGGGTCACCTGGAGAGATCTTAAAGATACAGATTCCCAGGTTAGATACCTAACCCTGCTAACTTTGGACCTTCAGGTAGGACCTGAAAATGTCTGTTTCAGCTTGTTGCCAGATAAAATTTCTGTGGAGCCATCCAAATGTTGATCCTAAGGGTTAAGAAATTAATGAGTGGACCTTGAAGGAGATGTGCTGAAAGGCTAGAAAGGAAGATCATGAGGGCTTCTCTGTCCATATGCTACTATGCCACACCCTCCACACATCCACACGCCATGCAGAATACGTAAATGTGTGTGATGGTGTGTGTGCCTGAGCAGACAGGAACTGAGGTAAACTGGAATACTCCTGTATGATCAACTCCAATTACAGAAATAGCTGTGTATAAATATCGTGTCCCAAGTGGGTTTGACCTGCCAAAGCCCAGTTCACTTTTCCAGTTACAGTCCTCAAAGGACACTGTACTTGGTGAGTTTGCTTTCCTTTCAGAGTCCCTGGACTTTGGGTTATATTAGGGCCTGCCTGTCCCCAGGACATTTCCAGGACCTGGCTCCTCCAACGGCATTTCAGTCACCTTCTGTTGTTTACCCTGCATCTCCTTCTTTAAGACATTTCCAGAATCCCCTGGACTGAAAAGCACCCACTGCACTCAGGCACACAGCACCTGCTTGTTTGTAGGCCTCTTTGGGAAGTAGTCTGGATTAATGCACTGACATGTGTGCTAGTGACAGTGGGAGTGAGTGTGCTCACTCTTTTTTAACCAGCTGAGTTATCTGGTTCTTTTTCCCAAAGAGGATGAGAATAACAAACAGACTGCTGTTTGGACGTATGGTGTAAACAAAAGAGAGGAACATGAAAGCAATAAGCTGCAGTTAGCTTGGAGATTCTCCCTTGTTTGGCTTTCATTGGTCAAGCATATATTTTTTTAGTTTTTTTAATGTTTATTTATTTTTGAGAGAGAGAGAGCGAGCGAGAGCATAAGCAAGGGAGGAGCAGAGAGAGAGAGAGGGAGACACAGAATCCAAAGCAGGCTCCAGGCTCTGAGCCGTCAGCACAGAGCCTGACACGAGACTTGAACTCATGAACTGTGAGATCATGACCCAAGCTGAAGTCGGAAGCTTAACAGACTAAGTCACCCAGGTGCTCCGAGCATATTTTCTATTAAGCTTTTGTGGGCCAGCCTTCCCAGTAGCCAGAGCTATCACCTGTGTTGCCTTTTTTCCCCATTCAGGTACTCTTCCAAACTTCACTGACTTTGTCTTTAGGGTCTTTGTTCCCTCTACTGAGGAGGGGGGTTAGAACAAACATTGCCAATAAAAATATTTAGTTCAAAATCACTTCTGCATTTTCTTAGATGCAAGCATTTTAGCAGCAGCTCAATGTAACCCATGTGATTTGGAAAAGGACACTATGAAGGACAGGTGGTGAGGCATGTTGCCTGGGCAGAGGGCTGCTGTAAGGTTAGGCAGGCTGTTGTCTACCTGCCCGTGATCAGGAAGCCTACAGCCAGAGAATCAACTGTGTGAATACAGGCCCACCAGGGCTCCCCACAGCTGCCCTGCTGGTCACTCAAAGGTGACAGGACCTGTTCTCCTTTCATGTAGTTGAAAGTAAACTGTTATCTGGGGCTCCCAAGTCTGACCCCATCACTTTGGACAGATCTGAGAACTGATCTTATCTCTAATTTCTCGTTTTAGACTTATAAGAACATGTTTAATTGCTTGCACAATCAGTTTTAGGCCACTAACTACAAAAGTAACTTTTGCATTCATTAGTTGTATATTCTGTACACAAACTTGTACTGTAATTTATAGATGTGGGGAAGTAACAGCCATTATGTTATAATGTGTCAGGGAGCTGAGGCTAAGACACAAGCTCTGGATTCTACTGATGTCCTGTCCTTACTGTAACCTGAGGCAATCTGTTCTTTGTAGCAGCTCCACCAGCACAAACCAAAAGATAGGTCTGTGGTACCTGAGGATTTCTCTGTAATCGAAATTTCAAAGCTGTTTCTAAATGCTTCTAAATTTTCAGATGAATAAGGAAATATTTAGTTGCCCATATAAGCTTTTTGGTTGCGTGTAAATGGAAGGAAGCTCATGTCCCCGGCATTCTCAATTCACTTTAAAAAAATTAGTTGCGTCAAAAAATAATGAAAATAAATAGATAGATAGTTGTGTCAAAGCAATATGTTTACATAGACACCAGTGATAGTCCGTTTCAAAGCGTGTATTTGGTGTATGAACTTGAAACATTCCTTGGGTGTTTATCTCTTGTGCTTGCCCATGTAAAGTGCTTCCCCATTTCTCAGTCCACTAGAGTTTGAATAATTCAGTACTCCTTTCCACTGGGTTTTGTCAACAATCACTAGGTCAGATTCTGTTCATCTCTCTGGTGATCTCATGTGAAAGCCCATATAACACTTTCCCCTCCTTGACCTTCATTCTGGAAGTGGTCCACACTCATTAACTACTGGCATATCCTCCTGTAGCATTCATAAAGCACTGGGCCCAGCCACGGACAAGCATTTAATTACAGACCAGCCATCTGTTTAATATAAACTGCATCTGCCAGCAGCCTCTTGGCAGTCTCAGGAATGATTTTTCTAAAGGAAGATGAGAATTGTTCATCGAATGGGCAACAGGGAAAAGACCTTCTTGAGTCTTTCCCACTTTGACACCCTCAGGTCTTCTCAGGCCACATCCATGCTTGAAAAATAACATCAGTGTTACGTGACTTTACCATTCAGAAAGAGTTAAATATTCCTCGGAAATTTAAGCCAGTCTGGTATGGATTATCCAGGCTTTTTTTTTTTTTTTATAGTAGCTTAGGCTTCAAAGACAAGAAGCTAAACAAATGACATAAGGGACAAGAACTGACCAAATGTGGGTATGATTTCCCATGTAGTAATCTGCCTATGGTTTCATAGTCTGGAATCAACATTGTATTGGTAAGGTAGAAAAAAATACTAAAGTACAGGACAGTGGAGGTTGACCATTCTTTTTTAATGACACTTGGCAAGTCAATGCTTACCTACTCCAAGAATCCTTTAGTAGAGTTGCCATGCCATAGCTCTCATGGAGACGGTGACTGAAGCCACTGTGTGAAGAGCCATTCGGCTGCAGGGTACAGCCACAACTGACTGGATCAAGAATGAGCACCAAAGCTAGAAGCTCCAGCCTGACTGGCACTTTATAATTTGGTTGGTATCGAAGCCCTAATCGGCTGCTGCCCAAATTAACACTCTACTTTTTTCATTCTAAGGTGCTCATTTCCCTTATAACGTTTTACATATCTGAAACTAAGATGTCACACAATCCATATGTATATTTAGTGTGTTGTATTTCCTCCTTTCCCTACTAAGTCTTGTTAAAATTATATAATGTGTAATTATATAATATTATATATGTAATTATATAATTTAAAACACACATATGATATATAATAATAGAATCAATGACATCTTGGAACCACAGTGATATAGTTACTAGGAGTGGGAACTGAAACCTAAAGGCCATTGAGAGAGGACCACAATAAAGAACAAGCCAAAGATAAATCATGAAGCAGAAGGTATGAGTGAACAGAGGAAGGGGCTAACATAGAAAAACAAATGAAATCAATTTGCAGAGGGACACTGGCCACATGAGTCTTGGAAAAAACAGAATAATAGCCAGTCTCCAAGTCCTTGCAACTAATTTCTGGTCTTTGAGGCTCCTCTGGTGAATTTTTGAAACACATAACCTGACAAGAACTGAGGAGAAGGTACATTTAATTAAGTCTCTTTTGTTTCTTAGCAAGATTCTGAGACACATATTCTCAAGGATAGATTCCTGTGCTCAGCCTAGCCTCTTGTTCTAAAAATGATTGGAAGCTTGTGGTTCTATTAGTATTGTTGATTGATAAAAAGAGCATAAAGCTGAAGTTCATACTTTGATTCAGTCCCAGAAACTGAACATTTAAGAACAATCCTCTCTTCTGTGGTTGGCCAATGTTAGGGTGGAAGATGGACTTTGGGGTATATTAATGTATGTGATGACAGAATCTTTTGGCCTAAATAAGCTCTGTGATTGATAGTTCCCTTCCTATGATGGAACTCTGTGGCTAAGTCAGTGAGGTAATTGAAGTTGAATCACACAGTGATGTTCACAAGTTACTTTAGACAATAGCCTGAATTGACTTTCTCTAATTATTCTATTGCAGCACCAGGTTAATTGCCTTGCAACACATACCACATTTTGTTCTTTTGCCTTGCAACACATACCACATTTTGTTCTTATCTTATTTGTCTACTTGGATATTGTCCCTCTGATTAAAATATCTGTCTTGTTCACCATTATATTTCCAGAATTAAAGTAGTACATCATGGATATTTAATGTATATTTGTTAGATATGGAAATGAACAGAAATAAGTGTAACTGGTTTATTGAACATTGGTAAGAACAAGTAAAAAGCAATTTTATGGATTAATACGTGTAAAGCTTTCTGAACACAGTAACCACTATGTTAACTAAATAATGACTATTGTGATTTCTCATTACTGCCTGTTTCAACTACCCTCTCTACTTGTTCTCACTACCTTAGATGAAACCTTGGACAGTTTCCTTAAATGTTCTGGTAACTCCTGTTTTGGCAGATGTTTGAGGCTGTCTCTCTCATTGATGTATTTGTGGATTTTATAAAACCCCACCTCATCATTGGGACTCTCTAGCCATAGTTCCCTTGATGAAAGCAATGCCTCTAGAGCGGTCATTTATAACCTGCTCTCCATTCCTAGTTCCTGATCATTCCCTTCTCTGTTGGGGTCACTTAACCATCCAAACTACATGACCAATATGTGCTTTTTTTCTCAGAGTCCACATCTGGACCATGGAGAATATCAAACTAGAAGGGCAGGCTGTTCCCACGGGCAGCCGCTTCTACTCTCTTTAAGAGTAGCCATAGCCCCAGCCCCTCGCAATTAGAAATTCCCAAGTTAATGTTGGATACAGTTCCTACACCCTCAAACTCCAAGGGATACATATCAAGTTTTGCACATGGTTCTCTTCAGGCTTCTCTTCAGTTGACTTGAGATGAGAGAAAGAACTCTTCTTCCCATCCCCACAAAAGGGATCCACATCACAGCACACCATAAACGTTTCCTTGGTGTTCTCCTTTACTGATCTCTTCAACTTCTCCCATGTAGCCAAAAGATGGGCGATGGGCTAATGTGGGTAGAATTGATTTTACAATCTCTTAGCTTGGTCTGCATAGATGGTCTATTACCTGACTCTCGAACATGGGAAAGGGAGGGGTATCTAGCGCATCTTTTATTACTTGTGGTCTTTGTGTCATTTAAAAAGCTCAAAAACCCAGAGTCCCATGTCAACATCCTGTTAATAAGCATGGATGAAAGTGGCAACTCCTATAAAGTCTTTTTATACAGAAAGCTACAGTCAGTAAGAGCCTAATTAATAAGGCACTATCAAAGCCTTATTTGTTAAATTAAGAACTTTTCTCTATTTCAAGTTCCAAACATAGGAAGGATCATGATTTAAGAAGGGTGAGAAGCTAAGGTAGAGTAGAATTTGAGTATTTCTCTGCAACTAAGATTAGTAAAAGTGAACCCAATTTAAAGGATGAGGTCTGTACCCCTGGTTTATAAACATGTGGCTGGTAGAAACTGGGAAAACCTAATTTAAATATCATGAGCAAAGGCTGCTGTAATTTATTGGTGGTGACCATTCATATTATACCATTCTTCACTCTTAGTCTTTACCAGTTATTTTTCTAAAAGCTTGCTGCCTACCTGTCTTTTCTTAGGTGAGAGAGCGAATGCTAACTGGGTAATACTTTTTTCCTTTTAAACTAATAAGTTAAAGATGAGGCTTTTAATATTCAACTCTCCTTGGGCTTAACCAATTACATTTTAGTTAAGTTTAGTTAAGATAAATTGACTCTAAAAAAAAAAAAAAAGAAGATAAATTGACTCTGACTTAGCCGAAAGAATATACAGAGTGTGGTACAGATATATGACTAATATTTGGAATTGTTGGGTCTGAATTGGGTTTTGGTTCATTGTGCTTGAAGTACCTACAAGAAGGTTTGTGCACAGACACTTGGGAGGTCAATGAGAGAGAGAGAACACTGGGAGAGGTATATTCTGGTGCCTCACCTTCCTGGAAATGGGAAAACACTTCCATATGGACCATCATGAGGACTGAAAGGAGCACAGAGCTCTGTTGGTGGTTTGAGAAGTGGGAAGCAACCCCTAAAGTTAGCCAGTATTCTTCTGCAGGTGTGTTGCTGGTAGACGGAGCAAGAGTTCAGTGGATGCAGCAATTGCCCGCATAGCTGGGAGATCATGAGCAGAAGCCCAGCAGAAACAGCAGCATGTGGAGAGCCTGCTTGAACATGTGTAAGCCAAGAAATACCTTGGTAGGGACCAAGTTCTTACAATTAAATGAGTGAAGGCAACAAGTCTGCAGAATACGAGTCACAATGCCAAGGTGAATTATTTGTGCCTACAGGCTGGTGGACAAAAGAGCATTTGGGTTGCATAAAGCTCTAGATCCACAGCACTGAAGACCAGACCCTAACAAGGTATCTTGCCAACAACTTGGTACATCCCTGCTAAAAAAAAAAATAAAATAAAATAATTAAAAAAAAAAAGTCTATTGACTTCAGTCTGATCTTAGCAAGGTCAAGTTTGAGGGAACATTGGATTATGTTTTTAAAGCCATTTTCCATTCTTGAAAATCCTAGATAAAGCTATTTTCTGATAATTAATATTTGTAATTTAATAGAAGATTCAAAAAACCAAAAAGCCCTCAAAAAACTAGAGCTATAGCAGTGAAATGAAAGCATCTCAGCACCTCTCCTGAGAGACCAACATACAAGAAACTCCCTATTAGGGGAGCCAGGAGGAAGGAGGAACTTTGGGAAGAAGTCCAGGGCTGTCTCTGGATTAAGTAAAATGGGCTTCAGTGGGTTCCCAGCATAGAGGTGCTAAAAGCCACAAAACTGAGTCATGCTTTTGTACATCATCAAAGATAAACTGTTAGAAAATGAATCAAAATTCTTAAGCCACTGAGATAAAAGAGCAGTTTCTGAGATAATACTGTGTCTAGGCAAGCTTTTGGGTTTTGGATAGGTTCCATCCATATCAGCCTGCTTTAGGTGGCAGACTACACAACTGTCAGCTGAGAGTGGCACAGGAAGGGACAGCTTAGAATGGCCTATGTGCTGTGGGAAGAGGTTCCTTCTTCCAGTTTGATTGGTATGAGTGGCAAATGGTAAGCAACAGAGACACATCTCATTGCCCCCTTTCTTCTGACAGCCTGCTTTCCAACAGGGTTTTAAGCCAGCGGATGCCGTGGGCATTGCCTAATTATCAGTTTGATCAGAGTCCTGTCCTAACGAGTCTGTTAAACTCTTCTGCTGCCAGGTTTTCAAAGATAATTTTTTTTAATTGTAATATACAACAATTTTAAAGAGATATAATTCACATGCCATACAATTTATCCATTTACAATTCAGTACGTTTTAGTACATTCATAGAGTTGTGAAGCCATTGCCACAATCAATTTAGAGCACTTTCATCACTCCAGAGAGAAACCCCATACCTATTAACAGTCAATTTCCATTGCTCCTAAGCCCCTGGCAACCACTAGTCTACTTTCTGTCCTTATGAACTTGACTATTTGACATTTCATTAAAATAGAATCATACAATGAGTGATATCATACAAAACATGGTGCTGTCTGTGACTTGTTTCTTTCACTAGCATGATGTCTTCAGCGTTCATCCACATAGGTAACAGAACTTCATTCTTTTTAATGCTTAACTAACCCATTGTGTGGATAATATCACATATTGCTTATCCATTCACCAATTGATGGACACAGATTATTTCCACTTTTTTGGGTGTTAAGAATAATGCTGCTGTGGGCATTTGCTTACAAGTGTTTTATGTGGACGTTTGTTTTCATTTCTCTTGGCTATACTCCTAGGGGTGGAATTGCTAGGTCATCTGGTGATTTATGTTTAAGCTTTTGAATAACTTCTGGACAGTTTTCCAAAGCAACTGCACCATTTTAAATTTCTACCAGAAGTATATGAGGGTTATGATTTCTTCACATCATGACTAACACCTATTATTATCTGTCTTTTTTATTATAGTTATCCTAATGAATGTGAAGTGGTATCTTACACAGTTGTTATTTGCATTTCTAATGGCTAATGATGTCAAGCATCTTTCCATGTACTTATTGGCCACTTGTATTTCTTTGGAAACCGTCTCTTCATATCCTTCCAAAGATACTCTTAAGTCCATGAAAATGTTTATACGGGTTTTGAACCTTGTGCCTGATCGTGGCAGAACCATACCATGAAATTCATGCCAGGAACAGGACCTATGAATGATTGGGGCCTACAGCACAGCTAAAATGAGATGGACAAAAGAATGTGGTCACGAAACTGAGGAATCAGAAGCTGAGGAATAGCTTCTAAAACACTGCGATTTTTGTGTCTATAGTGAGATCATGGTCCCCAGTTGTTCAAACACTAATCTGGATGTTACTGTGGAGGCATTTTGTATTGTGACTAACATCTACAGTTGTCTCAAGGAGATATAAAAGGAGGTTATCTTAGAGAATCTGGGTGGGTATAACTCAATCAGGTGAAAGGTTTTAAAAGTAGAACTGATGTTTCCCTGAAGAAGAAATTCCCCCTATGGACTGTAGCTTTGACTCACGAAGGTATCCAGCCTGCCCTGCCTGATAGCCTACCCTACGGATTTTGGACTTGCCTAGCCAGGCCCCACAATCACAAAAAGTGTAAGCTGGAATCATGTAATATGTAAACCAATTCCTTGATATAGAGATATAGATAGAAATTTCTTTGCTAAAGCTGTGACTGATATAAACACCAAGGAGTTTCTGAGATATCCAAAAGAGTTTCTTGTTCTCCTTGTTTCAGGAAGATATAGGAAGTATGAATGGTGGAAAATACTGTTTGTAAGCAGGTCTCATTCTAAGAAAAATTGTGAATTTGGTCACACCTCTCTTTGATGTCCTTCCCTTTCAGATCACAGGTCTTTATCTGCCATATTTCTATCTCCTGCTCCCTTATCATTCAGTAATGGCAGTGAGTATCATATTATAAGGCCTCTATTATTTCTTTCATGCATGTCTCAGCCTCATTTCCAGGGTTAGAATATTTCCTGTATTCTGAAACAACTTGCCTTCCATCTGCCTAAAAACAACTCTGTTTCATAGAAATTCTTCCTAATATTGAGGTGAAATTTTCTTCTGCTGTGTTAAACCTATAGCTCATAACTTAGAGTCATAACTTCTTAATGTGTGATTGCATACATACTATTATGGGTGGATTCAAGAAGATTATGTGACTCTACAAATGTTAAGACTTAAAAATTTGCTCCTAATCATTCTCTTGTTAGAGATGTGTTTCAGAATAGCTCTTTTTAAAACTGAAGCTTACTGAAGACAATGGGGTGTGGTGGTAGATGGGGTTGAACCTCTATGATCCAGCTTGGAAGTAGTAGAGGATGACACAAAGCCTGGGTGACTTTGACCGGTTCTTAATTAGGCACTCATTAATCCTTTAATATCTTCAAAGTCTTGTTCCAGAGATCTTGGCTTTGGCAAAGTATGATGCATCCTTAAATTTTCAGCCCACATGGCTTTGAAAGGAAACTCTTTTGGGGGTGAAGGGATGTTTCTGATCCCCTTACACTTACCTCATCAAAGTGTGTTTTCACTCTGCCTATTTGATGTCTGAGAGGCCTCATTAGGAGCTCATTTTATTATCCCTGTTAAAAGAGTTTCTTTCCTGTGGAGACTGGAAGTTACATTTTGCAGCATGTATACTTCTAAGGTCTCTCCAGAACCTAGACAGATTTGGAGTTCTAGTCTCCAAGGCTCCACATACAGACAAAACTCCCCAAGTTGCTCCCCAGTGCTCTTGGGAAATCAGTTCACACCTGGGGTTTGGACTCTTGGCATGCTCACTTTATAGGCTCTTCTTTTCATGAGGTCAGGAGAGTGATTCCACGTGTGGCATTTATAATGTGTGCTTTTGGTAACCTTGAATTCTCTGTCACCTTTTAAAGGGCTCTAAAAAAAGACTGTAGTCTAATAGGTCATTGGACCAGCTCAATAACTTCCTGGCAGGCTTGGCTCCTTCTTCAGAAAAGAGAAGTGTTGGGAAACCAAAGCCATTGAAGTATTCATGCCTTTTCACTTAAAAATGGGGAAAATGAGCCCTCGCCAACTTCTTAGGATCTAGGATCAAAGTGGTTAGCAATGCCATGGATTCTTCTTTATTCTGCTTTTTTAGATCTGGCTGCTATATCCTTCGTATCCACCTTGGAACCTAAAAGGGGCTGGGTCATCTTAAGCACCCCCTTGCATCTCTATTCACTTCTTGGGCCTTTTCCCTAGAATCTTTCTTGGAGATTTTCCTCATCTTATGCACAGCGCCACTCCCTGGCACATCAGAGTCCTTAGCTGAATCGCATAAAAGGAGTCTTTCCTTTCAGAAGCTGTGGAATGAGTAAATTTTCTGGCTCATACTTAATAGAAATAGAAAACAATTCTAGGTTTCATACGAGAGCATTCAGAGTGTTAGCAAATAGGAAATGTCGTACAACTGCAGAAACATGGTCGTCATGGACAGTAGGGAAGCCAGGGGACCAAAGTATTCACCTCTAGAGCATCTCTCTTTTCCAAGTCTTCAAGTCAGCTTCCAAGGGCTATCAATTATTTCTTCGACTCCTGCCTGATTGTACATTTTTGATTATTGTCATAGGAAAGTGTATTACAGGAGATAGGGGGATTAAAGGTTGGTATCTATTAGATTATTGTTTCCTACCCTTTGTCAAACCTTGGTATTATGACTCAAGCGAGGAGCAAAATAAACTCCCAACAGAACAGCACTTCAGCATTGAGAACTAAAGTTTATCCTTCCATCTTGACTCATCCTGTGTCCCACATATTTTGCTTCATTTCCTGGCAGAACACAAAATTGTCCTGAACTGGAATATTTCATTGTGAGTGGGTCAGAATTCTCTGCACAAATAAATTTCTCAAATCTTATTTTGTGCCTTCACAGGGTATGATCATTTATGAGCAAATCAAGTAACACTTTTGTTATCTTCAACTAACAGAAATGGTCACATCTACATAAGGTGATACATGTAATCAATCCAATTTTTCAAGTCTTCCTCCAATTTTTCTCAGATTTGTCTCCCACTATAAAAGTATCTAAAAGTAAAACTATGATTTAAAAAAATTCCTCTATGAGTTCATGAATTTACATAAACTGTATGTGTTTATTTGTGTCTGGGGCTCTCCTTCATATCTGGACTACCATTTGGGCAGAGTCTTTACATATGCCTACAAACAGTCTAAAAAAGCAGTGGGTACTCAATATGTATTTGTTGAATGGATACACATTCTCTTATGATTTTATATATCAACAAGGAGCTGGCATTATAGGAGACACTTATTAATCTCAGGGTAGTTGCTTGTATGAGTCAGTTAGAAAACATTTATTAGATGTCCCTTACGTATTCAGAGAAGAAAAATAAACAGAAATGAAAGCTTTATATATTGAAAGTGTTATTATTTTTAGAGCTAATTTTCTATGTTCTCTTGTCCCAGAAATCTAAGTCCCTGTTTCTTTGCACCATGCTGTGTCCAGACTTTCTTTTGATGAAAACAATAACAACAGCCAAGTATTTGTAGTCTGCTCAGTCACGATTGATGCCTACACTGAGTCTTCCCCACCCACTCCCAGTGGTTAAAAATAATTAGAACTCAAGGTATTGGCAACAACCTGGGTTTTGCTAGCCAATGACTTTTCCCACATGATCCAATGGAAAAAGAATTTTCTGCATGAGAACAAAATACTCAAGTACAGTAAAAATGGCATCCTGATATGAGTTCTGCTTTTATTTTTCTGATATTATGAGGATTTAAACAATTTAATATTTTTATAAAACTGAGGGAAATTGTCAAAATCTCCTCATGATTTAAAGAGTGTAATCACTTGAATTTTCTGGCTTAAAGTAGAGAGATGTTTAAGATCAGTTTCTTTATTTGTAAAGTGGGAATTATGATAGATGAAGCAGAATTCCGTACATGGTTAGAAACTGTGCATCCTAGATTCCAGTAAAAAATGTGGTACAGATCATTGGTAGGGAGAATGAATGGAAGGATGAGAAAAGAACTGACATGATATTAGATGAAAAGCTTCAAGAAAGTGGTACCTGAGAGTCCATGAAGAGTGGTGAGATGTGACACAAACAGATTAGGGATAAACATCCCCAAACCATAAATAATAATTACCCATAAAAGTAGAAGTGTTGAACTTAACTTACAGAAGAGTCCCTCACCAGGGGCAAAATTGTTGCTATGAAACACTTCATATCTGGGTAGCTGAAAATAACTATCTTCCTATTAGTTCCCTTGGAGTATATCAAATATTCCCCCCAGAATTCTATCAGACCAAAGTCTGTTGGATGTTTCCTGTGAGACCAACTGGATTGATTTGTAGCTGGTACTTAATAGAAAATCAAGGATGAGAATGACTAAGTTGGCTAGTTGACCAGACTACATCCATGAAGGTCCTAATGTTTATAGTATGAAGGAGAACTATTGGCCTACTCATTACATAGATAATCATCATGTGGTCTTAAAAAGTAGAAGACCCAGCTCTTTTACAGGCAGAACAAAAATTGAAAGGAAAATGAAGCAAAATTCCTTTTTTGCTTCATTCCCATTGTGTGTTCTCCTTGTTGAAAGCTATGTCCATCTAATATCCCTTGGCCCATTTGTGGAAATATTTACTAGGTTTATTCACTGGGGAATTAACCCATTTCAACTTTACCAACTTCTCTTGGTACTTTAACATGTGTTCCTTGAGTCTATCTTATATAAAATGCAAATTATGTGATAACTGCTTTGTTCATAACTTAAATCCTAAGAATCTTGTTATAATGTTATTCAAGCAAAAGGACTCTGTATAAAGTACAAATAAATAAAATAGAATCATATGGTTTCTTGAGAGGAGTCCAAAGCAATATCATACTTTTAACAATACCCATATTTAAAGGACATGCATCTAACAGAGTCTTTTTGACAAGTTTTCTTCCAAATATAGCTTTTTTACAAGATAACCAATGGCAAACAACTGGATGTTTTGGTCAGTTTTATCCAAGAAATTGAAATTTTGCTCCTTTTGAGGCTTAATTAGGAAGTAAAGCATGAAATCAGATGCAAAAACCTTCAGTACTGCTATTTGGGGACCTGAGTTAAACCATAAAAGAAAATTCCTAAGTCTCTTTCTCAACTGATACTAACTGGCTTTGATTTCCCATGGTTCATGGAGGAAGCAATTTACCATACTAAGGAATAGTTTGAGTGTCCCATACATCTGCCTGTTTCATTTGAAATCATGAGGTAGGATCCTGACTCATTTGAACATTGTCCAGGACACGGGGAAGATAGTTTCCTTTTATTTATTTTTTTAGACTTCTTCTGTAACCAAAAGTACTCCAGGGACAACACCTCCATTCATGGACTCAGCAACTGCATTAGGCCATACCAGCCTGGCACTTTGGTTGAGCCAGTCAACATCACTGGTGTCAAGGTAACAAAATTATCTGCCAGATTGCTGTTAAACCCATTAGTTTATTGAATTCCAATGCCAAGTTTGTTCTTTTTATTTTGTCCAGAATATCACAAACTAATTATGTAAGTTCTGTTTCTTTAAGGCCTTCTTCAGGTCTTATCTCTTCTCAGTATTCACCCCAGTCACAACAACTTTGATGCTGCCTTTGAAATCATAACATTTTTAAAAATCCATTGACACAGACACATATTTGTTAAATTTTTAATGTATATGCTTTATTTCTCATGATTTCTAAAATAATCGTTGGCTATAAATTGAGCACTATCCCTGTCTCATAGACTTGATTATCTAGTGAGATTTTTTGGTGAAAACTACCAATAGTAAGTGATGTAACTGCTTCTGTAAGGAGCGATGGTGACCCAGCAGAGGGGCATGTAAAACAGATTGGTGACTCAGAAGCCTTGTGGGAGATATCAAGAGTCTCTCTGTGAGCCAAATAAATACGGTAAGGAGGAAGGGTATTTCAAAGAGAAAAGAATGGACAGAGACATGGGAATATTTGAAAGTATGGCATATACTTCTGAGAATGGCAGGTTGTTCAGTGTGACTGAAGTCCCTATTGGGAGCTTGGAGAAATAATGGGGCATGAAGATAGTCAAGCCATTCTAAGGAGACTATACTTTTTGGCACTTGAGAACCCTCAAAAGATTCTAAGCAGAGGAGTGATGCTATCATATTTGGATGTTAGAGATATGGTAACTGAAGTACTGTGGGATGGTTTGGAGGGCAGTGAGGTCAACAGAAAACTACCCTAAGCAGATGACACTAAAAGGTGATTAGGACCTTATCTAGAAAAATAGTTAATTCAAGGAAATGGTTTACTAAAACACTGGCCGTTGGGGGTAGGACATGAGACTTCTTAGATGACTCACGATTTCTGACGTTTGTCATTGGATCAAGTATGGTGCATGAAAATAAATAGGGAATAAGGGATGAGAAAGGAGTAGGAGGAGAGATGAAGGAGAAGAACAAAGTCTGGGAAGGGGGTTTAGAAAATGAGTTTGGTTTTGAACATGGGCTTTTTGACAACAGTTATTTGGTTTTGTTTTTTCTTTTATATCAAGTAGGTTACTGAAAGTAAATCTCAAGAGAGAAGTCTGACTGGAGCTTTATGTTTGTGAGTTATTACCAGAGAGATAATTAAAACCATGAAATTGAATAAAATTCCAAGGCAATGTAAAATGAGAAAGTGGCCAAGGACAGAATTCTGGGGAATGCCATAATTTAAGCTGAGGACAGAGGAAAAGGATGGCAGTAGAGAATGAAGGGTAGTTGCAGAGGCAGGTGGAAAGTTGGATGAGAGCAGGTTCCAAAACTCCAGAGGAGGGAGCTAGATGATTGTGTTAGTTTCCTAGGGTTGACATAACAAATGAACGCAAAGATAAGATAACAGAAATGTATTCTTTAATAAGAGCTGGAGACTGTAAGTATGAAATCCAAGGATGGTCAGTGCCATGCTTCCTCTGCAGGCTCTAGGGAAGAATACTGTTTTGCTTCTTCCTAACTTCTAGTGGCTCTTGAAAATCCTTGGTGTTTTTTGTAACTGTGTTACTGCAATCTCTGCCTCTGTCTTTTTATGATCTTCTTCCCTTTGTGTGTTTCTAGGTCATCTCTTTTTCCTATAAAGGACACCAGTCATTAGATTTAGAGCCCACACTAATCCAGTATAATCTCATCCTTAATTAATTATATCTTCAAAGACTCTGTTTCCAAATAAGGTCACATTGTAAGGTTCCAGGTGGACATGGATTTGGTGTGGGGTGGGGGCGGTACCATTCAACCCATTACAGTGCTCAAGGATTATATATCATATCACCTTCACATATCTATAAGATCCTTTACATCCTCAACAGAAATAATAGCTTTTCTCTGGGAATTTCTCAGCTCTATCAAGGAGAAGATCAATTTATGAAAGAGACAGAGGAACGGAGTGGGGCGAGAGGGGGAGAGAGACAGAAAAGGGCCCTAGAAGGAGAGAGGAAGCAGAGTCAGTGTTTATCCTTTATTAGTTTTCTTCCCTAAGACACATTTAATTGCCCCCTCTTTCTGTGGAGCAGGGGCTATCTCTCTCCCCTGCTTTAAGAGTGAAATTTGTTACCACATGTGTAGTGCTTTAGGAGCAGCACAATCAGATGTTATTATCTATCATCACTCTAGCAGGATTTGGCTTGTCACAGCACCACTGCTTGAGAACACACAGGACCAAAGAGATTAGTTACTTCGGGTAATTAAGTTTAGATAAATCTGAGCTGCGTGGTTCCGTGTGAAGAATAAAGACTAGAGAAAACAAGAATCTACGAGAGGAAGGTGGAATATTCTGCTGGCTGCTCAACTAAATGTTCAGTCAGACCTGATGTTGTGATTTCTCTTGATGACAGGTGAGGCTATATGAACATGGGATGGTTACCTAAACATGTAGGGAACATGTTAGTGTTACTTGAAACAGTCCCTGAACCTCCACGGTGTTTACATAGGCAAAATAGCCGTCTAAAAGCAGCAAGTAATATTTGAAACATTATATCTCATACCAGCTTCCAGTTGGCCGTTAAACTCCAGGATTCATGCATACATAGAAATAGAGATAAGGAGGGAATTATTGGGACTCTAGATCAAAATGGCTCCAGTTCTGAAGGTATATGATTTAGTTACTGGTGCTAACTAGACTGATGTTTGCTGATATCCATCTTATAATACAGAATTGTGTCCATTATAGTGTCGTTTATATTTAATGAATAAAGGAGTCAGCTTTTTAAATTAATCACAGAAGATCATGATCATGGTAGCTCCCACTTATGATTCAGAAATCCCCAGAGTTTTTCATCATCAGGAAAATGAAAATTAAAACCACAATGAGATACCACCTCACACCTGTCAGAATGGCTAACATTAACAACTCAGTAAACAACAGATGTTGGTGAGGATGTGGAGAAATGGGAACCCTCTTGCGCTGCTGGTGGGAATGCAAACTGGTGTAGCCACTCTGGAAAACAGTATGGAGTTTCCTCAAGAAAGTTAAAAATAGAACCACCCTGTGACCTAGCAGTTGCACTACTAGGTATTTATCCAAAGGATACAAAAATGCTGAATCAAAGGGGCACATGCACCTAATTTTTATAGCAGCATTAACAATAATAGCCAAATTATGGAAAAAGCACAAATGTCTATCAACTGATGAATGGATAAAGAAGATGTGGTGCGTAAATGCAATGGAATATTAGTGATCAAAAAGGATAAAATCTTGCCACTTGCAACAATTTGGATGGAACTAGCATGTACTATGTTAAACAAAATAGAGAAAGATGAATAACATATGATTTCACTTGTGGAATTTAAGAAACAAAACAGATGAACATAGGGAAAAGGAGGAAAATATAAGATAAAAAGAGAGAGGGAGGCAAGCCATAAGAGACTCTTAAATTCAGAGGACAAACTGAGGGTTGCTGGGGTGAATGAGTAGGGGGTTGGGCAAAATGGGTGATGGGCATTAAGGAGGGTACTTGTTGGGATGAGCACTGGGTGATGAATCACTAAATTCTACTCCTGGGACCATTACTATACTATATGTTAACTAACTTGGATTTAAATGAATATGAGTGAGTGAGTGAAAGAAAGAAAGAAAGAAAGAAAGAAAGAAAGAAAGAAAGAAAGAGAAAGAAATACCCGGAGTTTGGAAAGACATTCCAGGAGACTTGCAATTTTGACAGTGGCATATTGTTTTTACAGTTTTTAAATCAGCAAGTAAAATAATTACTGTAGCATTTTTTTCTTTTACTAATATAGCTTCAGAAGTCCTGAATGTATATTGAGTATGGGCAGTGATCAAAGGTGATCAGGAAGGAGGGTTCCTGACTTGGTCACAACTGAAATTGTCACTTTCCTCAGCGTGTTAGGCCTTGATGATTTTTTTTTTAACGTTTATTTATTTTTGAGACAGAGAGAGACACAGCATGAACGGGGGAGGGGCAGAGAGAGAGGGAGACACAGAATCGGAAGCAGGCTCCAGGCTCTGAGCCATCAGCCCAGAGCCTGACGCGGGGCTCGAACTCGCAGACCGCGAGATGGTGACCTGAGCTGAAGTCGGACGCTTAACCGACTGAGCCACCCAGGCGCCCCGGGCCTTGATGATTTTTAACATTTTGTTTCTTAGTCATAAAGCATTGGTTGAAGATAAGAAAGCAAATAGAATTCTGATGTTCAAAATAGTTAATGAATGACTGGGGTGCCTGAGTGGCTCATTCACTTGAGTGTCTGACTCTTGATTTTGGCTCAGGTCATGATCCCAGGGTTGTGGGTTAGAGCCCCACATCGGGCTCCATGCTGTGTGTGGATCCTGCTAAAGATTCTCTCACTCTGCCCCTCTCCCCTGCTTGCCCCTCTCTCTAAAGTAAAATTCAAAAAAAATAGTTAATGAATTATGTAACTTGAAAGGACAATAATTATGAAATTCTGCCCCATATGAATATCACTGGCTTTGTAGTTTCATTCTTCAAATCAAAAATCCCTATATAGGACATCTGGAATTTCAAAATTAAGTGCTAAATAGAAAAAAACATATATTGTGGCAGTTATTTAAAATGGCTACTCATTTATTGGCAATAAACATTATCCATTCCTAAAATCCATTAGTTATGAATTAGTTATATCTATAAATGCCATCCTGAAACTTCTCTCATCTTAACATTCAAAAGATTTGTATGTATGTTGTATGTACACACACACACACACACACAAAGTGATTTCAAAATATAAAATTTAAATAATTCAAATAGAAAACATGAAAGCACTTCCCTATTTTTGATACTTTAAATTTCAATTTATATTTAAGTATATATTCAGCCCAAATTCAGATACACCATTATATGTTATTTTTTAAAACATATGCTATCAAATTATATTTTATCTTACAAAATTGACTTAAAGTATGCATCACTTATTAAGTGAAAATGTGTCTTTATATATTCCATATAAAGATTCATCATTATTATCCTCCCCATCTCACCTGTTTCTGAAAAAAAATTTTTGCACTGATGTTATATATATATTCAATCCTTGTATACTATGTCTGTCACTAAGTAATTATTAAAATAAGCTTTATAATATAATTAATGGCCTACTGATAAAAATAAAATACACTCACTTAAAATCACATCATCATGCACCATACAAAAATAAAAAAATGATACTTCAATCATTTTCGTTCAGTCTCTTAGATTATATACTACTAGTAGAGGAAGTTTTGTGTCAAAAAAGGTTTCCAAACACAATTATAGATGAAGCATAGTATAGATACCTATCTATCTATCTATCTATCTACCTAGATAGATAGATAGATATAGATATAGATAGTATAGACATAGTATATAGTATATAGATATAGTATATAGTATAGATAGTATGAAGAGGCAAAACATAAAACATTTTATAGAGTAATAACAGTTGCCTGAAATGATAAGGAATATATTATTTGTCAACATCTATTCCTTCAAGCAGCATACATTGAGCTGCTTTTCTGTTAGGTGATGCCAAAATGTCCAAACAACATATGAAGCCTGACCATCCACTCAACATTTATGGACATCTGTAAGGCTCCTCTGTCAGGGACTATGTTAGGCTCTGGGATTATAATCTTGAAAGAAGTGGGCAAGTTTCTAGCCTTCATCAGAGACAAACAATAAACAAATAAATCTACCAAAAATTTAAAATCATGAAGAGAACTATGAAGGAAGCTGAATCACAATAATATAAATAACAGTTTTAAGATTTTCAGCATTAGGGTTCACTTTAGACATATTATGGAAAGTTTTACTACACTTACAAATAACATGCTAATATTACCAATTTTGGCAATATAAGTACAAAACTACAGATAATGGGTTGTCAAATGTAAGAATGAGGAGAAGTGAAAAGAAATGAAGGGGACTGATATCCTCACCCAAAAAACCTGTGATTAATTAAAAGATATTATCTATAGCTGCCCTATTTAGTACAGTTACCAGTAGCCACAAGTGGCTGTTTAGTTTTAAGTGAATTAAAATTAAATATAGTTTTAATTTCTGTTGTTCCTCATTTGAACTTGCTGCCAGATTTCAAGTACTGTTTTCACTGTGGGGAGTTGGATACCATATTGAACAGAATAGATATGAACATTTCTATTATCAAGAAGTTCTATTGGATAGTTCTGGCCTGTGGTGAGCAGATAATGAAGTGAGTATTTAAGAGTACTATTTGGGAGCATCTGGATGGCTCAGTTGGTTAATTGTCTGACTCTTGTCTGGCTCAGGTCACGATCTCATGATTGGTGAGTTCGAGCCCTGCGTCCAGCTCTGCATTGACAGCATGGAGCATGCTTGGGATTCTCCCTCTCTCCCAGGAGTACGCTTATGCGCTCGCTCTCTCTTTCTCTCTCTCTCTCTCTCTCTCTCTTTCTCAAAATAAATAACTAAACTTAAAGAATACTGTCTGAAGTAGCAGAGGAGGTCATTGGTGGAACTGAGATCAGTAGTGTAATGAGAATGAGAGAACATGAGACAAGAAGGCAGCTAAACCCTCATCAGTCAGAGCAAGAAGGTCAATAGTAGAGTGATAATGCTTAACTGAGAATTTTATATTCCTATGAAGTGCTGTATTTAGAATCACTGAGATAACCAATATAAGCTCTAAAAATAGAAAATATTCTTACAGCGTGGCACTGAGGAAGAGGAGAAGCATGGGTAGAAAATATTGGCTCTAATTGTGTATCTTTTGGTACTGTTTTATTTTTAATCTTTTGGACATATCACTTTGCTTTTAAAAGTGTTTTTAAGAAAATCGTTTTTGTTTCTTTTGGGGAAATGAATTGACAGGGTAAGAGTTTAGGTAGACAGAATACTTAATGGGGTTTTTGCAATAGTTCAGGGGAGAAATAATGGGTTTTCTCTGCAATTTGTAGACAATCAAGTGATCCAAGTCTTTTAAAAAAAAAAAGGTGGGAGTACAGCAGTGTAAAGGAAAGAAAGAATTAGAACAGAACATTTATGGGGTGGAGATCCTTGATGTAGCCAAAAGCTGACGCATACATTAAATTCAAGTTATTGGCCTACTTGTGTATGGTGGTTTTTGTTTGGTTGGTTTTTTGGTTTTTTTTACCCTTGTCTAACAATGATTTGAGGGAAAGATATCTAATTCATCTCAGGGCCTAAAAATTAGCCCAGGGAACAATAAGGTGTTCAGAGGGAGTATTCATCTGACACGTCTCTGCCCCTGACATACACACTTCCCTAGCTAATGAGACCAGAACATCAGAGACTGAGCTGGAGGGTGTGTAGCCTCGTTAAAGAATTCTTGGAAAGGACAGGGAATGAAGTTAAGCCATTCTATCTATATGCTTGAAGAATGAACAGTGATCCTTCCCATGCAGTGTTCCAGTTCCTTCAGAGATACGCAATTAAGGAAAAACAGTGAATACTGTATTCTTATATTTATCATGTTAATGCTCCAACTGGCAGGCTCAAGAGGTAATAGGGTCTCCTAGAATGCACCTGTGAATAGAACTCCATGTCCTTGATACAAATATTAAACACACAAGTTACCAGATCACTTGTCCTGCCAACTATGAACTTACTGCTCTACTTATTTGCTATTTGTTTTTGTTTCCTTTTTCCCTTTAAAAAAAATTTCCCCCAAATAGGTAGTTTGCAGACAAGTTGGGTAGTTTGCAGCCATTAAGGATGGCATATGAATAAAAAATAAATAAATGCTAGAATTTTTCTGTAAAAACCAAATGTTATGAACCTCTGACCAAATTTTCTTTAGTGAATTCGAAACATGTTTCCCCTCCAGTCCAAACCGGCTGCAATGGTATATAAAGTATCAAACCAAAATAATATAGGTGGAAACAGAAATAAGAAAGGCATCTGTGTGGACCAGGAACATAACCCATACAGAAAGCTGTGAGTAAGGCTGAAGCCACAGATGTACGGGGCTCTGAGTCCGGAAACAAGTAGTGATCATAGGAATTAATCTCCTGCAAGGTAGAGAGGACTAAAATTGTCACCCAGGATAGGGGAGCACTGAGCTATAAGCTACTTAAAACCACCCAGGAAAAGGGACCTGGAAACATTTGCTCAATGTGATTCAAAATTACTATGGGCAGCTAATGGCTGCTGCTGTGTCTCTTGTTGTTTCTTCTTTTGAATGGGAGAGTGAGTTTGTTGGCAATTATCCTGTTTCATCATTGTATGTTGAGTGAGTGGGAGGCAGATAAGTTGTCTTTTTAGTTCTGGAGTTGCATCCCAATGTGACACAGATCATAAGATCCTGGATTTAGAGCTTGATGCCTTGATTGGATGAGTCTTTCGGGGTGTAATAGGGAAGGGTTGAATAAACTTTGTGTGTGGGAGAAATGTAATTATAACCAAGAGGGTGGCCTATGGTAGATTTCATTACTGTTCCTAATGTTTGACCCTTCCCTGGGTCCACACCCACTGTCATGAGACTTTGCCAGTTCTTCCCATTAGAGTCAGAGTACATTCCCCCATCTCACTGATTCTGAGCTTGGCCATGTGCCTTGGTGTGGCCATTAGAATGTTAGCAGATGTCACATGATTAGAGACTTGAACTGTTCTAGTCAGGTTGGGCTTGGTCCCTTTCATTTTTGCCATTGCTCTGGGTAGCCTACTGGTCCCAGAATTATGTAACATGTGTGAGAAGCACACATGACCTGAACTCACAGTCTGGAACTAAACCTAGCTGAGCCCAGCTGAGGTTAGCCAAACTACAATCAATTCAAAGATGCATGATATGCAAATAATTGCTTTCTGTTCTAGTCCACTGATTTTGGAATTTTTTTTACAAGAAGTACCATTATGATGATACTTGAATAAATATTCTCTTACTACACAGAAAAATTAATTCAAGACAGTTTAGAGATATAAATATGAAGTGAAAATACGAAGATGTTTTTAACAAAAAAAGTAAAATATTTTAAGAAATTTTTGAAGAATAAACCAGAAGGACCAAGTATAAAAATTATTAATTTTCCTACATTTAATTTTAAAACTCTTTTTTAACAAGGGGTGCCTGGGTGGCTCTGTCCATTAAGAGTTTGACTTCAACCAGCTCAGGTCATGATTTCACGGTTCCTGAAGTCGAGCCCTGCATTGGACTCTGTGTTGATAGCTCAGAGCCTGAAGCCTTCTTTGGATTCTGGGTCTCCCTCTCTCTCTGCCCCTCCCCTGCTTGTGCTCTATATCTCTTTCTCAAAATAAATAAACATTTTAAAAAATTAAAGCTCTGTTTAACAAAAGACATCAAATATCTGGATAAATTACAAAGCACACAGACTTGGAGAAGATATTTGAAATGGTTATTGATTATGCTCATCAAAATATTATTATCCAGAATATATATATAGGAACAACACAATAAGAAAAATCTACACAAATAGTAGAAAAATTGACAAAGGACCTGAATAGGGTATTCACAAAGAAGAAACCCAAATGGTTCCTAGACACATACAAAGATGTTAAATTTTGCTAGTGATCAAGGAAATTTAGAAGAAAATAACAACAAGATATTTAATATTTGTCAGATTGGCAAAATTAAGCAAAAATCACATAAGACTATAAATCTTGAGGAGGATGCAGAATAATGGGCTCTCATATAATTATGGTGGGAGGAGTGTAAGTTGACCCAGCCACCTAGGAGAATATTTGGTATTGTGTAGTGAGAACGAAATCCAATGTAATTGCCTCTTTTGATATTAAACAACAGTGCACCAAACATTTTTTTCTGTTCCTATATTAGACTAAGTCTGAGATCAGGCATACTTTTCTCTTTGTTAAGTAATACTCAGCTATTTGCTTCAGGGAAATATCTTCTTCTGGAAGATAACACTATGAGGCTACAAACATAACTTATTTATTGCAACTAATAGCTTTCCCATTAAGACTTGCTTCGGGAGTCTTGCTTCAATCAATTCAAAACTGTTATGTCATAAGCTGCCCAATCCAAACTAGTCCCTGACATGCAAGATACACTTTAAAATCACCTAGCCCATATCCTAAAACCATATAAATGCTATTTTCTAATTTCCCTATTTTGAGGTATTAGTAAGACTCTGCTGTGGTAGTGTTTTTCTTTACCTGCAGTAGGCCTGAGAAACTTAGCTTTGCTTGATCAGCAGTGTTTCCCTGTCCCCCCCACCCAGCCCCCACTTGGGGTGTTCCTGGAGAACTGATACTGGTAAAGTTGAATGTTCATATACTATATGACTGAGTAATTCCAACTTCAAGTATAAAACCTAAAATTGTATCATTCAAACTATGAGTTTAGGCTGTTTAGTAGAATAGGAAATCAACATGGTGAATCACAACCCACATTTGCCTTTTTTAGAATAGGATAGATCAGACAGGAATGGATAAGAGTGGGATGGAATAGAATAAAATAGAATAAATGGTAAATCATAAGAATAGTAAAACAAGAGAAGGTGGTTTTATACAATTATGGTTTCAGTATATGCATGTGTACATGTGTGTATTAAGCCACTGCCTTAAATAAACCCTTGCATATGTATACAAGGAGATATTAAAAATATTTATAATAAGAAAAACTAGGAACAACCTCAATGATCACCAAAGAATAGAAAATAAATATTTATATAGTGAATACTGTATAGCAGTTAAAACAAGTGAACCAAAGTTATACATCAATACAAGCAAATCTCAAAAACATATCAAGTAAAAAAGCGAATTATGCAATGCACACACCTAATAAGAAAAACTACACTAAATATTGCTTGGGAATACAATAATCCAGACAATATTATGCAAAAAATATAAAACTTGGAATAATTAACACAGAATTCAGAGCAGTGGTTTTCTGTGCAAAGGTTGAGAGTGAGAGAATGAGGAAGCGAGGAAGTGATGGAAGGTAGTGAAAGAGAGTGAGAGAGGAAAGAGGGGAAGATACCAAAGAGGGATAAACAGGGCCTCGAGTGTCTTGGTATTTTGATTTCTTAAAAAAAAATCTGGATTTATGGCAAAATGTTTCAATGTTAAAATTTGGTGTGGGGAATAGCACTTAGTATTTGTGGTCCAGGCATTATTTCAAAAACTTTACTACGTGTTATTTGCAAAGCGATTTGTTAGTATTTTCCCTATATTTCTTGGTCTGTTTAAACTACTTCAAAATTTGAAAAATAGAAGCAGAGGCTAAATGTTATATTAAATCTAAAGGGTGGGTATATGGGCATCCATTATACTGTATTCTCTGTAATTTTCTGTATGGCTGAAATTTTTCATTTAGAAGGCATGTTTTAAAAAATAATTTATGATGGGACTGATAATTAATCCTTTATCTAAAACCCTAGAATCCAGAGAATGCATTGAAGTGTTTATGATAACTGGTGCATGGATTATTTTTTTCTCACCAGAGTTCCATTAAAAAGTTCATTGTCATTTTGTAAAGAATCAAGTTGGTTATCTGTAGATTGCAAAGAGGGTAGCTCTCCTCAGAGGAAGTGCATAAAGTTGCATCAAAACCATACTTGCTCAGCCCGTGCCGTTCAGGTCTCCATCTCTTCCTTCCTCTCCTCCAAATAAGTGAAAACCATTTCCAGAAATAGTGACAGAGAAAGTTCCCATGCCTTCTTTGAGAAAAGGGCTGGATCTAAAGAAAACAAAAATTAATAATATCACACTGGGTGGGCTGTGGGAAAGAAAAGATTGCTTCAGGGCAAGGGATCATTGGAACAGCCCTTGTTTTTGGCCTTTACATCTGGGATGTCTTCACCAATCCGAGAGTGAGATCTTAATTGGTTTTATTATGCGATGGAAACAGTCTACATCAAAATCATTCACGAACTTCTCATGAGTTGTAACTCAACAACCAGCTCTCTGAGTGGTATGTGTAGCTTCTATTTGAATGGCTCTGTTGATGCTGGAGGCACTTAACTCTGCAGAGGATGATCCTCCAGTTGGACCATTATTCCACAGTACCGAGAAGTTGTTTGATGGAACTGGCTAAGTTAGCCTCTTATTTTAGTGTCTTATAAACAAGAGCCCAGTTCTCTTCCCAGCTCTCTGTCCTCCCTCTTGGAAGAACTTGGCTAATAGCCTGGTTTTAGATACAAAACTGGAGACATAGTTCCACTGCTCAAAGACTTCAAGCAACATCATGTCTCTCTTGGTCTTTCCCTTACATGAATAAGATTTTTCTTTAAAAAAATGAAAATAATAAATAGATTTCAAAGTGGTTTTGAAGCCCATACTTGAAAGGACAATGTGGGACTCAACTCAACAAAAATATGAAGTATTTAGTAATACGAAAAATAGCAATGCTAATAGTAATACCAAACAGTCTTTATTGACTGGTTACTCTGTACCAAGTACTGTTCTAAACATTTTACAAACTCATTCTTGTAACAACTCTATGAAAGAGGTAATTATTACTCCCATTTCATAACTGGGAAGCAGAGGCTTTGGAGAAATCAGTTGCCCACAGTAGGAAAATCATTGGTAGAGCATAGTGGAGTTTAGAGATGTTTTTCAACCCTCTTCTTACATGTGAGAGAATGAAGGGTCTTAGCAGGGTACATTGTTAACATGAGGAAGCCCACTTGGGTCTTTCTTGGTCTCTTTGAAGTAATTCAAAATTTGAAAACTAGAAGGAGAGGCCAAATGGTATATTAAATCTAAGGTGTGGGTATATGGACATCCGTTATACTATATTCTCTGTAATTTTCTGTATGGCTGAAATTTTTCATTTAAAAAGCATGTTTAAAAAAAAACATGATTACATTCTTCACCCCATAGATAGAAGAGGATGCTTGCCTAAGTCCTCTAATTCAGCTAAATCAACACTGGGTTCACACCTTTGCCTCTAGCCGAGAAAACTTAGGACCAGAGAGGCTAAATAATTTGTTCACAGTCAGGCATTTAGTTAATAGAATGGCAAAGGTATAAAAGCTCGCATCTGTCTCTAGACTCAGCCTGATTTTCTTGACTGTGAATTTGGTTTTCTCCATCAATTTTTTCTTTCATTGATTTTAATTTGCTTTAATCTTCATGGATTGCAATTTTCTTTAGAAATGGGTTCTCTCTCTCATTCAGCCTCTAGAGTAAGTTCTTTTCAGAAAAACTGCTGTTTTAATTAAATTTCAGTGATCATTTTATCATAAAGAATTCACCAACATAAACCTCTGTTTTGACTAAGACTGGGAATTTCTCACCTATTTGGGTCATGTACTGCATGACAAACAGAAACCTGGTGATAGGAACCCTTTGACTTTTCCTGTGGGTTTATGACAGCATATACAATGAGGACTGCTTTTGTTGTTTTTGTTTTTTTTTTTCAGCTTTACTGACATATAATTAACAGACAGCATTGTGTAAGTTTAAGGTGTAAAAAGTGTTGATTTGAAACATTTATATGTTGCAAAATGATTACTGTCATAGTGGTAGGTAACAATTCCATCCTGTCACATAATTACCATTTCTTTTTTGTGGTAAGAACATTTTTAAAATTTGATGTTATGTATGTATGTATGTATGTATGTATGTATGTATTTTCCAATGAGTTTTTAAATTTATTTTTTCCTGAAGAACAGAATTTAACTTGAAAGGAGAGCTGAAGAAAGTGCAGAGATTGTCTCTTCCAGAAGGCACAATGTGTCTTCATATATGGTTTTAATACTTCTTTGCTATGCTATATATATATATCACCATTAATATTGCCATTAATGTGCCCATACATACTAAAATCTGCTGAATGAATGGTATTTATTTTACTATTTTTATGTACAGAACATTTACATTTTTATGTAGTCAGTTTTTTTCTTATATTGTTTGTCTAGTGTCTCAAGTTTACAAAGGCCTTCTGACTTTTCTTTGACATGATGTAATTAACTTAAATGTAAAACTCTACCACAGTTTATTTGACCATCACTTGTTGCTGGACTTCAGTTCATTTTCAATTTCAGTATTATAAATAAAACACAATGAACATCCTATCAGCTAGGCTTTGAGATATCTTTATTTTCTGAGGATAAATTTTTGGAAGTGGAATTATTTTGTCAAAAATGTATACAATACTTAGATGCACATTGATAAACGTCATAATTTTCATAGTTGCTGTATATTAGTAAGTACAGTTTCTCATTCCAAAGTATATACAATGTCATTTGCCAATTTAATAGATGACAACAGCACCTTATTTTCTTTGGCTGTCTGTGAGTATGAGTTAGTTTAAACCTTTTTGTATATGTCCTAGCTTCCTGATTTACTCTACACATTTCTCCTTTTTTTTGTAAGTTTTGCTGATTTTCTATCGACATGTTTGTGTTTTATTATTTATTTGTAAGATTTGTTTAACATAGTAGTTACTATCTCTTTGTTAAAATGAATGTTAGACTGGGCTTCTCATTGGTGAGATGAAAGCAATATGGATTGGCTAAGACACTTGAAAAAGCATCCTGACCCTGGCCTAAAGACAGCCTAACAATCTAGGGCGGCCTGCAGACCTCTAGAGGCATGACCTACACCTACATAGCTCTGATTGTAGCCACTGGATTAGAATTTCTGTATGCCTGATAATGACTCTGAGTAATTTGGTGTGTCTACCTCAAGTGAATCTTTTATGCTTAAGAGTCAGAGTTCTGTCTTATTTTATGACAATAAAGCCTCCAGAACAGTTTTAGGACCATTTCTCCTTACTTGTTAATAAATATCTAGATAACGAATACCCACATGCATAGCAGACTTTGGTCTGAGACTCACTTTCCTCCTAAGTGAATAATCCTCACTTAATCCCACATTTCTTTGGCCATCACTATGAACAACATAAAGTTGTGTATGAGGAGATTGATGAGATCAGTCCACAAGACAGACCTGTGTCAGACCCACCAGTGAACATGTTGAAAATGTTTCTGTGCATTCATTGGATTGTTTTTCTAGATTGGGGCTACCTATAAGGAATGAGATTCATTTTACCTACAGGTGGGAGAGGAAACTCTTTGTCCTGGTTGTCTTCTTCTTAGGGGTAGGAGAAATTGTTTGAGTAACTTAAGGTCGCTTGCCTCTCCAACTTTTTCTCTCTCACCCTCTCTCACCTATTCACCTCCAAGTTGTAAATACATTAACTAAGATAGGATGTCTGTTTTCAGAAATTATACCTAACAAGTAATTCTCAAGTCCTGCAAACTCACCACTGCACTTTATTGAGGTTTCTTCTATTCTCCTTGTGGGTTGATTCTGAACATTGACTTGAATTTATTTTCAGTCACCCCCTCTGCACCCCCTGCAGTTTCCTTATGGTTTATAAGATTCAAAGCATAAGAAACCATCTGTGATGGTGATGCTTGCTTTCAACTCCATGCTATTTACCTGCCAAAGCATCACCTCTTTAGCGGAACTACCAATCCTGTTTTGGATTTATTTTAGAAAACCAAGCATATTATATCTGGATCCTCATCATCCAGGAAGTGCCCCAGACTTCAAATGGAACTTTTAAAAGTGTGTTAACAGAGCGGTTATTGTAATGGAACAGATGAAAAGAGTAAAACTCCCTTTTCCCTCAAGTTCATAAAAATCAAAAGCAGAAACAAATTAATGCCCTGTGACTCACTGTGAGATCTGATGGCCTGCTTCTGTTTCTGCTCACAATCTTTTCCTGGGAAAGAGAGGCCTTCACATTTTTTATGTGGTAAAAAATGCACACAGAGATGCACACAGACTAGGAAGTATGCCTAAAGTTGGTCTTCTCTTGGTTATCTGAGGCTTTGTGGTCTTAGGCGATCCTTCTGTTGGTACGAGGACCTGAGGAGAGAGGTTGGCCTGGTTCTCCTTCTTCTTACCATCACAGCCTCAAGTGAGCATAAACCAATCCACCCCCAAGGAGTCAGACACAGGCCACTTAGTTCAGCACTAACAGTGTCACCCTGACTGGTGTCACCTGGGTAGGAAACAAAAATGTATGTCGTGTGACTGTGAGAATCCCCACGTCTTCCTTGACTAATAAGTGGTTATTGAAAGTCAACCATCTGAGTTTTCCTTCTGCTGTTTAAGATTATGATCACTATGCAGATATTTCTGGGACAGGGGGAAATCGAGGATGAGATGGATGGAATGAACATTTGAACTCCTTCTTTGTGCCAGGACCTGTCCTAAGCCCATTAGAATTTATATCTGTTAAGAATTTAATTCTCACCCCTCTGTCAGGTAGGTACTGGCTTCCTTCTGGAATGGAGGTGATTGGGTCTTGAGGACAATCAGTAAGTGGTGGGTTGAGGATTTGAACCCAAACCTCCCTGACTCTGGAGTCCTTGACATTTAGGAGAAATACATGTGAAACTGCCACCAGTCATTCATAGTTATGTATTGATTTGGAGAGAAATTAACAGCACGTCTGACAGGGGAGTGTGAGAAGTGGAATGATAACTGATAGAAGAAACATCTGGAGGAGCTGAAAACAGTTCTTAGCTTCCTTACAATTTTGCTACAGAGCTTAGGTAGGGCTTTCTGTCCCCCAGGTTCACACCTCTACTACCTGCTGCCTGATCCAATTAAGAATGTTCTGAGGGGGGAAAAAAACTCATTATGTGCAAAGAGCAACATCAAGCAAAATTCTTTGTAGTATGCTCCAAATAACATCAATGATATATAGGAGTTTAGTAAATGAGGCATGAATCTGTGATAGAATAAACAGCTTATAACCTGCCACTGTGTAACTGGGATTTGACAGCTTAACCAAAAAATTTTTTTTAAATTAGGAAACCAGAAAGGTGTCAGGAGAGACTTGGAAAGTGCCTCATACATTTATATTCGTGTTACTCTTTAGGTATGTTTGAAGTTTGAAATAACAGATGTGTCTGACTTCTTTGGGGGAAAGAGCCCAAGACTTGAGAAGACCAGTATGGGAGTCCCAGCCCTGCCACTTATTAGCACTGCAGGGTGGAAGCCAAGTAAGGCTGTGAGCTCAGGCTGAGTCTTAGACTCCACCAGATCTCATAGGGTGCTCAAAGGGTGTAACACCTCAGAGTTTGTCTTGGCTTGAGGCAATAGAGCTGGGCTGTCATAGTATCCAGACAGTCAGTCCTGGGCTAAGGGCTTTCAAGGAGCTTCTAAAAAAGAGAACAGACCCAAATTTGAGCTCTGTCACTTACTAAAGTTGTTATCACAGGGACATTTTACCTAATCTCTTAGTTTCCCCATCTCAGATCATCACAGGCTAATTAGGCTCAAAGGAGAGAATGAATCTAAGTATTTATCCATTTCCAGGAACACAATAAGTACTCAAAGTTGGTATCCTCATTTTCCTTTCTCTGAAATGTTAGTCATAATAATTAAACTATACAGGTGAATAGTATCATACATAGTAAGGTAAATTTTGTTATTCCGTTCAGTTCTGATATCCTATGAAATCACGGCCTTGCTTACAATTCCTAATGTCTAAACAGGACTCTTGGTCCCCTTACCCTAAATCTAGCAGATCTCCACACAAAAAACCTTTATAATTCTAGACTTGCCTGGGATGTCTATTATCTATGAATAAAAATAACGGTTATATGATTTTTCCCTAAACATCTATCAAATCTTCATCTTGGAATTCATCATCATGAACCACAGAAGGAAGAAGTAACAAATTTTACAGGATGTGTTCTCTTCATTTGGTCTCTGTGTCCACTTTGCAATTTAACAAGGATAAGTGCTTCTGGAAGCACATTTGGATGGAAGTCCAGTTAGGAAAGACAATAGCAGTGATGAACCCTGTGTTGAACATCTAGGATTTGGGATGCGGCTGACTATGTATCTATGTGCCTTTCAGCTATGGAAATAAGCACAGAGAACAGCAATATCCCTTGATCAGAAGGCTATCCACTCATCATTGGGTCTGCATCAAAAGGACCTATGAATCATCTAAAAACACAAGTGCAAATGAGATATTTTAATACCTGAAGAAATGTTACCAACTGTTTAATCATCTCGGAGTCCTGGTGGCAGAAAGTCAAGTCTGAAGAAAAGGGCTGTTTCCCTACTTGGGATGAGTACAACTTTGGGAAATTGATGCTATAAATTATCTAAGTTTGACCTTAGGATAGGCTAGTTACAATGGCAAAGATTAAGGATGCAGTTTAAATAGATTTCACCTCTCCCTCGGAGCAGAGATGGGAGGCCCACCATGAATGTGCAAAGATGGTTGTCCTAAAAGCTTGTTGAATAAATGGGCTTCACCTTCACCCCATGGGGTGTGAAGTTCAAGAGCATCACCCATTTAAGAGTTCAGTATGGCCAGACAGACTAGATGATTTTTTATAAACGTCTTTCATCCCACTAGCACCTGGAGTAGGTATGAGTGGAACAGAAGGTATTTTGCATATCTAGGAGCAATGAGTTCACGGGTGTGGCTGAAATAAAGGTGAGACAGTAAGTATTTTAAAATGTGAAGAGATTGGTTTAGAGAAGATCACAGATGATGCCAGACTAAGAATTTGTGCTTTATCTTACTGGGGAGCCTCTAAAGACCTTGGGGGTGTGAACTGGAATGAAGAAAGGAGATTAATCTGTCTCTGCCACATGAAATGATTTGGAAAAATAGGAAGCTGAGGATAAGAAAACTGGTCAGGAAACAGTTTTGATAAACAAGGCTGAGAATGCTTTGTTGTGTGGAAGAGAGAATGGAGAGATGTGGTATACTGAATGGAGCTAGGGAGGGGTTTGCTTGGGTGCTCATGTCTAGGTGAGAGATAAAAGGAACTAGCAGATGAGACCAGCTCCCTGCCTCTGTGGAGCAGCTTGCAACAGAGACAACTGGCTGCCTTCAGGAAGCAGACAACTCGCCAAAGTGAGGAAGTCCCCTCAGTACTAGGACATAATTTTATGTCGTGATCAGTAGACAGAAGCCTGGAGAGACTCCTGGCTCTGCTAACATCTTCAAGGACATAAACACTCTCAGCAAGGACCATCCCATCCTAAGGATTTCTGGAGAAGCCAGAGATTTAAAAATCTTCTCATTTTTCCGTAGAACCATAGCCCCTATTTCTAGAAAGATCCAGTTTTTTACATGCGGCTTCCTTTGCTCCCAGACTCCTAGGGAAGAAACTTCTCCTTTATATTTTACCACTTCCCAAACCCCCACTCTCTGAGAGACAGCAACAGTTGGACTGTCACCAGGGCTCACATAATTCATATTACTGAAAACAGGCAAATGAGTTAATATTCATTTTAGATTTCTACAATCAACAATCATATACAAAGAGTTTTTAATGTCAAAAGTAAAGTGTGAGAGTAGTAAATAAGTTTGAAGTAAACATTCATATTTTTTCCACATAACCTTCTCAAAAGGAAATATGAACTTGCAGCCAAAACATCCATCAATGAAATAAAAGCCGTAATGAGAGGATAAATAAAGGGCTCAGCATAATTCTTGGTTCATGACAAAAGAAATGACCCCCACTGTTTATCACAATTTAGAGTGTATAATATCCAAGAGAAAAGGTCTAACTGCTGTTAGACATAAAGGTCAAAGCTCATGAGAGAATCTGTGGTTGGAATGATGATTTGAAAGTCATTTGCATAGTGGGGATAGGAGAAATTACAAATGAACGTTTCCATATATGTGTGCAACTGCAACTTGTATGTATGTTAATCGTACATACAAACCCTCCAACCCAACTCTTAGGAAGATGGAAGTAGTGGCACAAGTAGGCCAGAAACGGTTAGAAAGAGGAAGACCCAGGATGATGTGGGGTCTTAGAAGTCAAGGGAGAAAAAGAAGCCAAAGTCCTCACTGACTGAGAAACATAAAAAGCTGGAAAGGCCACGGGAAAGCAGTTCAAAGATGCCTGTGCATGCTGTTAATCACATCTTTTAGTGGTGGGTCCTGGGAACTATGGACTGACATGCTCAAAGTTTGTGAATCTAGAGGTCCCAGCACATAAGTCTTCTGCCATTACTTAATCCTGTGTTTCCTGGGCCCTAGATCCGAAACCATAAAATGTGTAGTATTTACTTAGTATTAGACCATGTTCTCAGGATGCTTGTTCTGGAGCTGTTTTGAGACTACATAACTGAAAAAGGTTTTAAGATGAAATGCTAGCCTTGTACCCAGGTTGGCCTGTCATTCTTTCCATTTAAAGCCACTGGTAATATGGTTGCAAGATGTATTTTGCCCAATTTTTAAAAGCCATTTTCTACTTTCCAACCACCAAAATATGTTGGGAGTGTCATAATTGTTTTTCTCTTTGGAACTTTAGAAAATATTGTTTTTATAATAGAAATAGCATTTCTTTAATTTTTTTTTCTTTTTTTAATCGCCAACGGCTGCCATACCAAACCACGGACTTGGCTCATTTATATTTCCAATTCTAGCTTGTGCTAAAATTTCTGGCAAAAGAGTGTTGTGGGGCGGCCCAAAGTATTTCTGAGGAGATTCATCTCAGAGGCTAGTCAAATGAAAGGCTAAAAAACTAAAATGGACTTCAACGCATTAATTCAGGTAAAGCATTAAGAATAGGCTATTGCACATGGTAAGCATATATAAGTGCTGGTTATTATTATTAGGTCCCTCAAAGATGATGTAGCATCAGAGGCCAAGATGGACCAAGAAATGTCACCTATTCTTATGATTGGATGAGTGTTCCCTAAGGATCCCAAACAAATGATTTTTAGAGTTTAGCAGACTTCCAAGAAGCTGTTAAAAGATAAAATATAAAGGTACTTGAAATTAGCATAGAAAGAAAGTGTTGTGGCCCTGAAAAGAGCATGATATTCAGGAATTTGTATCTTCAGGAGTTGTCAAAAATGTGAAGAGAGATGAATAAGGGAGCCTCCATTTAGGATCCTTCCTGTTTGCCTTCATTTAATCGCTTTAACAGTCTCCACATTTTCTTTCGGTAGGGCAATATGACTGGAAGATTTGTGTATAAATGGTATGGTTTCTGCAGATCATCAGTAAATACTTGAACACCTATGTGCGTAAGAAATTCCTCTGAGATGTATGATATCACTATAACAGTTCAGCGTCAATTGTAAACTTCTCTCGTTTAGATCATTGCCAAGGGTAAAAAGAATGTATCTTAGAATGTCAGATAAGGAGAAGACAGAGGGTGCCCTCCCCAAATTTACAAGGTAATAATGTCCAATCTAACCAATGAAATAATATCTCTAAGAATCTTGGAAAAGAGTTGGGAGTACCAGACAGATGTTGAGAAAAAGGTGAAATAGGGGAAGAACAGATAGGATGTTTTGGGGTTAGTGAAACCTACCTGCAGACTCACGAGAGAGCAAAACATGACTTGGATTCTAAAAAATATTTGTGATGAGAAAATAAACACAGCTTTCAGCAAAACTAGCCTATCTTTTACCTGGAACTCCAGCAGCTTCACAGAGCCCATTCCCAGGGTAGAATATCACCAAAGAAACCGCTAGTTCTGGCAGGGAATGATCATAGCCCATTCCTTTGAAATAACCTCAAACTCTGTCATCCCCATCAGTCATCCTAATGGATAGTAAAGATTTAAAACAAAACAAAGGGGATTATGGGCATATTTTCAGACCTGCCAAATAGAGAGGTAAGGATAGCCAAAGAGCCCTTGGGACAGGATAAGGAAAACAGTGTTTAATGAAGAAGAATATTCATGTCAGGAATTTGGACATTGCAAAAGTAGGTCAAGACCTAATTATAAAGGACCTTGAGACCTTAGAAATGAAAGCTCAGAGTTTCTCCTCTTGACATGGGAAATGAGTAAAAGATTTGTGAGCTAGAAGGGGGATAAAATATTAAAAGATACATTTTGGAAAGACCTCTCCGGCTGGCAGTGAGTAGGGTGGACTACAGTGAATAGGAAGACTCAGGAGCAGAGAAGAGAAGGTGGGTTCATGTTACTGCCATGGGTCATGCACGAGGGCCTGGATTTCATGGTACCCTGAGGCTAGAAACAGGAGGTATCATTCTTAAACTAAAATCACATGGGTGTTCTTTTATTTTTTATTTTTTTCACTTTTTATTATGGAAAGGATTCAGTCACACATAACGTAGAGAAAATACTATAATGACGTCACAGTAACTAATATTGAACTTCAGCAATTATCAATATTTTGCTGATCTTGTTTTATTTATCTCCCCCTACAACCAATTTTATATGTTTAATTATACCTTTTTCTTTTGGAATAATTACAGACATAGAAAAATTGCATGAATTATACCAAAAATTCTCATATACTTTTAACCAAATTTCCCAAATGTTAAAATTTTGCCACATTTGTTTTTTTTCTTTTTTTTTTTTTTTTTTTTTTTTTTTTTTTTTTTTTTTTTGTCTTTCTCTCTTCTCTGCTCTTGGTCCCTTTCACTCTCTGTCATACGATGCTCCGTTTGTCTCATATTTGGTCAGTGGCGCCCCCTGCAAGCTGGATCCTAGATCCTCATGACATTTCTCCAGCATTCTTTGAGCATTGATTCTTTTTTTGACACAATACAATGTTCCAGGCTCATGTTGTACTTTCCATGCCACAAGCCCAGAATCGAATACTTCTTCAAGGATTCTGTTCCTTTCAGTGAAGAATGATATTTAGAAACCAAAATAGGAGCATTAGAGGTGTGTGTGTGTGTGTGTGTGTGTGTGTGTGTGTGTATTTCATTTCTTTTGCTGCTAGGATCTCTCATCAGACATATCTAGGAAAAAATATATATACATCTGTATCTAAATATATGTGTATCTATTTCTGAATGTAAAATTATGAGTTCAGACTGATACCTCCAATTCCAGTCCAATACCACAGGATTCATTCCATCCTCACTCCCTTTGTAATTTCCTTTTCCAACAATGAGAAACCTGACTCTTATCTGCAATATAAGTAAAATCATGATTATTATGGCTTACCCCTATGACTTTTTATAGAATGATCCTGAATTTACACGTAGCTTGCTCTTTTTGACCTGCTAGACTTCATCTCAGTGGGGAAGAGGAGGGAAAAACATGCCCACAACAAGCAACAGTTTGGCATATACATTCCTCTACGTTTCTAAACATGAGGCAAATACAGGGTGAAATGTTTCCAGGGCAGTTAAGGACTAGAAACCTCACATCTGTCCTTGGATGGGAGTTTATTTTCTCAGACTGAGTCTGGGTTTGACATTCCAGCTGCTCGCCCTTCCACGGCAAGTGGATATGAAGAAGTCTGCCACCAGCCGCTGATGGAGAAAACAGCTGCCTTCTTAGGGGGTAAGTCACAGAGGTGGTTGGATGTCCTCTCCACTGCCTCCTTCTTCTCCCCCTCCTGCAAATATAACATGCGCACATCCTCACACAGATGAAGGGAAAAGGACTTTTGTTTGTTGCTAGGAAATCCTGTTGGGAGCAAGGCAATCTCCCTTAAATAAATTATTTAGCCAAAGTTTTCCCTTAGATGATGGCTTTGCAGGAACATCAATTCAAGCATGATTATTTTGACTATTTGTGAATTGTTGCCTATGTGGATTTATTCAACTTCCTGAGAAGTTGGATGAGAAAACACATGATCTTCATGAGCTGACCACCACTTTATTTCAGCCTGCTTACCTATAGAGGCTTATTTCCATTCATTAAACAGTGATAATTGAGTATTTTCTGTGTGTCAGACACTGTGTTAAAGAGACTTAAAGAGTCCATGGTCTAGTCACCAGGAACAGAAGTAAGACCTCTTTCCCCTAGGGAGAAAACCATTTCTGGTGACCTTAAAACAAGCACCTGAAATGGCATGTTTTGGATGCTGTTTAGCAGTTTTCCCTAATCTTCAACACCTTTTATGATGCCTCAAGTTCTACCATTAGTGCTTCTTTTGATTCCTTCCTAAAGGCTTTGCCTTCTTATAGAATTTCTTATTATAATATAAGCACTTCCTCTAGCAGGATCTTTGTCTTAAACCATTATACAGATGATATATTAATGGTATTACTTAGCAGTTAACCTGGATCAAGGTCTTAGGAGTAGGAACTCATAAGAAAGAAGGGAGGCCAATTGGAAGATGAGGGCAGAGGATCCTACCTGACACCATAGCCAGTTTAATAATTTTCTGTCTGCAAGACCCCAAGTTAACTGAGAATAGTTGATACTTTTTAAAATATGTTCTGTATCCCAAAATATGTGCTTTGTCTTGCCACTCCATGAAAAAAAAGGAATGTGAGCAGTCTAGTCAGCTGCTGCAAAATGAAGACAGCTCCCAAACTTAGATCCACCTAATCTCCCACACATAATTTAAACGGGATTGATTTTCTTATACTTTTATACCTACAAAATCTTTTACAATAAACTTACATCATTCTCTTTTCATAATAGAATGAGAGGAACTGCCCAAAGTAGGGACCCCTACTGCCAAAATGTATGTTGGTTAGGATTCTTGACTGAAATGACATAAACACAGTGCAGCTAGCTTAAGGGAAATGTGTTAACTCATGGAACTGAAAAAGATACCTGGGTAGCTCTGGTTGGAGCTTCTTAGTTCTCTCAGTTTTCTGTGTGTCTTGTAAGCAGTGATAATGGTTGCCTTTATGCTGACCTTTTCAGGAATGTATATAGTGAACAGCTGAGGTCTCACTCTGGAACAAAGGGCAAGCATGACTATTGCCCATTATAAAGGATCTGAGTTCCCTGAGCTCAGGGTTTCTTTTCTGTAACGCAACTCATTGTGTGTATAGGTGTCACTTGGTGCTCTTTATATTATAATCTGAGACCTAGTCCTTGAGGAATGGGCACAAGTAAATGCTGATACTCTGGCTACTATTTTGGGGTGAGTACTAAAATCATTTGTCTCTGAACCAAGAGTTTCATGTCTTCTACTTATCATTCATTAAACTAACAGGCCAATTTTTTAGCTTGCAAGTAAGATAAAATCTCAGACTCTTCACAGTTGTTGTTAACTCAAGGGATCAAAGAAAAGGCTAACTACTGGAATCAGGGTCTCATATTTATCCCCTCCAGGGCCATCTTTCTCTCCATATCTTCATGGGCTGAATGTTTATATCCCCTCAAAATCTGTATGTTGACACCTAATCTCCAATGGGAAGGGATTTGGAGGAGGGGCCTTTGGGAGGTGATTAGATCATGAGGGCAGAGCCCTCATGAATGATATACGTATCCTTGTAAAAGAGGCCCAAGAATCTTCTCATCACTTTGACCATGTCTTTGACCATGTGAGGACAGTGAAAAGATGGCTGTCCATGAACCAGGAAGCAGGTAGGTTCTCACCAGACACTATGCTGGCACCTTGATTATGTACTTCCCAGCCTCCAAATGTGTGAGAAATAAATTTTGTGAGAAATAATTTTCTTATAAACAAGGCACCTGGTCTATGGTATTCTGGCATACCATCCCAAATTGAATAAGGCAATACCTCATCCATTTCTGCCTATTCCTATCCAACTCCATTCTGTAGACAGAGAAAAAATATCTCTGTCCCAAATATCGGTTCTCTCAGCTCCATAGCCCAGGGCTATTGACTTTGAATATCTGCATATTGTTCCCAGGGAAGAACTGTGATTGGCTTAATTTGTGGCACATTCCCCTGAACAAATATTTATTTGACAGGCATACCCATGATATACTCCATAAGAATATGTTTCTGAAAACGGTGTCATCAAATATGAAAACTCTTATGAATATATTCTTTTGATATGTACAAATAATGAAAATACTCATACAAATTATTCTCATTCAAACTTTACTTTTTAAATATGTATTTGTATGCCCCTCAATTTCCCCCTCTGTTCACCCTCAGTATTTAGTTATAACAGATACCTGGCAGCAGAAACCAGAGCAGCTGTCCTCAAATGGCAGGAAAGTAAAATAAAACTGACTGGCTTCAATTAAATAGTTACAGGAAAAAGAAATTGAGTGATATACTCTGCAAAGGTGATCATTCAACAAGTTGGTTTTAGGCAAAACCACCTAGAGCTTTTCTTCTAGGGTCTGCTTTGATGCCCACTCATATTCACACTTCTTTCACTCCTTCATTTCTATATACGTCTCTCTCCCTGATAAACTCGAGAGCATAGAGACCACTCCATATGCTTCACATATAGTAAGTACTTGCTAGATACAGAGTTTGTTAATATTCACAAATGAGAAGCTGGCCAGGTTCTTCTGGGTATTAGCAGGATGCTTGCAAAGGCAACATGGTAAGACAGAAAGATTCCCCAAATTCTGATACATATTATTCCAAATATATTTTTGTGGCTAGATAAAGAATTACATAAGTTCCAAAGATTTGAATAGACTTTATTTTCCTGTTTATTAATTCCCAGTTTTCATTTCTCAAAACACAGCTCATTTAAACCAGTTAGAATAAAGTTTCCTATTAAATTTCCTGAAGATCATTGAGATCTCATTAAAATAAGCACTACAACCTCTGTTTGGAAACATTCTGCTATGCCAAATTTTTTTTTTTCAAATCCTTAGTTCAAATACTGAAACTCTTAATGAGTCTTTGTTTAATTTTGATGGTAATACTAAGAGGGTGGTTATAGCTTGGCATTTTTATCTGGTTCCTCATACTTATTACTGCCCTTTTCTCTTTGTTAAGAGAGAATAGAGGCCAAGGTCCTGAGATGAAGCCTCAGGACAGAGAAGAAGCCAGTTTGGCTTCTACATGATCAATGAATCATGGTAGTCATAGATCTCCTGGGACTCAAGACCACTGGCAAGCCAGCTGAGGAAAATAGCCTCAGCTTCTGTAGCCTCTAGAGCCAGCCAACAGGATAATGATGGATTAATTTCATTGGCCTTGGTCTGTTTTTCTTTAGTGGATTCCTGCATGATACATATACGTACCCATATACACATACACACACATATATACACACATATAGATACATATATATACATATGTATACACATATTTACATATGTGCACATACAAATATATACATGTATACGTCCTTAAACCTATTTTTAAAAGATGATGAAGCTGTGATGATTTTATATGTGATGAGGATACTAGAGTGATGAGGTTACTAGAGTGGCCTTGGGCAATAATATGTGTCACGTTGAATATCTCCTAACTACTGGGAACCCCAGACTTCCTTGTAACTTACATAGCTCTAATAATGTGATCTTTTTTGAGGAGTATTATCTGACACATTGGGATGATCATGCATTATGTTAAATCAGCCTTATAGACCCCAGTTTCTGGAGCACTTAGATTTGATTCCAAGGATAACTTCTACATGTAATCCAAACCACATTTCCTCACAATATAAAGTCTAGTACGTGGTGTAGTGCAGGGTAATCCAGAGGGAATCTCCTGAATATCTCATACAAACATCTGAAATGCTTCCATTAATGACACACCCTTCCATGGAAGTATTTTGACTGTTCTTACTGACAGTGAAAGTAAGACTCTGTTTAGGCTACAAGGCTTTTATATCACCCCGATGAACATTAGCCAAGAAGTCAATGTGTCTTATCTTCACAGATTTACATTTAAGAGCCTGACCATGTGAGATGTTAAAATTCTGAAGGCCTGTGCAAAAGGCTATGTTATTTTTTTTACCATTGTAACTACTCACATGGAATATTTTGCTGATAGTACAAATTGAATATTTAATTGTGGAGTAAACAAATTGCTTCCTGATAGTTCTAATCTGGGGATAGTTTTTGATCAAAGCAAATACAATCTTTTCATTGAACAGTGAAACAAAAATTTATTAGCAGATATCATATATCTCAAGAACTATAGTTTACAAATATGAGAGATAGACTTTAGAAGCACTAAAAATAAGCCTCACAGAGTCTTTAAAAAAATACTAACAATAAAAACTCATCCATCTGGTTGGAGGTAAAACATTCAGAAAGGAGAAGAAATTCAAAGAAAAAAATAAAGAGAAGGAAAAATTCAGTGCTTATAATCAATTATGAGAGATGGTTTTTAAATGCTCATCCAGTTAGTTAAATCAAATATTTTTAAAATTTACATAGTAGAAAATATTACCAAGTAAAGGTAATTAATAAAAGATGGACCCAATCTAATAATAAATCCAAAGGTTTGCAGAGTGTGCACAAAAAAGAAAACTAACATATGGTATTACTCCTACTTCTAAAGATTATATATAGAGTCTATGCATTAACTTCCTTACAGTCTAAATTAATCTGAACAACTGATGAATATTCTCGGTACATGTTTATGAATGAAAACAGAGGTGAGAAGAGAATGTTTGGCCAGGCAATCTAAGACTCACTGTATTTAGCTACTACAAAGTGTATCATGGGTCTTTATTCCCTTGATAAACTTGAGCTGAACTTTGATAAGACCTTAATACTTTCATAGGCTGAGTATCTGTGACCTAGGAAGTAAAGGTTATTTCTTCCCTAATATAGATTAATAAATGGATAAATAAAAAAGGAAATTAGTGAAGAATGCCTATCTGGTTGTACAGAATTCCTTAAAATACATAATCCCAATTCAGTAAAATTGATATACATCAGTTACGTTTTACTTATGCATCCTCTTAAACTTGTCATTTTCATGTTCTCTTTTCTTCTGAAATTGACCTTTCTAGGTATCTTTAAATTGTTAATGCTATTAGGTGGGAGTAGAGGTAAAATTGTAGGGGAGTCCTCTGGAAGACTGAAAAAACCCACAGTATTTTCCTCCGAAGGTAAAAACTCTCTATTCCTTGATTGCATTTAGAATTCTGTGGCAGTTAGCATGTTTGACAGACAGTGGCTGCAGCACAGTGGGTGAAATGACCCGTCTGTTCCAAAACAAAGGTTCTTAGCCCATATGGTGGCAGAGACATAACAGTGTTAAATCTAGCAGGCCACTGGAACTATCTCTTGAGTGGCCTATGTAGGAAGGTGGATTTTCCCACAGGCTTCTGCGATTCTGACATCTTCCTGGGTCTGCTTTACAGAGATAGAACGGCCCATCAGATAGCATTGCCTTGCTAGGCCAACTCAGCCTTCTGCAGTGGAAGTTTTATAACTAGTGACCTTTTTTTCTTATGAGAAGTAGAAACCTAAAACTCAGAGTTGCATCCAGGCCTTGGGTGTGTTTTTCTGGGGCAGCCTTCTCTAGGCACACGTGTGTGTACCATTCACACCTGCACATCACTGCATTGCCCAGTTCTAAGAATAGGAAGCCAAACGCCACATGAACACTGGGCAGGGAAATAAGGCAGGGAGAACAGACAAGCCCTGGCGAGGTGTCTCTAATGCCAGGGCACACATGGTGCCCTGGGCTGTCCAAAGGAGGTGTGACACTGTTTACCAGGGAGAGTGGCTGCTGCAGCCTGGCTCCCTACGCCCTGTCTGGCCTATGAAATTTGATCTAAATCACAGGAGTCAAAAACATATTACTCTGACCACAATTCACATTCCGTAGGAGGAGACAGGATTAGAACATTTCTATTCTTGCCCAACGCTGCTAAATTTAAAGCCAATGTAACTGTTAACTGCAGTCTTCCTTCAAAAGACCAAAAGCAAGCATCATTTGTTGGTGACAGAATGCTCTGAAATATTACCATAAGCTGTGTGGTTGGGCAAAGGAAGATGAGAGGTCACAAACAGTCATAAACTCATAGCCAAAGCTGCCAGCAATGGCACTTATAGTGAACACCTCCACTTATGACTTCATTCATACCCCCGTCCACTCATTTATTCATGTTTATTTCTTTATTCGTGTATTTCTTTTTTAAACAGTCATTTATGACGTTTCTGTTATGTGTAGAACATAGAGGTTAACAGTCTCAGCCCTTGAAAGGCTTATAAAGACAGACACACACTTGAAGAGTAATGATTCTTCATCAAATTAAGTCTGGTATGCTAATGGCTTCCCTCTATTTCACTTCTATGCGCTTATTCAGTTACTCTCAGGTCTAGAGTCTTTCATTTCTTTTTCACTTAAGAATCTTTCTTAGGGTTCTTGGGTGACTCATTCAGTTAAGCATCCAACTCTTGGTGTCTACTCAGGTCATGATCTCACAGTTCGTGAGTTTGAGCCCCCTAACCAGGCTCTGTGTTGACAATTAGGAGCCTGCTGGATTCTCTCTCCTTCTCTCCCTACACATCTTGTGCTCTTGCTCTCTCAAAATAAATAAACTTAAAAAAAAATCTTATAATTTGAAACGTAGCTCAAAAGTACTTGTTTAGTTTTCCTCCTTCAGGAACCCCATCTAGACTTGCGAGGCAGAACTAGGAAGCATTTCATAGCAAAGTTTACAATTACTTTCCTTTTCAGCCTTCTCCAATCCCCACCCTATCCCCCTTTACCATTTTTTAGCCAGCTTTTTTCTATTTCCAGTCATTTTTTAGGTTATGTTTAATTTAGTGAGGGCATCAGCACCTTGACTAGTTTTCCCAACTCTCTCATACCATTTGGGACTTTCAGTGCCTTAAATCTGCTATCAAGCAGTTGGGGGACCTATTTCCATTTATCTGGCCAGATCTCTGTGATGGACATCTAAGAGGGAATCACCAATTCTGCTAGTCAGTGTGAGGCCATTAAAGAATCCTGGAGAGAAACAGGGACAGGAATTATAGCTATTAAGGACTATCTTTGGACTTAATTTTTATTTCTGCTGGTTCACCAGTCTGAAGGAACTAAATTCTGGGGATTATTTTCCTACCCCCACTTAAAATAGTATTATACATTATTATTTTACATAGGCTGAGACACCAGACTCTGTGTCTAAGGAATGGCCCTGAATTTACTGCTCATCCTGTACCTGAATAATTTGCCATGAAAGCAGGACCCCAAGAGTCATATTCCCTACCTCTTTCCTCTACCCTTACTGTAGCTGACTTATTGAAGACTAGTAAAATTTTCTGCCTATAACATATTGTGGCTTCCTCCCTTTCCTGTACCCAAAATTGCTGTATAGTGGGTTAAGATTTGGGGTAAAGCACCTCTTGGGCATGTAGTATTGAAAGCTCTTTGCTCATTTCTGTGTACCCTTATTTCCCCATAGAAAATAAGGGCAAATCATCAGGGAAGAGGGGTGAAACACTGAAGAATTAGACTCATGATTGAAGTGTGGAGAGGGTTACAGCTTGAGGAAATGCTGAGAAATTACCTCTTAGAATAGAATCCTAGGATGGACTAAATATTATTTACACAGAAATTAAAAAAAAAAACTGAAGGAAAGAATTTGAGTTACTTGGAGTTGAGTTGTCAGTGAAGAATTCAGCAATTCTACACTGTAGTGACCTGTACCAGGAAGGAACAAGTCTCTGGCCTGGTCCCTGCATCCCCAGGCACAGGTTCTGGACTGGCCGTGAAACAAGAGACTAAGCTCCCAGCACATTGAAATTGCATCAACTGAAATGTTATTTTCTTTCCATGGAAAAATTATAGCAAAGAGATTAAGATATGATTTAGTACATTTCAAAGGAAAATAAACATTTATTGCAATAAATAACCATAAAATAGGTCTAATAATACTGTAAAAATACTCTCATGAATTGGGAAAATAGTGAAACCTCTTTTTCACAGTGCTTAAATTTTCACAGAGCATTAAATTAATGACATGAAATTTTGACTGCTAATTATAGGTCTGGGTTGCCTCACTGCATGACCCCATGGCTCAGCCCCTACTTCTCTGTCCCCGTGTCTTTCTCTGCACAGTGGAGCACTTCTCTCCTTTCTCAGCATTTTCTGAAATAAGTAAAACAATGCAAAGGCTTTATCCCTTAGAAGACACGATGCTAACAATTACAAGTTCTACTTTCATACACACTTCCTTCTGAATAATCCTACACCCATTGTAACTCCACAGAACAGGCACATACAATAAACAAGAAGGTGCAACAGACTAAAGTTGCAGAGAGACAAGTATTGGAGTTGGAGACAAGACTCGGTATCTTGTTCACCAAATCACTTTTTTTAACAATGCCATGCTTCATTAAGTTGAGATAAGCACATAAGAGTTTCATAAGATACAAAAGGTAGCCATGAATATCTTTCTTTTTGACTCCTTGGCAACACTGCCCACTCCTCAACTCAGATCTTCTCCTTGTGGTGCTTTCCCCATGGATCTGATATACTTCACCATTATCAACTTGTGCTTGTTCACATGTTACCAGTCATCATTTCTGGCTGCACTGTCAAAAGCTTTGCCTGGAGGGCTTTTGATAAATGCCATTTCCCAGGGTCCACCCCTAAAGTCCTGGCTGCATTGGTCCTGGGTGGGACTGAGCCACCCTTGACTTTAAAAGGCTCACCAGGTAATTCTAATGGGCAGACTGGCTGGGAAGCAAACTTTGAGTCATTGACCCAGAGAGGGGCTTTCACTTATGGATAAAGAGAGCTAAAAGACAATTACTGATGCCCTAAATATATACCTTGCCAAAGTAATGGCCTGTGTGCAGGAGAGGCATAGTTGTGTCCCTGATGGCCCAAGGTGTATCCCAATGTGTTATCAAAATACGTTAGTTGCAAGTGAAATTCTGCATTTAATTCTGCTTTTGTGTAGGTTGACCATATAATTTATTGTTCAACTAGTGAATTATGAGGATGTATTTGAGAGTGAATTATGCTGGAACAACCAGGCAACCTGGAACATATAAGCCACCCAAATTATGGGAGACTTTTATAATTCGGAAATACTTAACAGACTTTTGGGATACAACTTACTGGTTTTGAACAGATTAATTTTCTTATTTATAAAATTGACATGGTAATACCTGACAAGTTGGAAGAGAGTTTAAATGTGGACGTTTATAAGTTCTGTATATAAAGTTTATGTATTACTATTTGATCCAAAATACTTGCCATCATAGAGGTTGAGATACAAGAAAGTGTTAAAGGAGAAGAATTAACAAGTGTTACTCAGCATTTCCTTTTTTTCTTTAGATCCCACAGTGAATTTGGAAGTCAAGTGAGCTAAAGGAAGGAATTCACAGATCTCTATCAAAAGCACCTCCATGGTCTATCCTGTGAGGTGTTACCCATCTAACCTATCAGGTGTCTTTTTCTAAACATTCTGCTCAAATATTTCTTAAGGCACCAAGGAGAATTTATAGTTGCAGTATTATGGTTGCAAGGGGCTTTCATAACTGTAACCAATACCAAATATCTATATTATGTTTCACAAATTAAATGACATGTAGTAGCTTAGTGAAGGCATGGCTTTTAGAGATGCCCACCACTGCTGGCTTTATTTCCTTGGTAGTTTCTTCACTTTGCTCATGGGTAAATGAGGATAGCGCTGCTCTTGTCCTTAGGTTATCTAAAGATTGAGGTGGAAATATTAGTGTCTAGCACATGGAATGTACAGCACAAATGGTGGCTCTTGCTATTATCATCATTATCAGTGTTGACTCCTGATACTCCCAGCAATCCATGAAGGGAAAGAGCAAGTCGTGACAGGAACACCTGTAGTGAGGATCAGGGGAAGAGGAGAAGAGAAAGGATAATCATTCCTATTTTGCCAATGTGGATGGATCCAAAGCTCTGATTTATTAGTGCAGTTCAGAAAATAAGTCTGATGATTCAGGGTTAGGCAGACTCTTACTTCTCATCAGTCTTGAAGCCATGGGGCATGGTTTACACAAGGCTGGCCAGAGGATCTCCTTTATCTGAAAGCCCCAGGTTGATGGCATAGCATTGCAGCTATCACACAGAGCCACAGCTTTGTGCATGATGAGTACCACAACTCTCCCGTCTGCCACCCTGTCCCCTGGAATCATTTTCCTAACCTCCCCAACCATGCACATTCCACTTCCATGTGGTACAATTCTTAGCATTTAGCAAGAAAGTGGAATATATCCCAACACATTTAAATAATTTATTTGCAGTGCTAAAATGTTTTTGTCGCCTGAGCCCAGATTAGATTGAGATTTTTCTTTTTTTCCAATACAAGAGAAGTAATTGAGAGAAGTGGCTAAGTGTTATTGCAGGCACAATGAAGTCATTAAACTGGCACACAAAAATGCAGTGATAGACGCAGATGGAAGGGGATGAATGAACGTCAGGAAAAGACATCAGAGGCTTCCACAATGAGATCAGAAAGGACCAAGGAAGAAGTGCCCCTTCTCTACCCTATCCCAGGGGCATGAGGCAGACAGGAGGAGTGCCACTGAGTTTATGCCATCTACATTTCTTATGGACTTTGATGTACTCCTTGCAAAAAAGGAGATATCCTTCATGTTGGGAATCACTGGGTTGGCAGGTGTTACCCATCTACCTGGTTCATAGGTTTCTGTATCTAAGTCACAAAGGGTTAGTAGGTTTGCCACCCATAAGAAGTCTGTCACCATGAGTCTGAGAGGAACAAATTACTATGTTCTTCTAAAGAATCCTTTATTCTTAACTAAATTTGAAATTGAAAATCTCAAAATAAACATGAAATTAGTCTCCTGTGTGGCACAATGCCCTATAATTTTCAGCTCACTGGGATCTATAAATTTAAGCTTTTGAATTCACAGAAAACATTCAGATGCATAAATGAGTTCAGTTTCTCTGAGACCTGGCTATAAGGTTAGGTACCTAATCTGAACCTACTGCTGAGGACTTCTGTTGGGAGAAAGTTGGGTGCCATGTTTTCTCACACTGTCAATTTATGCCTTCTTCAGGGACAATTCAGTGTAACTCTATTGGTCGACCTCTTGTTCTAGATATCCATAGAATATCATTACATGCTAAGATTCTGGTTTCAAACCAGAAGCATGTGGGCACATGTTTGAAATAAATTCACAATGAAGAAAGGCCTACTACCTTCATACATGTCTCTGCTCCTGAACCCAACATCCATTTCTCCTTTACTCATTATTTTCATGTCTTTAGTTGTTTGAAAGCTGTATACATTGGGGAATTTGAATCTCACTCTTTATGTTAGAATACTCTTTTGATAAAGAATTAGGGTGGGAAAAGCCAATTAACCAACCAGGTTGGTGGGATTCAGCCAAATAGAGCTGCCAACAAAATACTGAGATCCATGGAAAGAGAAACCATAGAGTTGGAGCCATGACCTCTCTAGGTCATTTATAATCAAAACATGAAGTTAGCAGAGACTAGGATTGAGTTATCATGCTTCTCTCCTCTCATCGTCCCTCCTCTTTCCCTATCCCTTCCCCCTTTCCTGTCCCTGCACACCACAACATTCACACACACACTTCAGAACTGGATGAAAGCCTAATGGTAATTCCATACCAACTTTTAATCTGTCCAAATTACCAGGTTCCCACTGCCATATGCCAAGGTACCAGTGAGCTTTCTGGTGCCACCCAGCAATTCAGAGTGGTTATGACTGTAAGATGATAGCTGTGCCCTTGTTGCAGTTTGCTTTATGAACTCCCCTGGCTTATGGCTTTTTAACTTTGCAATAATGAGCCCCTTTGTGCTGAAATGGAGGCCAAGGAATGGAGAAGGGATTCCAGTTTAAATGGGAAAAGGAGAAGAAAATAAAACACCCATTTTCAAATCATAAGGCAGGAAAAAACAAGGGCAGTAACCGGTTGTTAAAAACATTGTCTTTATAAGACGATGGCAACTAAAAAATCACTTTATATATAAAAGATACCTACATTCATTGATTGAAGACTAAATAAAAAATAGAGCATGCATTTATGGGAGATTTTTGTTTGTTTTACTTTTTAGTTACAAATACATTCTTCATAAAGTTTTCTTTGACTAGTCATTTTCTACTTTGACTATTGAAAGATTCTCCTACAAACTCAAAGTATGAATTGGCTGAATTAAACAAATAGGATAGAGAAAAACTCTTCCACCACCATATGTACTAGGAATAGAGCAGTGATGAAAAAGAATAAAACTCTCAGCCTTTTTTTTGAATGGAAATAGAGACAGATAATAAAGAAAATAACACTTACAATATATCATATGTTTTATGGTGATTGGTTAAGGGAAAAATAAAATAAGGAAGGGCTCTGGTGATGTTGTGTGCATTTGCCCACTTCAATAGAGTAGTCAGGGGCCACCTCCCTGAGAAAGTGGTCCCATTGCTCCACCTTGTCAGAAGACAGGTGATATCCCCATGTTTGTTGTTTTTTGAGGTCTCAAGTGACCCTCAAACAACTTTCGACCAGATGTTGAACCCCAGATCAAGGAACAGTGTTCTTACTTGACATGTTCTGTGTTCAGTGTGGCAGGAAATGTGAGGAAAACAAAGAATTAACAAAAATAAAAGATAATTAACTTTTTTTACCATTTTGAATAGATTCCACCATCTTGGTAGAAATAAACTATATTAATCATTGTTTATGTTAAAAAATCAACACAAATCATGCTATAAAAGAGCTGTTTGCCATAGGCCAGGTAGTCAGAAAGGCTTTATCTTAGTAGCTTGCTTATTATCTGAGCTATGAAAGAAATGATATGGGTAACAAGAAAAGGACATTGGAGGGGAGGGGAGCAACAAGGCTTCTGCTGTCTCCAATTTCTCAACAGAGTTTCTAAATAATCTATGAGTTAATGCATTTGGAGCTTCAAGATAATTTCCAACTTTTTTCCCAAGGCTCTCTCCTGCCAGCATATGTTGTCTTCTTTTCTCATGCCTAATTTTCTCTTTGGTGGTTTGGATTATTCTGAGTTCAGTGTTCAAGACCATGTTCTGTTCAATTTTATTTTTCCTCAGTCCTTCATGAGCACTAGGCTCTGTTTAGGCAACCAAAAAGATGTACAAAACAAAGACCCTCCTCTCAGGGAACTACTGAACTGATAAGTGACCTAATAACTATACAATTATGGCAGATAATGCTCACCCTTTATCAGAATCCACACTTCTTTGATTTGTTCACTAGGCATATGATCATCCAGAAAAAAGCAACATTTCCTTTGTAGGTAAAGATAGCCTCACTTCTGGCCAATGAGTGGTAAAAAGAAGGGATAGAACCCTTTCTTTAAAATCTATTTATGGTTGATTTATGCTTATGACTACTACAGAACCAGTATACTTACATGAAAAACTAGAAAACTGGATAAAATATATGAAACAACTCTTTCAGATATTAAGACAATAGGCAGAGCAAGACTGTGATCATTGAGAAAAGGGAAACTGAGGTGAAGCCTGCTATTGGCCTTGCTTTCTGCCTACCGAAGATGGCCTGAGGGAGAAGATCCCCAGCAAGTTCATGTCAGTTTTCTGGAATGAAAGGCAAACACTGGATTTGGGGAAGGCTGAAGCAGAAAGAATTTGTAGGACATAGTATTGGAGAGGAGCAATCTATGAAAAGAAACATTCATAGAAATCCCTTTATGCATGTATAAAGTGAAACTCAACAAAAAGCAACTGCTGGGAAAAAAATACCAAGGAACTGTAGAGCTTTAACTAAAATGAGAGATATTCAAACTCTTTTCAGCTAGAGTGGAGAAACCTCTTTCAACCCTCAGGAGATTCAATAAAAAGCCTAGAAGGGCCATGACTTTGTACTATGGCTGAATTAGTCCTAGGGTAAAGGCTACTCTACACCAGTCCTAACAAAGCTTACAAACAATAAAGTTTAAAACCAAACTTGTATCTTAATTACCTAACAGGAACTACTTCATCAGCCTTTAAAGGAAGAAAACATAGTAAATACTCAATATTGTAACATAATATGATATTCAATAAAAATTTGCCAGATAAGCAAAGAAACAGCCACTTGTTACCACAAAATAGGATAAAATACAAGCAGAATCAGAAATGACAATGATGATGAAATTAAAAGAGAATGATTTTAAATCAGCCATTACACATGATCAATAGTTCCTAAAAGAACATGATCACAGTAAAGAAATAAGCCAATAATAAAAAAGAACTTCTAGAGATGAAAAATAAAATATCTGAAATAAAAATGTATTTAATAGAATTAATAATTTTAATAATGATTATAAAGAATTTATAATAAATATTTTTTCAGGTAACAAAGTCCATTTTGTTTTATTTCTAACCCAAATATTGCAAATACATGAAAATTGCCAGTGCAAAGGTAAACACATCCAGATTTATTTGTGCAACGCTAAGGAAATTTGAGTTTGATTTCCATTTTGTAAAATTTTGTTATGGGATCTGGCTTTGTTGTATAACTGACATGGGTCATTGAAACTTGATTATTCCACCCACATGTAATTTTCTGTCCCAATGAAATAGGAAATTTAGGGTTTTAACACACATACATAACGATGTTAATATTGCTTTACATTTTAGTAGGAATGCATTTGTCCCACAGCTTGGGCAGAGGACAGCGAAGTTATAGGACAGGGAGGGACCACATGCTCTGAAAGGGAACAACAGACAAGAGAGGGTTGCACAACAACTATATGGGGACCCTGCGTGTTTTTGTGCATGAGGATAAGGAAGGTACTTCAGAAGAAATACTACAGAAGAAAAGATAGTGAATATGAAGAAAAAGCAATAGAAATTCTCTAAGCTGAAGTATAAATAGAAAAAAACTAAAGCAAAATTTAAGAGACTCAGTGACTTGGGATAGCACAAGAATCTAACATATGAGAGACTGTTTTCCCAAAAGGAGTGGAAAGAAAGGTACATAAAATTTTTTGAGTAAATACCAAAAAATTTATCAACTTAATTTTAGTTTCTGATTGTTTGCTAATAGTATGTAGAAATGTAGTTTATTTCTGTATACTAACCTTTATCTTAGCCCTAAAAGCTTTATTTAAAATAAATTCCAGGGGCACCTGGGTGGCTTGGTCGGTTGAGCGTCCGACTTCAGCTCAGGTCATGGTCTCACGGTCTGTGAGTTCGAGCCCCGAGTCGGGCTCTGTGCTGACAGCTCAGAGCCTGGAGCCTGTTTCAGATTCTGTGTCTCCCTCTCTCTTTGCCTCTCCCCTGTTCATGCTCTGTCTCTCTCTGTTTCAAAAATAAATAAACGTTAAAAAAATATTTTAAATAAAATAAAATAAATTCCAGGGGCACCTGGATGGGTAACCCTCCAACTCTTTATTTTGGCTCAGGCTGGTCATGATCTTATGGATCATAAGTTCAAGCCCGGTGACAGGCCCTGTGTTGACAGTGCAGAGCCTGCTTGGGATTCTCTGTCTCCTTCTCTCTCTGCTCTTCCCTCCCACTCATGCTCTGTCTCTCTCTAAAAATAAAAAAATAAACTTCAAAAATTAAAAAATTAAAAAGAAATAAAAATAAATTCCAAGTGGTTTTCTGTATAAATGGTCATCCTGTCTGAAAATAGAGATAACTTAATCTTTTACTTCCCAATGCCTTTTATTTTATTTTTCTTGCTTTATTACACTGGCTAGGGCCACCAGTACAATGTTGAATAAAAATGATGATAGTGAACATTCTTGCCTTTTTCCAGATTATAAGGGGATATATTCAGTCTCACATCATTGAGTATGATGCTAGCTATAGGTTTTTCACAGATGCCTTTTATCAGGTTGAGGAAGTTCCCTTCTCTTCCTAATTTGATCAGAATTTTATTGAAAAGGGTGTTGAATTTTATCAAATTATATTTTGAGATGTTGTTCTCTTTCCATTTTACTCCATTAATGTGAGCCAGGGTTGAGGTGATTAACTGCAGACAAGCACAAGGGAATTTTCTGGGTTGATAAAAAATTTCCAGATTTTGATTATGTTACTGATCACAATTTGTCAAAATTCATCTAACTGTAAACTTAGAAAGTGTGTGTTGTCTCTATAAACTCTACACAGTTTACTTTAAAATACATCTGGAATACATTCTTTTCCTCTTATTTTGTTGTATCTTCCTCCACCCTGTTGCCTAGAATTCATGTGTAATGACTAAAGCTCTGGCTGCCATCTTGTACTATGAGGACGAGAGTCATTCCTGCAAGCACTCTAAGTTTTTGAGGTCTCTGAGGAGTTAAGTTGCCAATCTAGCCCTACACTGCCCACTGAATTTTTACAAGAGAAAAGTGAACTTCAAAATTTTAAGTCCCTGTTATATTTTGTCAAACTTGATTCTAAATAATATAATAAGTGAGTAGAATAGAGTACTATCAGAATGTGATGCAGAGGAAATGCAGTAAAGGACATTCAGTAAAGTTCACACTGAGTGGGATTTCAGTAAAGACTTCATTGTAGTGAGAAGGAGAGAGTGGCATTGGAAGTGAACCTTAGGAGTGAATATGATCCCAACAGATAAATGTGGTAGAGTGCATTCCAGGCAAAAGACTGTTATGAAAAGAGGTACATAGATAGAGAGATGGAAGCATTTAGGCAACATAGGAAACATGGCAGAACAATAAGACAGAGGGCTAAATAGTTCCACTGGAGTGTTCTGGAGGACCTTGATACCAGCATGCAGAGTCTGAAGGTTCTAAGCTATAAGAAATCAAGAAAAATTTCTGAGCAGTGCTTAATAGGATGGAAAATATAATTTTCAAAATTACATTATGACAACCCAGACAGAAGAAAATAAGCTAATGGAAAATGCAAAGTACATAAGAAGCAAGACCTTAAGTTTAGCTGAAACATTAGATGTATTAAGAGGACAAGGAGTAGGATAGACTAGACAACTTTGAATACTAGGCTTGATGTGAACTTAAGTCTTTTAGAAATATAAGTGATTATTTCTAACTTGAAATAAAATCATCTCACCTGTAAGATTACTTGGTAGTTGTATCTTAGAACGAAGAAGGCAATATGAACAATAATACAAGATAGAAATCTATTAACATAGTTCACACAGAGGAAATAAGGACCTGGATCAGGAAAGGAGGTAGGGCAATGGCCTTTAATGACTAAGTGAAGAAGATCTGAAGAATGATAACAGGTAGGGGACCCTGAGTAAGGGAGAAGTCAAGACTGGCTTTGAGGGTATAAGCCTGAGATTACCAGCTAACCAGGGATGATACAGCAGAGGTAGTGGCATCGGGGGTATAATTCCTTCACCAATCTTGGGATGTGACATGCCACTGTGGAGAAACTAAACTATTCTGCCTATGCTGAAGCATAGAAAGAGGGAGGTGGAAAAACTTGCAAATAAAGGAATGAAAGTAGAAAAGGAAAAATCCCGTGGTGTTAGATTGAATTAAAAGTATCAAGGTATACAAATAGATACAGATATAAATATTTCTCAGCTTTTTCAACCCAATGGTTCTCAATAGGAATGAGCATAGTAGCATCTAGATCCTAACATCTAAACACCATTTCATTTTTCTCTAAAAGGCAACTAGTGATTCTTGGAAAAATGCTGATGCTAGCCTTGGGAGAGAAAAAGTTTTAGGTGCTCTTGAAACTTCTTATTGTGCCAAAAATTAAGGGAGTGCTCAAAATCTGATAAGGCCATGTCAAAATGACACAGGAGTCAGCTTTAAGGGGCTTCCCTTTGGCCAAATTTGGATAATTTTGAGCATCAAAGTAGAAACTGTCAGTAATATAATTACAACAGATTAAGAAAATAAATTAATGAGTTGATACTTGTAAGAACAAATGAATGAATGAATGTGATGAACCAGAAGAGGATGACCTTTTTTTACAAAGGAGTGCCAATTAATAATGTAGATTTGACAGAATGTAAAAATCTTTATTTTGCAATCATCTTAGTCATAATTGATTCAGCAAAGAATCATCAGTGGATGCTAAAATCATTGGTTAAATGATGGTCAGGAAGCAGAATACTCTGTCTGTGATACACAGTCTCAGAGGATCACTTTAATTCACGGAAAGAAAAATAATTTTCTAAAAAAGAAACCTGGAGTCCACCAACTTAATCAACTGATTCAACTTAATATTACTAGTAAAGAAACAAACTGATATCACATGACTCATTTTAGAAATTACTGAGAGTACATTATCACCTATGTAGCATTTCTACCAAATGTGTTTAATCTAAACCCAGTCATGAGGAAACAACTATATAAATTCAAATTGAGGGACATCTGAAAAATAACTGTTCTGGACTTTCCAAAGCAAACAAATTTGATGAATCTAAATGAAAAGTATATGAATATTTATCGAACTGTAATTGTAACTTTTCTATTAGTTGGGGAACATAACACAGAATAAATTCTCAAAAAAATAAAAATAAAGGATCACTAGGCCCTGAGTTAAATGCCTACAGTATACTCATCTTAATCAAATGCATAATGTTTCATGCATCTCCTTTTCATACCCACCCCCCATTTTTAGGGGTGCTTATTTTCGTGTTTTCATTTGTGGTGCAGGTGGAAAATGTGTTTGACTGCTAAATGTTGAGTAAATGAGACAGACTTTACTGTAATTAATTAGAAAAATAGCCATGAAGAAAAATAAGCATATATGTAATAGTTGCATAGCAAAACAAATTTATGAAATGTCATTGATAACTAGGAAATATTACATAATCTAAATTGTGAAGGACATCCACCATGTTGTAGCCATCCAGAATCATATGAGCACCCTTGTAAGGACTGTAGAAAGTCCCACCTTTTGTGTCCCTCTTCTCCAAGGTGGAAGCCAGAATTCTCTCCACTAGATTCCCTTTCAGGTGGGGCATAGGCATGTAACTTGGGTTCTGCCAATCAGATCCATCCATAGAAGTCTTTGATTTGTAATGGATCCATCTAAAGAAAGAGTATGCAGAATTCATCTTTCAGTTGATGTGACAGAAGACATACCTGGCTTTTGGAGCAGACAATGAGAAAGCTTCTGTCATCTAGTCACAGTATCATCTTTGCAGTCTGGAAGGTCTGGGCTGACCTTCCAGCAGCCCAGCAATGTGTCCTTACTAGAGCAGGTCTGGGAGTATGGTTTGGACACTCTTCCTAGTTGCAAAGCCTCCATCTGACCCTAAGGAAACTGGTGAGCTTCCCAATTTTCTTTAACAAATTGCTTTTCTGTTTGAACTAACTAGAGTCAATTCTGGTTTTGCTGAGAACCTTGTTAGGTATGACACTCTAGCTGACTTCACGTTTACTGTCTCCCATAGAATCTTAGGATATTCCAAATTAGAATCCCTTCTACCATTTTTTAATCAGAATTTTTAACCTTACTTCCAAATACTTACATATTATGAACAGTGAGGACACAAATTATTTTGTTAAACATAAAAATATGAGAGATATCATAATATTCACAGGGTTATTATTGCATGTTTACAGGTGGGCCAACCTGGTAGTTCTTGGATTCTGAAAACGTTTCCACATACCTTTCAGTCGTCTTTTAGTTTGTCAAAATCTCAATCACATGAGGTGATTTTGAGAGATTTAATCCGTATGTGTCTAACTTACATTGATTCAACTCATTCACGTGGGTCTCCAAGATGATAAAATAATGCTCAAGAAGGCAGAGGACTCTGATAATGAATTTTTGTTATTTGCTAATTGTGTGTCCTTGGCTGGAGTACCTCCAATTTCAGAGCTAAAATAAGTTCAGAATATGGCTTGATTATTTTCCTTTACCTCAATATTAATTTCATCCAAAACAGCTGCGGTGATATGTTCTGTACTCTTATTTCCTTTGTAGTCTAGTCATTTTTCAATTGTCTGTAGCTCAAATACAATCTGAGTTTAGGATGCCTTGGCAGCACTTCTGATGAGGTTGGACTCATCTTTCCTGGTTTAAAGTTCACATAACAGGAAAATGTCAATGACAGGCTCACACTAATACTAACAGAATGAAGAACAGATTTGTGTGTGTGTGTGTGTGTGTGTGTGTGTGTGTGTGTGTGTGTGTCTGTGTGTGTCTGTGTGTCTGTGTGTGTGTCCTATCAGCCCCATTTGCTTTGGATTTAAACTGAGAGTCACAGTTGCTGATGAGGCCAGGGTAGAAAGAATAAGGAGATCTTAGCAGTTCTGGTCTAACCCCTCCGAACCCCCCATACCAACTATCACAAACCCATCTATCCTAGTTAAAGTCCAATGAACTAAGTCGGTTAACCCAATGGGCCAACTCCCTGGCAGTATTTGATTCCCACTGCATAAAATTCATAATCTCCACATTAGTCTATGGCTGTCCTAGGCCCAGGAGACTGTGTGCCCTCCCCGCCCAATGGCTTCTATTCTCTGTAGAGATATCAGAATGGCTATTTCGGATGAGACTGTAATTTAGGACCTACCTTAGCCTCCTGAGCATTTTCTTTTTATAGGAATTTTATTTATTCAATGAAAATGTATTGAGCGCTAGTGTAGTAAGCCACTCTCTCTTCTTCACTATGCTCCGATCATATTGATTTCCTTTCACTTCCTCATCTCTGCAAGCTCTTTCCTGCCTAAGAGCTACACACATGCTCTTGACCCTGCCTAAACCTTCCCCTGCCTTGTCTACCCCTACAAAGAGGCACAGGCTATCCCTGGCTGACTCTGTCTTGTTCTTGAGGCCTTGGATTAAATGTACCTTGCTTTGGAGAGGCCTTTTCTAACCATTCAATATAAGTTTTCTCTCCTAGTACCCTCTGCCTTCATAGCACATAGTTTTGATTAAATATTCATTTGGTTGCTTTCTTGTATACTTTCTCCCAAAAGGCTCTAAGCTCCATAAGGGCAAACCCCAGATCTGTTTTGTTAACCACTGTGTACCTAGTGTTTTTAGTACAGAGTCTGCCATATGGTCAGTACTTCATACAACCCACTGAAAGATACTTGCCTGTTCACATTTTGATCTGATGGACAACATACTTAATTAAACATGGTAATGAATAGCCAGTATTATGTTTATGCCCAAGAGATGGGTACAATAAAGAAAACACACAGTTATCTTTCTTTATCAGTGGTTAATTCTTTACTGATTATTCTAAATAGGAATCTCCTGGCAATCTTTTTAGACATTGTTGTGAACTTGGGCCAGATAATAAAAGGTCATAAAACTTTGTGCCACTAAATTCATTTGTGTTTATATTATGTTGACTCCAGAGCAAGAGGAATGGAAGTGATTGTCCACCATTGGAAAATAAAAAATGCAATGGGTAACCCATCATTTTTTATACCATTTTAATGATCTCTGTAGCTGCCTCATCTTTCTACTCCTTGCTGTTAACTATATTTACCGGAAATGAATAAGCTTCCAGCATTCTGTGCATGAGCTAAGAGGAGAAAAGAGAAAGGCATGATTCCAGATTGTTCCAGTCATCTGTCCTGTTTGAGTTTACATTCCTTCAGTCTACCAGGAAAATGTTAAGTAAGACTGATTGAGTGAAAATGGAAGACATGCATTTACATTCTGTTACTGGGAAGTATAGTTTTAATGAAACATGTGGGAATTAATAGCCATTAAGGGAGAAATCTGGTGTTTCAAGGAATTAGAGACTTGTGTCTTCCTTGTTGATCCTCTGACATCCTCTTCCAGTGAAGGAACTCCTTCACGAGTGCCTCTTAATTAATTGTGTCTTTGCTTCACCCTGTCCACTCTGCTGCCTTATGTGAGATGAGAACTGGAACAGTTGGCCAGGCACCTGGAGTGGTAAGAAAGAGTGATCTATAGCCTGGTGAACACTGGGAGCACAATGAGGAATGAGCATGTAGGATGTCCCATAACCCAGTCACTTGAACAGTGTGGAGAAGAGTCTGAAGTAGGGCAGGGATATCTGTTCTGCCCTCCCCTCTCCACCCATCAACAAACTTTCAAAACTGGCCCTCCAGCTCAGTAGTCTTTTATTCCTTACCCTGTAGTCAACTCTTCTCCTGACCCAAAATTTCCCCAGCCCTATGCAATATAACCTATTTATTTAGAAAATCCAATGCTCTACTAAGTGCTGGGCAATGTATTTCCCACTGTAGAGGAGAAGATGAATATAGCAACAATGGCTCTTGCCCTTGGGAATCTCGTTGTCCTGAAGCAGAGGCAAGAGTGGGGGTTGCTGAGGGGAAGTGGTTGCTTAAATACTCTTAAACTGTAGTGGCCTCAGCTGTATCTAGCACTGATCACTTTATTAATTTTCCTACCATGTTGGGGTTCCCAGGTTCACCCTCAAGTTCTATAATTCACAAGAGGATTTGCAGGACTGAACATAAAGCTCTATTCAGGGCTGTGATTTATTATAGTGAAAATATAGAAAGCAGAATCAGCAAAGTGAAAAGGCACATGCGGGAAGTCCACAGAAGACCAGGCACAAGCTTCCAAGGATCCTCTCCCAGTGGAGTCACATAGGATGTGCTCAGTTCCTCCAGCGACGACTTGTGACATGTTGCAGCAAAACTCATTTGAGGTTCCAGGGCTTTTACTGGGGATGAGTCATGTAGGCACCCATTGCCTAGCAAGTATGAAAATTTCAGATTCCTGGAATGAACACATTCATTCATCACAAACCACATTTGTGTAAACACTTTGGGCACAGTAAGCCACTCTTATCAGTCTGGCAGTGGTGGGAATGCTCCCCAAATCCAAGATGCCAGCGAATGGCCAGTCTTACAAGTCGGTATTCTATAGGTGTCTACCTTAATTTATTTCCGGCTATCTATCATTTATTTGTTTATACATGTACTTATATTTCTAGAAGGAGTGGCTTTGGGGTTCATATTCTAGTTTCAATCCGTGTTAAATAAGCTATGTTTTCCTTTTTAAATGATGTAACATTAATCCAATATCTGTTTTCAGTAGTGTGCTAGAGCCAGTTGGTACATGCTTGCAAGAGACTATTGTTAAACGGCCAAGAATTTTGTGAGCTCCACGTTGGTAGCTTGAAATCACCTCTGGCAAGAATATTTACACCATCATAACTGGCAAATGCTAAAATTAGGGCTTCCCCCACCTGTCTGGAGAGCTGGTTTTTAAACATTTACCAGCACACCATCACCCATGTTTATGTTCCAAGGGAAAGGGCGGGAGAGTAAAAAATAATAATAATAAATGTTCACATCTACCTAGTAAAACCCCTACTCACATTTATTCATTCATTCATTTAATAAATGTAAAATACAGAAAAAGACAAGTTTGCTACCTTTACAGAGCTTACAATCTAGTGGGGGAGACAGATAATAAACAGAAACATAGCAGGCCGAATTATTCTCACATTAATGTATGTTTTCCCTCGCTAGCATAGGAGACTCAAAGAAAAGTATTTTTCCTTGTACTCTAAGAAGTTTATCTATGTCTAGACTCTCCAATTTTTTAATAAATGTGGTGGCACAGGGTTTCCTGAAGACAGCTTCCCTCCCTGCAAAAAATAAATGATCAAGCCTTTGTTTGGGGAATAAGGGACAAATGAGAGAGACTGGTGTTGGCAGTGGGAGGGCAGAACTGGCCTTCTCACAGGAAAAGCTGCTGGTTCTTCTGGTCTGGGGAGAGCCAGGTACTTCGGATGATGGAGGCCATCAGTTACGGCATGTACTAAGACTAGTCCCCCCCCCCCGCCACCCCGTCCCCACTGCCCTAGGAGACATTTTGTAAGATGAAGTGCTTTGAGGAGTGACAGAGGCTCTGAAGGAATAATAGCACATGGAAGTCAGAAGGGTAGAACACTAAGAGGGACAGCCTAGGGAACTAAACTAAAGATCCTGTGCTTCCAAGCAGCAAGGAGCAAAGAGTAATGTTCACAGAACTCGATCACACTCCAGACACTGTTCTAACTGATTTTCATATTAACATCATTGATTTGCACTGATTTGAACTTTAATGCTTTTAACCCACAGCATGGGGAGGCTGGGAGGCTTTTTTTTTTTTTTTTTTAATACAAGAGAAAGCTGAGGCACAGCGAGGCTAGACAACATTGACACAAAGCTGGGAAGTGTCAGTTTTATGCTTGGTTTGGCCACAGAACCCACTGAAAGAACCACCACAATGTGTTTTGGTTACAGATATTTGATTTTCTTTCTTTTTCTTTCTTTTCTTTTCTTTTCTTTTCTTTTTAAGCTTTATTGCAATATAATTGACATTACAACGTGTAAGGTTAAGGTGTATGATGACTTGATATGTGTATATGTTGCACAATGATTACCTTGATATACATATATGTTGCACAGTGATTATCTTGATATATGTATATGTTGCACAGTGATTACTGCAATAAGATTGGTTAACATGCATCACCTTACATAGTTACAGTTACCTTTTCCTTGTGATGAGAAGTTTTAAGATCTACTCTTTTAGTGACTTGCAAATATACAACACAATATTGCTAACTGTAGTCACCATGTTGTACATTATATCTCTGGAACATATCCATCTTGTAACTGGGATTTTGTACTCTTTGGCCACCTGCAGCCATTTCTTCCACCCCTCAACCCCTACATCGGGCAACTGCCCATCTGTTCTTTGCTTCTATGGATTCTCTTGTTTTAGATTCCACATGTAAGTGAGATTATACACTATATGTCTTTCTCTGTCTGACCTTGATTTGTTCTACCTAGCATAATGCCCTCAAGTTTCGTCCATGTCACAAATGGCAGGATATCCTTGTTTTTATGACTGAATAATATTCCTGTGTGTGTGTGTATGCGTGTATCACATTTTCTTTATCCATTCATGTGTTGATGGACACTTAGATTATTTCTATGTATTAACTATTGTAAATAGTGCAATGAACATTAAAGATGTAAATGTCTTTTGAGAATGATTTCATTTCCTTCAGATATCTACCGAGAAGTGGAAAGTTTATATCATACGATTGCTCTATTTTTAATTTTTTGAGAAACCTTCATAACATTTTCTGTAACAGCTATACCAACTTACATTCCCATCAAGTGCACAGGAATTCCCTTTTTCTTATCTTTTTGATTATAGCCATTCTGACAGGTGTGAGGTGATTTATCATTATGGTTTTGATTTGCATTTCCCTGATGATTAGTGATGTTGCATCCCTTTAAATGTACCTGTTGGCCATTTGTATATATTTTTTAGGAAAATGTCTATTCAAGTCATTTGCCCACTTTTTAATTGAGTTATTTGATGATGTTTATGTTATTTTATGTTACAAGGTATGAATTCCTTACCTATTTTAGAACTTAGCCCCTCATCAGATATATGGTTTACAAATATTTCCTCCCATTCTGTAGATTGCCTTTTCATATTGCTACTTTCTTTGCTGTGTAGAAGATTTTTAGTTTGATGTAGTCCCACTTGTTTATTTTTGCCTTGGTTGCTTATGTTTAGAGTGTCATATCCATAAAATCACAGCCAAGACCAATGTCAAGGAGTTTTTTCTTTATTTTTTATTCTAGGAGTTGTATTCTAGTTTTTATTTAGAAGTTTAGGTCTTCACATTTAAGTTTTCAATCCATTTCAAGTTAATTTTTATGAGTGCTCTAAGATAGGAGTTTGCTTTCATTCTTTTGTGTGTGATATCAAGCTTTCCCAGCACAGATATTATTTTTTCTCAAAAAAGGGCATTAATTATTGTGGTCAGTGTATTGCAAGTGCATTTTTAAATTGGAAACACACCTTAGACATGTTTATATGTCTCTCTATAGTTATATGTTCTCTAAAAGGATAAAATGCAAAATGCCTCCACTGTCAGCTTAGTATAACTTATAGTATTTTAAGTTATTGTAAAATTGACCTCTCAGTTCGTTATGAGTCTTGCCCTTGGGAATCTCATCGTCCTTCTGGGTTTCATTTTTCCCTGTGAATCTGCTGCAAGCCCTAAATCAATAAAGATGCTTTTGAGTCAGTATGCTCATGCAGTGTGTCATTTTGAAGAGTGCTCAGTTTTAGCTACAAAACTGCATTTTTTCATGCGCAGCTTTCTGCGTCTGCTTTGTCCCTTTACATACAATTTTTTCATACTCTCTCATCTGCCTGGAAGTCTGGAAAGAAAGCCCATGAGTTCAGAGATATACTTGAAGAAAAAAAGAAAAAAGAAAGACAGAAATACACTTTAAGAAAGTATGTTCTTCAAGAAAACTGCTCCTTGAGAATCGAGTCTTCTAAAAACTTAATATTTCTTGCTCATATTGGTTCAATGCAAATAAATTGCTCAAGTGAGTATAACAATGAGACTACAACTACAGAATGTTTGCCTGGAAAATGACCAAAAATAATTTGGGGAGATGTGTTCCTATCATATCTGTTCTTTGCCTGCCTACCTTGTTGCTTTCTTCTCATTTTTTTGGCCACATAAACAAATTACATGGAACATCGTTCTTTCAAGTCCCCTTTGCCAGAATATTTCCCTGGAATCCTTTTCCCTCCCATTCCACAAAGCTACTAACAAAAAATCTCGTATCAGCGAGCAAATATTACCCTCTTAAACTGAGGTTCTGCTATTTGAGCTCCCACTTGCCAAAGCCAGCATGATTTGAACATTCCTCTTCACCCAATATCAGTCCCCATCAGATAACCATTAAATGAATAGAGGCTGCAGGTTAGAAGGAATGCTAACAATGCAGATGAAGTCTGATAAGTGGCAGATGTGAATTAATTCAGCCAGAACACAGACCAGGAGGGTGATTGTCAAAGGGAGCAAAGGGTGCTAGAGAGGCTTGGCCATTTGCCGGTAACTTACAGCACCTTCCCCTAGGCCAAGCAGCCTGGCATTTTGAACCTAGAGTCATCATAGGAATGAGACAAATCCCATTGGCCTCTCTGGCAACTGCTCACCATGGCAAGTCATTTCCCTGTGACAGTCAGAAAGGGGAACAGTCACGTATTTTCACCCACAAGAATGAATTAAAATGACTGACCATGAGGAGGCCAGTGACCCAAGTAGGCCCTGAGAAAAGGGTCAGTCGACCTTAAGCCACTCCATTTACCAGTTTCAGACTCAGAATTCCATAGCCTACTAAGTCTGGTAATATGCAAAAGGCAGAGCACTCTTCACCTGAATATTTCAAAGCAGTCACAATCACAACCTATTACCTGTTTATTTCTAGGTTGGCGAAAGAGTACACAAGCAGAGCCTTGAGAGTTTTGAGTTCTAGCCTCACCCCTCTACTCCACCTCTGAACTGTTGGAGTGACCAGCTTTTTTGTTGCAATTTACCTTCACCATCATTAGGAGCCCACTATTTTGAGCATCTGAGCCTGGAGGCCAAGGGCTGTTCAATTTGGGTGTTTTGTGTTCTTGACTGGTGATTTTAGGCGAAGGAACATTTAGTGTATTCCTGAGTTTGACCAGTAGATGGAAGCATTTTTGACCGTGTGACACTTTCGCTTCCCAGTCCTGGAAAAGAAGACTGGTTTCCAGGGAAAAGCTGAGAAGCTGAGTGGCTAGCCCTCTTGTGTGATAGAGTAACTTGTTTGTGTACGGAATATCTTTCCAAATAAAAGGAGTGTGAATATTTTGAAATAATCAGGAAAGGAGAAATTAGAAAGTAGAGTTTACTTTCAATACCCTTAACAATGGAATTCTCTTTCACTGCTTTTAATTAAGCAGTGTAAAATGAAGGTCATAATTTATAATGGCTTCTAGTTTAGAATTAATGAAGTTCTCATGAAATCCCAAAGTGATTTATAAACATTCCACCTTTAACCAAAGGCCAGTGAGAGAGAAGAGTTTAACAAGGTACTCTGCCCTGCTGACTGAGAAACTGGGTTCTAAGGCAAACTATCTTTCTGCTGAGACCTTATAATATCTCCTCTATCTATGTCTCTTAAGGTTGGCATATTTTAATTTAGAAACCATAATACATTTTGACAGAAATGTCAAGGAGATTGTCGTTATTATCAGTCATTGGCAATGGCTCAAATATGGGACAATTACATGTCTTGACATCGCTGATAATTGGACTGATTTTGAAACTGAAATATAATCACTGTCTTACTCTCTACCTCCTGAAGCTGAAATCGAGGCATGTGCACATAAAGCCTTGACTGACTTTTCTGCCACTGAAAGAAGTCTGCAGCCCATACTTTGAATCCCATCTGAAGGAAGACAGGCAGGCCTTGAAGCTATTACTCATCTTATACTAGGACATTCTGCAGCAAAAGCTCCAATGTTTGGTTACAGCTAAAGGTATACCAGGGACACCTTGGTCCTTTGGCCTGAGGAAAAATTTAGAAATCTTGGTGATATACTCAGCTAAATGTGTTCTTTTCAGATTATAGAACAACATACATATATATTGTTATGTGTAACATTTATATATAATTTACACATTTATATTCACACACAAGCATACATGAAAGCATGCATAAGGTACATGTAGATTTACTCATTTAATCCTGTGATTCTACAGTTGGCCCCCTGGAAGAGCCCTGACTTTGACACAAAGTTAGATGACAAATAAAAGAAAGAGCAGTACTATTTCTCTCCTGCCACTGATTTTCTTCTCTACTTCCCATTGATCTCAATGTTTTATTTCAGAGACAGACTTTTCGAAGGAGTTGTCTAACTCTATTTGTATTTCTTCACTTCCCACTCCTTCACCCGACAGAAATCTAGTTTCTTCCCTTTCACACCCTGGCATTTCTATCACAAAAATTACCAGTTACCTAGTCATCTTGGAATCTAATGGAAGCTTTTCGGTGATGAGTACAACCTCCTAGCAGCATTGAACTGCACCTGACATTATTCCTTCTTTGTCAGAACCATTTCTTGCACTGGCTTCTGTAGCATACACTGTCTGTCTTCCTCTGTGCCATTTCCCCACATCTCAGAATTAGGTCTTTGACCTTCTACTCACTTTATACTCTCTCCCTGGGCCAGTTCATCCACTTCTGTAGATCACACCTCTGATGTGCTGATGTTTCATCTACACATCTTTTTCAAACCCCGATATGTCTCCCATCCATAGACATGTAAGTAAAAATATGCACTGCGGTGCTGCTCAACTGTGAGTTACAATCCATTAGTTTGTCAGAAATCAGTTGAATGCATGGATACCAGCATTTGAAAACTGAAATGTGGAATAGCATAGCATAGCATAGCATAGCATAGAAAAAATCAGAGTGCCTCACATTTATATAGAATAATTATTTCATGAAACCTTTTTTCATTTGTGTGGGGATATGGGATTATGATGCTAAACATATTTCTTTCTTTGGGTGATGGTCAGAAACATTGCACAGACAACCCCACAGAGGCATTTTAAAGATAATATATATAACACATGCTCACAGGTGACTTTCTTATTTTTAAACCCAAAATCTGTTTCTCTTGGAGAAACCCTGTCTCTAGTTACTTGATCCACTTGCCAGCTTGCTTAAACTTAGTTTCTCCTTCACACCCAGTCACTCACAAATTCTGCAGATTTTGTCTCCTAATATGTTTACCACCCAACATACCACCCAACACCTCTCTCCATATACATGGTCACCAGGCCAGATAAGGCCATCAAGGTCCTTCCCATGGACTGTTGCAATTGCCTCTAACTGAATGAATGCATCAGTAATGAATGATGAATGCATCAGACAGTAAGAGGTAAACATACAATTATTAGCTTTACTCTATTATTTACTCTATTTACTCTATTATTTACTCTATCTACTCTATTATTTACTCTATTATTATTTACTCTAAAAAAAGAAAATCAAGTTAATATTAAAGGTTGAGGTAAATTCACAGATGATACACTTTTAACAGAGTGCTGAGAGATTTGGGCAACACACTTTATATTTTAAGACTGGTATCAATCAATACCATCCCCTGGATTAGAGTCAGAGAAATACACAATAAATTAACCATTTGCACTGTGTAGCTGACCTAAAGTGTTTTTCTTAAGTTCATAGGAAGGTAAGAATCCATAGTTACCCATATTCTAATCATCCGTAGCAGCCATGAGAACCACTACATAAAAGATTGCTGGGGATTTGGGAAAATGCTATTGTTGCTATTATTTTTTCAGAAGCACCCCAAAATTCATGTTTATCCCTTCTCAAGGGCTGCTTTCCCAGGCTAAGGCTTGTATAAATAAACCCAAACATGTATCATGGCATATACAATACATCCCCTCTTACTTTCCACCATCAAATCTACACAGGCAGTTCATGGAGTGAGACTTTATTTTATTTCTGTTAAGCTTATGAGTAAAAACCATGACTCAGATTTGCAAACTAAACTGAGCTGTTCAGTTTTTGCTGCCCCTCCCCCAGCAATGCCACCAGATTTAATTATGGAATCGTAAACATATTCTTACTTGGGAGAAAAATGGAGAATGGTTTATTGACAGTAATCAGCAGTAACATATAACCTAATTCATATGTGAATCCATTATGTAATCCAACCTAAGGATCAAGTCACTGAAATACTACTTGCCCTGGGCATACCAGAATCTAACCAGCTAAACCTGGTGAAGGCAAGTCAGCTTTCCCACTGATGGTTGCCCAGAAAAAAATTCTCATTCAACCTGGCAAGAGTTAGTGTTAATTCTGAAGTTAAGCTGACTTTATTGACCTAAACCACAAAGTAAATAAAGTGATGTCTAGGAAATACATAGGCTTCCAGAGGATTTCTTCAGTGAAGGCTGCAAGTTCTTATCAATTTTTGTTGATCATAATTTCTATACATTTATGGAATAAGGAAAATCTGCAGCTCCTCTCCCGAGGTTATTCAAGACAATTGACTCATAAGAACACCCAGCTTCTTTGCATACTACCAAATCTTCCTAGAACATTTTTAATTGTGGAGATGGGAGCCTTGGCTGTTAATCACGGTTGGATATATCGCTCTTCTTTTTCTGGGTGTGATGCTTCTTTCAGCCCCTTTTCATCTGCAGGACAGACGGGCTTTGAGAGCAGGAAGTGGAGCCGGAGCCACAAAAGCATGAAGCCTGTGGAGGCAGGCGTCATGGGCTCTGGACGCCTGTAGAAAATGTTGAAAATGAGCCAATGTGTGAAAAATTGGGAGGTATTCTAAAGCCTTTTCAAGACATCAGAAGCCAAGTATAAGAAAAGGAATAAAGAAATAAAAGCTGCCATTTTTATAGCCTTCTCAAGATTACTACCAATTCTATTAAAACTGAAAATATTTATTGGATTAATGTTATTCATAACTATAAAAATTTAAAAAAAAGACATGTTTGGAAAGATAAATGTAAAAGTAAAATCTTTTGAGGAAGGAAACCTTTGATAATGAATACTTGAGAATTATGTCAAGCCATTGGACAATGTTTTCACCTGACTAGACCCTGCAGAGTAAGCCTGGGGATTGTCCTTATAGTCATATGTGAAGCTCATCTCTGAGTGTGTGTGCATTTCTCCATCATACCTGAAGGCCGCACGGGAAGACAAATTATCCAAAGTTTCAGAGTTGCATTTCTTCTTACAAGTTGTACACTGTTGAGATGGATCCAAATGTGGAGATTAAGATGTGGCCATACTCAGGATTTAGGATGTCTACAAAGATTTTGGAAAGGCATTTTCAGATGTCAGAACTTTCAAAACTCATGGTGTTACTGGAATATCAACTCTCTCCAAATCTCCTAATATGTCTGTCACTTGTCTCTGTGTGCAAAATATTGAAAAATTTAAATTTCTATTAGAAGACTTTTTAAAAGACTTATGTTTAATGATATGGAGCCGCACAGCTCAATGCAGTAGTCACTGGCCACATGGGGCTATTTAAATTTAAATTAATTAAAATAAATAAAGTTTAAAAAACTGTGTTCCTCAGTTGCTCTAGCCACATTTAAAATGCTTTGTGGCCTCATGTGGCTAATAACTACTATATTACACGGCACAAACATAAAATATTTTTAACACTGCAAAAACTTCTATTGAACAACATTGATCTAAAGCAACTGTTCCCATTGTATTCTGCAGGTCACTAGCTGTAGGCTCTTAATAGAGGGTAATGCACAGGGAGTTCTGAGTTAAGGTTTTTCTTTCCCGCAGCCCTTTTTTTTTTTTACTGTCCATGTCTGAGAGCAGGCTCTGGGCTATAGGAGTTTCCTAAGCAAATTTAGCCATCAAACCTTTCTTTTGTGGAAGAGCTCCAAGGGCAGTGTTCCATGGGACAAACTTTGGGAAATGTGGATTTGGGGAATAAGTATTTTGACATCATGGACTATGCCTTACTCATCTTTTTCTGTGTCCAGAAAAATTCCTCATACATAGTAGGTGTGCACTGTTGGCTTAACAGCCACCTGCTAAGGCCAAGAGAAAGAGAAAGAGAAAGTGGTCAATATGCATTGAGAACCATCTGTTTCTTAGGCTCCCAAACCAGTTGCATTCTCTGTTGAGTCTACCAAATAAGATAAAACCACTACTTTTTTTATGCTCAAATACACAGTTTTTTAATTTATGTATTTAGATTCACCTCTCTGAGGGACACCATTTCAAATTTCATTCATTCATTCATTCATTCATTCATTCATTTGGAGAAAGCAGGAAACAATCTAAAAGGTATATTTTCCTGAATTACCTAATTTAGTGACTTAAGTTTGGTTGGAAAGTGCTTAAAACTCCACTCTCTCTTATTGCACTGGAAAGAAAGAAGTCTACAGGCTCCAACAACCCTCTGTCTTCATAGTATTGCAGTTTGGACAAGTTCTTATGAAAATATGATGCTTTAAAAACAACTTAAATTTTATTTTTAGTGACTTATCTTACCCAAAGCTGGCTGGAGCCTGGGAGGCAAAAGAACATCTTTTCCAAAGAAAACCACAAATCCTTCTTTCAAAAACTATTCAATAATACTACAGGTTTTTTTTCTTTTAACTGGACCCTCCTCAAAATCTCCGTGCCTTGGTTGTCCTGCCTCTAAAACAGAATAAATAATATGAGACCCTAGTAGGATGTTACAAGAAAAATGATGGTGGGGAAATTGTTTTGATCTCCACAGAGGCCAGGTGCTAGCAAACTCTCCACAGCATTCCTATCCCTGAGTATTCACTTTCTGTCCTTTGCCTGATGGGTCCAAAGACCCATCTCCTCCAAAGACCCATCTCCTCCAGGGGCTTTATCTTCTTTATCCCTTTGCTGAATGTCTATGATGTTTGCCATTGAACCTCTCATACTTGGCTTGGTCCTTGGTCTTCTTGTAGGTGAGAACCTTTATTTTATTTATTTATTTATTTATTTATTTATTTATTTATTTATTTATTTATTTTTGAGTTCCTATAAAAATTTTTATTTATTTATTTTTTAAATATAATTTATTGTCAAATTGCTTTTCATACAACACCAAGTGCTCATCCCAACATGTGCCCTCCTCATTGCCCATGACCCAGTTTTCCCTCTCCTCCACCCCCCATCAACCCTCAGTTCTCAATATTTAAGAGTCTCTTATGGTTTATCTCTCTCTCTCTCTCTCTCTCTCTCTCTCTGTCTCTATCTCTCTCTAGCTTTTTTTCCCCCTTCCTCTCCTCCATGGTCTTCTGTTAAGCTTCTCAAGATCCACATATGAGTGAAAACATATGGTATCTGTCTTTCTATATATGACTTACTTCACTTACCATAATACCCTCCAGTTCCATCCACATTGCTGCAAATGGCCAGATTTCATTCTTTCTCATTGGCAAATAGTATTTCACTGTATAAAGAAACCACATCTTCTTTATCCATTTGTCAGTTGATGGGCATTTAGGCTCTTTCCATAATTTGACTGTTGTTGAAAGTGCTGCTATAAACATTGGGGTACATGTGCCCCTATGCATCATCACTCCTGTATCCCTTGGGTAAATTCCTAGCAGTGCTATTGCTGAGTCATGGGGTATTTCTATTTTTAATTGTTTGAGGAATCTCCACACTGGTTTCCAAAGCGGCTGCACCAGTTTGCATTCCCACCAGCAGTGCAAGAGAGTTCCCGTTTCTCCATATCCTCACTAGCATCTATAGTCTCCTGATTTGTTCATTTTAGCCACTCTGACCAGCGTGACATGGTATCTGAGTGTGTATTTCCCAGATGAGGAGTGATGTTGAGCATCTTTTCATGTGCTGGTTGGCCATTTGGATGTCTTCTTTGGAAAAGTGTCTATTCATGTCTTCTGCCCATTTCTTCACTGGATTATTTGTTTTTCGGGTGTGGAGTTTGGTGAGTTCTTTATAGATTTTAGATACTAGCCCTTTATCTGATATGTCATTTGCAAATATCTTTTCCCGTTCTGTCGATTGCCTTTTAATTTTGTTGATTGTTTCCTTTGCAGTGCAGAAGCTTTTTATCTTGATGGGGTCCCAATAGTTCATTTTTGCTTTTAATTCCCTTGCCTTTGGAGATGTGAGGAGTAAGAATTGCTGCAGTTGAGGTCACAGAGGTTTTTTCCTGCTTTCTCCTCTAGGGTTTTGATGGTTTCCTGTCTCACATTCAGGTCCTTTATCCATTTTGAGTTTATTTTTGTGTATGGTGTAAGAAAATAGTCTAGTTTCATTCTTCTGCATGGTGCTGTCCAGTTCTCCCAGCACCGTATGTTAAAGAGACTGTCTTTTTTCCATTGGATACTCTTGCCTGCTTTGTCAAAGATTAGCTGGCCATACATTTGTGGGTCCAATTCTGAGGTCTCTATTCCATTGGTCTATGTGTCTGTTTTTGTGCCAATAGCATACTGTCTTGATGATTACAGCTTTGTAGTAGAGGCTAAAGTCTGGGATTGTGATGCCTCCCGTCTTGGTTTTCTTCTTCAATATTACTCTGGCTATTCAGGGTCTTTTGTGGTTCCATACAAATTTTAGGATTGCTTGTTCTAGCTTTGAGAAAAATGCTGGTGCAATTTTGATTGGGATTACATTGAATGTGTAGATTTTTTTGGGTAGTATTGGCATTTTAATAATATTTGTTCTTCCAGTCCATAAGCATGGAATGTTTTTCCATTTCCTTGTGACTTCTTCAATTCCCTTCATAAGCTCTCTATAGTTTTCAGCAAAGAGATCTTTTACATCTTTGGTTAGGTTTATTCCTGGTATTTATGGTTCTTGGTACAATTTTGAATGGGATCAGTTTGTTTATTTCTCTTTCTATTATTTCCTTATTGGTGTATAAAAATGTAGCCAATTTCTATACATTGATTTTGTACCCTGCGACTTTGCTGAATTCATGTATCAGTTCTAGCAGACTTTTGGTGGAGTCTGTCGGGTTTTCCATGTAGAGTATCATGTTGTCTGCGAAAAGTGAAAGTTTGACTTCATCTTTGCCAATTTTGATGCCTTTGATTTCATTTTGTTTTTGTCTGATTGATTGCTGAGGCTAGGACTTCCAACATTATGTTAAACAGCAGTGGTGAGAGTGGATGATCTCGGGGGGAAAGCTCTCAGTTTTTCCCCATTGAGGATGATATTAGCTGTGGGCTTTTCATAAATGGCTTTTATGATGTTTAAGTATTTTCTTTCTATCCCGACTTGATTGAGTTTTTTTATATTAAGAAGTGATGCTGAATTTTGTCAAATGCTTTTTCTGCATCGATTGACAGGATCATATGGTTCTTTTCTTTTATTAATGTGAAGTATCACGTTGATTGATTTGCGAATAATGAACTAACCCTGCAGCCCACGAATGAATCCCACTTGATCATGGTGAGTAATTCTTTTTATATGCTGTTGAATTCTATTTGCTAGTATCTTATTGGATATTTTTGCATCCATATTCATCAGGGATATTGGCCTGTAGTTCTCTTTTCTTATGGGGTCTCTGTCTGGTTTGGGAATCAAAGTAATGCTGACTTCATAGAATGAGTCCTGAAGTTTTCCTTCCCTTTCTATTTTTTGGAACAGCTTGAGAAGGATAGGTATTAACTCTGCTTTAAGTGCCTGGAGAATTCCTCAGGGAACCCATCTGGTCCAGGACTCTTATTTGTTGGGAGATTTTTGATAACTGATTTAATTTCTTCACTAGTTGTAGGTCTGTTCAAATTTTCTATTTCTCCCCATTTGATTTTTGGTAGTGTGTGGGTGTTTAGGAATTTGTCCATTTCTTCCAGGTTGACCAGTTTGTTGGCATATAATTTTTCATAGTATTCCTTGATAATTGCCTGTATTTCTGAGTGATTGGTTGTAATAAATCCATTTTCATTCGTGATTTTATCTATTTGGGTCCTCTCTCTTTTCTTTTTGAGAAGCCTGGCTAGAGGCTTATCAATTTTATTTTTTCAAAAACTTAACTCTTGGTTTCGTTGATCTGTTCTACTATTTTTTGGATTCTATATTGTTTATTTCTGCTCTGATCTTTATTATTTCTCTTCTTCTGCTGGGTTTGGGGTGTCTTTGCTGTTCTGGTTCCATTTCCTTTAGGTGTGCTGTTAGATTTTGTATTTGGGATTTTTCTTGTTTCTTGAGGTAGGCCTGGATTGCAATGTATTTTCCTCTCAGAACTGCCTTTGCTGCATCCCAAAGCGTTTGGATTGTTGTATTTTCATTTTCTTTTTCCCCATATATTTTTTTAATTTCTTCTCTAATTGCTTGGTTGACCCATTCATTTTTTAGTAGGAGGTTCTTTAACCTCCATGCTTTTGGAGGTTTTCCATAATTTTTCCTGTGGTTGCTTTCAAATTTCATAGCTAGGTGGGAACTTTTATCCCATGTTTTGTCTCTCAGTTGAGTTGAATGGCTCTTTAGAACAGAGGTCAAGATTTAGTGACCTCTTTGTTCCTTGATCACTTCGCACTACTTGTTCAACTATGTTCAACTAGCAAGTACTAGTTGTTCAGTAAATAATGATTAAAAACACCCTCACATATTGCTTAGAGTAGATTAGTTATATCCAACAAAAACATTTACTTTATTCAAGATTGCCTAATTTAGACTTTGTGTTAATACATTTAGTAGGTAAGTACTTGGCAAATTAAAGAGTAGCAAAAATAAAATTTTTATAAATCTGACCTACATAAAAAATCATTGTAAGATTTATAGATGTATGTAGCCACATAATTATTGTGATAATGCAGAAGGTAGATAAACTACAATTTATCTAACTCTCCCTTTTTTCTTGATAGTATTTTTTATTGAGACACACTTCACATAACATAAAATTTGACATTTCAAAGTATGCACATCAGTGGATTTTAGTATAATTACTGTTGTAATTCACTTTGTTCTAATTTCAGAACTTTTCCAGTATCCCCAAAAGAAACCTCATACCCATTAGCAGTAAACCCCAATTTCCCCCTTCCCCCATCCCTTGGAATCCATTAATCTGCTTCTTATCTCTATGAATTTGCCTGTTTTGGGCATTTGATATAAATGGAATATAATAGTATCCTTCTGTGTCTAGTTTCTTTGATTTAATGTATTCTCAACATTCATCATGTTGTAGCATGTATAAGTACTTCTGTTTTTTTTTTTTTATATCTGAATACTATTCTATTATATGGATATGCCACATTTTGTTTATCTGTTCATCAGCCGATGGACATTTGAACTGTTTACCCTCTTTGGCTGTAATGAATAATACTGCTATGAATGTTTGTGTCCAGGTTTTTGCATGGCTATACGTTTTCCATTCTCTTTGGTATGTACCTAGGAGTGGAACTGCTATGTTCACTATTTTTTACTTTACATGTAAGTCTTTGAAATCACACATTTTTATATCATTCTTATGTAGGCATTAAAAGAGATCTCTGAGACATTTTTCTTTGCTAGCATGTTGCAAACCAAGTGATCTGAGAAAGGCATTCTGTTAAAATAGTCTAATTTAGGGGTACCTGGGTGGCTCAGTCAGTTAAGTGTCCAACTTCAGCTCAGGTCATGATCTCACAGATCATGGGTTCGAGCCCCGTGTCAGGCTCTGTGCTGACAGCTTGGAGCCTGGAGTCTGCTTAAGATTCTGTGTCTCCCTCACTCTCTGTCCCTCCCCCGTTCATGCTCTGTTTCTCTCTCTCTCTCTCTCTCTCAAAAATAAATAAACATTAAAAAATTTTTTAATAGTCTAATTCAGACTAGTTTCTCCACAATGGCTTCACTAAGTTTCTTGACTCTTCCATAAGGTGGCTTGAGAGGACCCAATCTCCTATGCTTTCAACACAGCAGGCCTCCTCAGATAAATATGTAACCTGGCTATACAGTGACAGGTTAGGACAAGTCCCATGACAACTTCCAACCAGATGGCTGCCCCAAGTCCCTCCTAACAGGAATCTGGGGCCACTACTGCTCTTGTCCCATCTTTGTTAGATTCCTTTGCCTCTGGAGTCACTGGAGCTGTCTGACTAAGATGCTGGCAAAATAAATGTCCATCATTCGGCATCATTATGGGAACATTGTTCTGTGATATGTTTAAGAGTTATGTGATAGAAGGGTAAACTCACTCCTTAATTTATCATGGTATTGAGGGAACATCAAGGACAGAGAAGTGGTGATTGCTATAAGTGACCCAGCAGCAAGCTCCTCTTTGAAGATAGCTATAGGAATGGAATGGCCCACATCCAAGTGCCTGTTTCTTCTCTGAATAGGCTAATTGCTGATTTGGGAAGAAGAAATGTAAAGATGATCTATAAAGTGCCCCTAGGATGAAAATTATAGCCTATTTTCAAGGTCAGAACAATAAATTTGTTCCTAAGGGCCTAAAAATGAATTAGCAAAGTTTTCAGCCTTCACATATACAATTATTTTAGTAAGTCCCAACCAGCATTATTTTTACTGGAATGGAATAGGATGGGATGGGATGAGATAGAATAGAGCATTACCCAGGTAACAAGGATAACTATTGTCTCTTCAAACTATGTCTCAGTTGTATGTGGTGTGTGTGCATGTGCACGTGTGTGCATGCCCTTGTGCACATGCACACAGAGCTTCATCATGATATAAAATGAATTACTCTCAGAATGTTTGAAAACCACACCTCTTTAGGAATTTTATATTATTTTTTCCTGTTTCCTGATAGCAATGAGCATTTGCAAACATTTCTGAAATTTTTCCTGGCTTATGTATAAATACCCTATTTGTTTCTAAAACAGAGGCTAATTCCCATTTTGATTATTCCCCTGCAGCCAAAAGTTGTGCAAGAGGTATTTGTGGTATCTTTTATATGAAAGGCCAGATGAGGTGTGCTGTGGCATGTTGGAAATAAAGATTTCTGGAATTGCTAAATGTTTTTGAGAGAAAACAGAGCTATCAATCTTCTGTACCCCCAGGAACATTCCAAATGTGCTTAAAGCATTGTTCTGAAGATGTGACTCAGGAAGCCAAGGAAATTAACAAACAGCAAGAGAGCAGGTGTGGCACAAAACATTGCAGTGTTCTAGAAAACCCCAGTCTGTCCTTTACATATATTGTCATACAAAATGAGTGGTCTTCAAGTAGGTCTTAATATGCATGTCTCCTAATTAATGGGGAAATGTATAAATCTCTTTCTTATGGCATAGTAAAACCCGTGATATGTTAATGAGCATTGCCACTAAGTTTCCTGTTTGTACTAAATGTGAATTTTGTGGAAACCCAAAGAAGGAAAGTCCAGTAGACCTATATTAACACACTTCCTTTCCAGCCTCAATTATCTCACCAACTCCTATAGGACACAGACATATATGCTGTTAAATCTTCACAATGTTAGAGCAACCACAGAAATAAGAACACTTTTCCAATGAGAGTCCTAGGTGTGTTTCTTCTGTGCCAGTATTTCTAGGCTTTAACTCATATCTCAAACACTCCTCCTCATTTTTAGAAACTGTATAGATTCCAGATATCTTTCTTCAAATGCCCAACTTTATCCCTTCTTCTCCTTTCCCTATTCTCATGGAAACAATCCTGGTCTTGCCTCTCACTTATATTCCAATTTCAAATTTTCAAATGCCCATAAGAAACTTGGATGACTGGTTTTCCCACCATTTTCAACATTTCCATCACCCAAACTCTTCTTACATGAGTAACATTCCCTTTTCACATAGTGGTCCCATCATTGCTTCAAGCAAGAAAGCCACACATCATTTTGAAACTCTTCACCCACCATTTCCAGTCTGTCACTAGGATCTGTTATTTATTCCTTTGAAATGTCATTGAGATTTTTCTCTTTATCAATTTTACTGGGACCACCATATTCATTGTTGTAGTCACCTCTGCCAGAATTATGGCTATAGTCTCTTCCTTCCTCATTCAACTGATGGGAAATTATAGGCAGAAATATAACTTAAAATTTTATTAAGAATGTGCTATGTGTCAAACCCTATACCAGTCACAGAATAAACAGCATAATTGTTAAGACTCATTTTCTGATACCAAGTTGCTCAGAATCTTTTGACTGTTATTACCAGACTAATACAATGCATTCTTTTTTTTTAATGTATATTTATTTTTGACAGAGAGACAGAAACAGAGTGCAAGCAAGGGAGGGGCAGAGAGAGAGGAAGACACAGAAACCAAAGCAGACTCCAGGCTCTGAGCTGTTAGCACAGAGCCTGATGTGGGGCTCGAACTCATGAACCACGAGATCATGACCTAAGCCAAAGTCGGATAAACCAACTGAGCCACACAGGTGCCCCTAGTACAAGGCATTCTTAAACATTATGGTCATCATACCACTTTCATCCTCTACAATCTGGGAGTTAAGTACAAATGCTTTTACCTGACTTTTGTGGTCTATGCTATTTGGAATGACTCTATCTTTGTACCTTATTCCTCTTAATTCCCTGACATGGCTCATTTCATGCAATAAACTGCACCCTCCACCTGTCCCCTCTATGCCCCATACACTTCTTAAGCTTTGCCTTCCTCCCTCTACCCTCCCGACAAAACACACCCACCCTTCAGAGTCTGTTTGGCAGTCCACCTTTCCACAAAACCTTCTGCAATTTCCCCCAAACCACTTTTCTTTTCCTAATTCCTGTTGTGCCTATACTTGGAGGAAATTTCTACCTTAGGGCACTGACTGTGGTATTAATAGCATCATATGTTTGAGGTACCCTTACAGATAAAATACAAACTCTTGGATCTCCTCAAATACTTAACATCAGACCCATACTATATAGCACTGTGTGAAAACAGTAGATTTAGCCTTCATCAAATGTACTCTTCCATTTTACCATTTCATGACTTTACTTATGAAATGTTCAGTGATAGTAACCTGTGCTTGGCCCAGGGTTAAACACTGGGAGTATAGGCATATTCAGATAAATAGATCCTGATGTCAGAAATAAATACACAGAATAGCAGAATCCTGGAGGAAAGAGAGATTAACTGATTAACTGAGGAAGTTAGTGGGAGCCTCCTTAAAAGGAGGCTCTTTCCTGCCCAGAATAGCCTTTGTTTCTTGTTTAACTAGCAAATTTTACTCATCCCTCATGGATTAGCTCACAGCATACCTCTTCTCTGAAGCTTTCTTTGCCAACAAAAGTAGGAATAAAAGACCCAGAGAAGTTTAATGATTTGCCCCAATGATGCATATCCTTTTTTTATATGTTCCCCATGAGTCCTTTTTGTCTTAGATATTTGTGTTAAGTGATTCTGCTTATAAATTTCTTTTTTAGACTTTGCAGTAACTAGATAAAAAGGACAATCTTGGATGTTTTATCCAGGTGTGTTGGAATGATTTACATAAATTATTTAGATTCTGTGACCCTCCTTGTCTGTCTTTTTTTTTCTTTCTTTCCCTTTTTAAAGCTTTCTATTTCTGTACTTAATTTCTTCAAGGCTCTTAGTGGGCATAAGAGAGTCTATGAAGGAGGTGTTGTCCTTTCCAGCTAGAACAAGTCCCAAACTGTATAGCTAATCTGGAGAGTATGTTTTGAAATGGTCTCAGTTTCCTTCCCTTGATCACAGGGAATAGGTGTTTGATCTAACCCATCTAATCTCTCATTTCCAACCAGTTGTAAAAACATGCTTCTCAGGATTCCAGGCTGCTGCAACAGAGGGGAGTAAATAATCAGGGAAGAGTGATTAAATATAGACTAGGGTTTAGATTTATAAAACTTCAGCCAGTTGGTCTGACATTTCCTCCATGGAACTCCATCAGGGGCTGCTCTTGTTAGTGGTATGTCTGTTAACTTTTATTTTTTTTATTTTATTTATTTTTTTTTCTTTTGTTTTTAAAGTATGAAATTTATTGTCAAATTGGTTTCTATACAACACCAAGTGCTCATTCCAAAAGATGCCCTCTTCAATACCCATCACCCACCCTCCCCTCCCTCCCACCCCCCATCAGCCCTCAGTTTGTTCTCATCTTTTAAGAGTCTCTTATGCTTTGGCTCTCTCCCACTCTAACCCCTCTTTTTTTTTTCCTTCCCCTCCCCCATGGGTTCCTGTTAAGTTTCTCAGGATCCACATAAGAGTGAAAACATCTTTTATTAACCATGTTAGTGTCAGAGTTCTTTATTCTCTCATTCTTCCTAATAATGTAAATCCTCTGACTTGCTTTTATTTTAAAAAGTGTAAAAATCCACCACGTCCATTCAAATTTATTCAGCAATTGTTCACTAAATTTCTATGCCTCAGACATTGGAAGTTAACACCGGGGAGACCACAAAAATGATTCAGCTTAAGATATCACTGGGAAGTTCTCATTGATACGAATGATGTAAATTATTTTTACTTTGTTTTCTTTTAGAACATTGTCATACAATGCTTGTGTGGGGGAGGGTATGGGAAACAAAAGCCCTTCTGTGCTACTGGAAGGAGGGGGCATAGAATGGCATTCTCAAGTTACCTTATTATTATCTATCAAAATTTCAAATATTTCTACTTTTGATCCATCTATTCCACTGACATAAATGTATTCTACTGGTATAGTCACACAAATAGGCCAAGGGTTATATGTAAGAATTATTACTGCAGCATTATCTATAATAGCAAAAATCACCAAATATCTATTAATGGGGATGTATAGATAAAGTACAATAAAGACATTCAATGAAATACAATGCAACTATTTTTTAAATTGAGACGGATCCATGTTTATGGATATGGAAGTATTTGTAAGATGTGTTCTTTAGCAAAATAGTTTATAGCAAACTTTTGAGAGCATTTATGTTTTTTAAATGCTTTGTAAGACCTCCGTTTCCAACAAATATGTAAAAGTAATTGGCCAAAATAATGCATAAGACTTACCTTCTTTGTCCTAGATAACTGTGAAAATGAACAAATCATCTAAAGCAGCTGTGATCAGGAATTTGACAACTAGACAGTGAGGAGCTGCCTGTGATCTTTCAGAGGAGGGAACCACATGAAATGAGCTTCATATTCACCATAGCTTTCTATCTCATGGAACCTTATCAACTATGGCACAAGAAAATTCAAACCAGAGAGCAACCATCTATCTGGATGGAAGACAGATTATAATTCAGGGCTGCTATGGAAATGATATTTGAAGAAAAAAGCACTAGGGAGGAAGGAATTATATGTAATATAGATATAGAGAAAGAATGAGAGAGAGAGAGAGAGAGAGAGAGAGAGAGAGACCCTTGAATACTGGCTGTGCATATACAGTGAGATTTTGAAAAATCTGGGGTAATAGCTATGGGATATAAATTTGAAAGAGATTCTGGAGCTTGAACAATGCTTAAATATGTTGGAATTCCAACCAGTAAGACTGATGAGACCTTGCTAAATACCCTAAGCATTTTGAGATTTTACAAAAGGACAACCATGGAAAAAAGCTGCTATAACTTTCCATAAAGGTAATCCTGGAGTAGTTCAACAAACCAAGCCTTGCTGAGATTGAATTTCTTCTCCAATAAATTAACTAATTTCCAAAATAAAATATAGCACTATTCAAAGCAAAAAAATGACCTCACAAAAGTAGCATCCTTAATATTCAATATGTGATAAAATAAATTACTAGACATGGGAATAAACAGAACAATATGACCCATAACCAGGGGGAAATAGTAAATCATAAAGGCTCAGTGATGATACAATGTAGAATTAGAGGAAAAATATTGTTTAAAGGAAAGGAAATGAAAATATAAATATGAGAGAATAGGTGAGAAATTTCAGCAGAGGGGAATAAAAGATGAATACAAAAAGAAAATAAAGCCAAGAAGTATAATATCTGAAATTAAAAATACAATTAATGATCTGAAAAGATCATACACTCCAGAAAAAAGTATCAATTTCTTTGAAATTTGTTCAATGCAAACTATTACATACAGAGGAGAAAAGACTGAAAAAAATAAAGACACTTGACTTGCGAGATAATATTGGGCAATCTAGTGTGTGCAACTTGAGTCAAAGGAGAGGGGGGGAAAATTGAAAAATTAGTGACTGAAAACTCTTTCAAATTTCAACATAAATATCAACCCACAGATTTGAGAACCTTGACAAAACCAAAAGCAAAAGAAGCAAAAAGAAAAAAAAATATGTACATCATAATTATAGTGATAAAAATCTGGGATAAGGGAAAAATTTTAAAGTATCCAGAGAAAGACACCACACATATGTTCAAACAACAATAAGAATAAACACAGACTCTTCATCACAGGCAATGCAAGCTAGAAAAAAATGGAATGTCATATTTTAAGTGCTGGCGGATCAACAATTTTAACTTAAAATTTCATAGCCTGAAAAAGTAGCCTTAAAAAATGAAGGCAAAATAAAGACACATTCAAATAAAGACCAGCTGATAATAACTTTCAGAGCCAAGAACTACCCTACAAAAAAAAATGTTAAAAGAAGTTCTGCAGTCTAAAGAATAACTGATACTAGATGGAACTTGATTACCAGCAAAGACATGAAGAGTGCTGAATTATGACAATTAGCTGTTTAAAGAAAAATGTCTATGAACTATTTAGTTTTAACATAGATAAAGTATGTGACAAGAGCAAGAATGGAAGGTAAATGTTGTAAGGTTCTTACCTGGTATGTGAAAAGATAAAATTTTAATTTAAACTAGACTGTGATAAGTTAATAATACATATTGTAACCACAAGACCACCCACTGAAAATGGAAAAGCAAAAGGAATAGGTAAGTGGAACAGTGATAAATATTTGATTAGTCTAAAAGATGTTGCAATTAGAGGGGAGAAAGAGAACAAATGACATAAACAAGGGAAAATAGCAGAATGGTAGACTTAAACTCAGTCATATGAATAATTACATAAATGTAAATGGAGTAAACACTGAGTAAAAGGCAGCAATTGTCAGACTGGATAAACAAGCAAGACTCACCTATATTAAGACACATAGTTGAAAGTAACAAAGTAGAAAAAAGTATGTATATGAAAAAATGGGACTTTATAGAGAAGATAAATATATTAACAAGATAAAGTAATATTATTAGCTGCTTTGTACCCATAACAAACTCTTTCAGAAAATTGTGGAGGAGGAAATACTTTCGAACTTGTTTTATGGGCAAATGTTACCCTAATATCAAATCCAGAGAAAAATATAAGAAAATGTTAGAAAAATATTTCTCATGCATAATTCATAAAAAATCCTTGACAAAATGATAGCAAATTAAGTTCGGCAATATATCAAAATCATAATGTATCATGACCAAGTGAGGTTTACATGGAATGCAATATTGGTTTACCATTTGGAAATCAATCAATATAAACCAACAGAATGAAAGGCAAAAATATCCCATATGGCCATTTTAGTAAATGGGGAAAAGCATAGAACAAAATTCAACCCCCGTTCATGAGAAAAATCCTAAATCTTTAGCAAACTAAAAGTAAATGGAACTTCCTTAACCTCATTAAGGGTATCTCTGAAAAACTTAGAGCTGAGCACAGAAGATTTTAGGGCAATGAAACTATTCTCTATAATATTTAATGGTTTGGATACATGACATTATATATTTGTTAAAATTCATAGAACTGTACAACACAAAGAGTGAATTATAAATATGGACTTTGGATAATAATAATGTATCATTAATCATTTACTAGCTATTACACAAGTATTTATCAAATATACCACACTAATACAAGATGTTAGTAATAGGGAAACTGGGAGTGGATGCATATGGGAGTTCTGTGCTTTCTGCTCAATTTTTCTGTAAGCCTAAAACTTCTCTAAAAAAATTAATTAATTTTTGGGGCACCTGGTTGGCTCAGGTCATGGTCTCATGGTTTGTGGGTTTGAGCACTGCATTGGGCTCTGTGCTGATGGCCCAGAGCCTGGAGCCTGCTTCAGATTCTGTGTCTCCCTCTTTCTCTGTCCCCCCCCCACCTCATTCTCTCTCTCTCCCTCTCTCTCTCAAAAAATAAAAAAATGAAATAATCAATTTTTTAAAACTACAAAAAACGTCGAACTTAATAGTGAAGGATTAAATGCTTTTCCCATTTTAATAAGAAACAGAACAAGAATATCCACTGTCACAATTTCTATTCAACATTGTGCTGGAGATTCTGGCCAGCATACTCGGGCTAAATTAATACCTAACCTAAAGGTTGGAAAGTAAAAGAGAATACTCGTTATTGGCAGATTACATGATGACGTACATAAAAATTTCTAAGGAATGAATGTACAATAAGATTCCTAAATCCTATAAGTGAATTTAGCAAGGTCACAGGAAACAGGCCAATATGCAAAAATTTAATGTATTTCTATGTGTGAATAAAGAGCTTTACAGTGAAAACTGTTCCAGCAGGCTTTTTTGAAGAAATTTTGACTGACCAATTCTAAAATATATAAAGAATTTGGAAGAACTTAATCTTCAAAATGAAGAACAAAGTTGGAGGACTTATATTACCTGATTATAAGATGTACTGTAAAGTTTGGTAATCAATACAATTTGGAACCAAATCGGTAGTCTAAAAATAGAACCAAAATATATGGCCATTATGCTTTTAAAAAGGCACCAAAGCACTTTAAAGAGAAAATAAATTCTTCAAAATGCAATGCTGGAACAACTGGGCAACCATACCACATTAAGCATAAGCCTGCTTAAGATTCTTTCACTCTACTCTTCTCCCCCACTTGCTCTCTCTCTATCCAAAACAAATAAAAATTAAATTTAATTTAAATTTAAAAAATGAACCTTGACCTCTATCTCACAACACACTCAAAACTTAATTTGAGATGGATCATAAACATAAATGTAAAAGCTAAACTTTCTAGAAGAACACAAGGGAGTCTATGTTTGCAAACTTGGAGTAGGCAAAGATTTTTGCACAGGGTAAAAAAAAAAAAAAAAAAAAAAAACAGAAAAAAAAATCAAGTACTTGTTTGCATTGTAAACTTCTGTGCCCTAGTGGCTCAGTTGGTTAAGCATCCAACTTCGGCTCAGCTCATGATCTCAGGGTTTGTGAGTTGGAGCCCCGCTTTGGGCTCTGTGCTGACAGCTCAGAACCTGGCACCTGCTTCGGATTCTGTGTCTCCCTCTCTTTGCCCCTCTCCCACTCGCACTCTCTCTGTCTCTCTCAAAAATAAATAAACTTTTTTTTTAATTAAAAAAAAAAAACTTCTGCTCGTGAAAAGACAACATTAAGAAAATGAAAAGGCATGCTACAACCTAAGGGAAAATATTTATAATGTGTATATCTGAAAAAAATGACTTGTGTCCCAAAAATATAAAGAACTACAACTTAATAATGAAAGATAACTGGATTAAAAAGTGCTCAAAATAATTGAATAGACATTTCACAAAAGAATGTACAGAACAACCACTAAACACATGCAAAAGTAATCAAAATTAATCATCAGGAAAATGCAAGTTAAAACTAAAATATGTCACTTCATATACACAGAAGGTCTACATGCCAGGGAAGATGTGAAACAACTGAATTTCTCATTATGTTTTAGAGGGACTGTAAAATGGCATAGCCACTTTATAAGAAACTGACAGTTTCTGGGGCACCTGGGTGGCTCAGTTGGTTAAGCGTCTGGCTCTTGGTTTCAGCTCAGGCCATGATCTCGCAGTTCATGAATTTGAGCCCCACGTCAGGCTCCACACTGATAATGCAGAGCCTGCTTGGGGTTCTTCCCCTCTCCCTCTCCTTGTCCCTCCCCCCACTTGCTCTCTCACTCTCCCTTTCAAAATAAATAAATTTTTAAAAAACTGGCAGTTTGGGGCGCCTGGGTGGCGCAGTCGGTTAAGCGTCCGACTTCAGCCAGGTCACGATCTCGCGGTCCGGGAGTTCGAGCCCCGCGTCAGGCTCTGGGCTGATGGCTCAGAGCCTGGAGCCTGTTTCTGATTCTGTGTCTCCCTCTCTCTCTGCCCCTCCCCCGTTCATGCTCTGTCTCTCTCTGTCCCAAAAATAAATAAACGTTGAAAAAAAAAATTTTAAAAACTGGCAGTTTCCTGTAAACTTGAACATACACGCAGCCTATGACCTGCAACTTCACCACAAGAACAAAGATATGTTCACAAAAATACTTGTATGTGAAACTTCATATCGCCTTTATTCATAATAATTAAAACCAGAAACAATGCAAATATCCATCAAGAAGAACATGAATAAATTGTGGTATATACATACAACCGACAATAAAAATTTTTTTAAATTACCCACTAAATGGATAAATGCAATAAAATGGATAAATTTTGAAGCAGATGAGGCTAGACAAAAAAGATACTATATGAAATAGATTTTGTATGATTCCATTTATATTAAATCCTGCAATAAGTAAAAATTTGGTACTAGAAATCAGAAGATGGTGGCCTGTGATGTGGGGTTGCAGCATGGATTGACTAGAAGAGGCAAATTGGAACTTTCTGGGGTGGAAATATGTCATATTTTGATTCTTTTTTGAGGATACAGAGATGTGTGTATTTATCAGAACCCATTGAAATTGTGATATGTGCATTACACTACGTATAAATCATATCTCAGTAAATAAAGGACAGATGTTTTGCATACACACACACATACACACACACGTACATGCACATGCACACTCCAAGGAGGGGATGGTAGAAGAGAAAGATGTATTTTTGTCTTTGTTTTTGATTTTCCCTGAATGCATCCTCAGAAACTACAAGAATACCTGCTATATAATAGGTACTCAATAAATATTCAATAAATGAAGTGATATGTATCGAAAATTCTGAATAATAAAGAAACTATTAATAGTAGTTACCGTTGAAGGTCAGCCTAATAGTAGAGAAGGGGATGCTAACTTCCATTCCATCTCTCCCTACACTCAATCCTGAATGCATATTTCACAAATGCGTGTGTGCGCACACACACGCACACACACACTTTCAGAAGCTTATCATGTTATGTGTGTTTGTTTAAAACCTAAATTTTGGTAAGAATTAAGATGGAACCCAGTAAAATCTTGTGATATGCAGGAATTTATTAATATATGAGATATGGATAATGAGGATTTTCCCAACGGTATTAATTCTTTGACCTTCTAATAACTTTAAGTCCTCTTTATATAATTCATTGTGTGTCAAAGGCTGAGCTAAAAATTTCATAGTCCTTATTAGCAATAAAATTAGCTATTCACAAAAGCATCAGAAAAAACAGTTGCTGCTGTGGTTCCCTACAATTCTCCAAAGGGATATTATTATCTCTAATTTACAAATGATAAAATCTGGAGTCAAGGAGGCTAAATGATTTGTCAAGATTCTCAGGGGGCAGACAGTGTCAAATTCAGAATGTGCTGCCACCTCGAATTCCTAAACAGGCTTTTTAGAATGATTTTCTTTGCTGCTCCTGTATCAAAAATTAACAAAAGAGAAATGAAAAGTCCCATTTTAAAAAGGCAAATTAATTGTATACCATAGTAGCCAGGGTGACTGGTGTTTGGAAGAAAGTATTCACCTGGAAGAAGATTGCTAAGTGGTGGGTACAGAATCTGACTGAAGGGTAGGCCCACAAGACTGCTACACAAAGCCCTGACATGGCAGCATTAAAATATCCATGGAATAAATTAAAAATGAAGTGATTGCTGAGCCAGATTTTCTCAAGTGGCTTTTTATGTAACTACAGAAATACAAATTTATACAAATCCAGTTGAAGTACAGTCTGCTTAGCTGGAAATGGAAACCGTGCTCACCAGCATGGACATGACTCTCTTGAATAATTTTGCAACACACACATGCAGTTTGCAGCCAGCCAAAAAGCCAGCAGTAGCTGGCAGCTGAAACTGAGATAAAATAATTGCAGAGCACAATGCTGTTCACAGGATTGAGGAATTTCCTTCATTATCTAAATCTTTAATAAGCTTGCCAAGAAGTTGTCTGATTTGAATAATCACAAAAGAACAGAAGAGAGAATAAGAGATATAGGAAAGCAGGAAACTTTTGTCTGCTACTTTTTTCAGACTTTTGGCTCTGCTTTGGGCAGCAAAGTGAGTCAGTAAATGAACTTATTTCTGTATACATTTTTATTAATAGGAAGTCAAAGACTCCCTGCCCCTTTAAATAAATCTTGAATAAATATTTTAAAATTCGCTTTGAAATGGTACCAAATTATTAGTCTGGAGACACCCACGTGTCTAGGTCCAGGCTTGGCTGTGTTTATATAATCTTTCTTTTTATCCTTTTCATCATGGAATCATGGAAGGAAAAGAAAAAAAAAAGGAAGAAGTTCTAAGATTAGAATTATCTGAAGGAAAACAAAAACTACAGTCTTGAAGCACATTTTAAAAACATGCAAAAGAATGAAACTGGATCCTAATCTTACAACATACACCAAAATCAACTCAAAGTGAATTAAAGACTTGAACATAAGACCTGAAGCCATAAAACTCTGGAAGAAAATGTAGGCGGTAAGCTCCTTGACATCAGTCTTGGTGATGATTTTTGGATTTGACACCAAAAGCAAAGGCAACAAAAGCAAAAATAAACAAGTGAGACAAAAAGAAAAAAGAAAACCAAAACAACAGACAATTCTTAGTGGTATATATTGAATGCTAAAATTGGTATGGAATGCAGATGTGTTTTGGGAATTCAGACATCAGAGTGACAGTGGCCAAAAGGGAAGGGTTCATATTTGAGGTAGGTCTTTGAGCTGCGCTTGAAAGATGAGTAAAACTGGGGACTGAAAGTTACATACCAGACACAGGCAGAATGCCACTAAAGAACTGTGATAGCCCATTCTGTTTCTTCCTGTTAACTGCTTTTCACAATCCCAACCATTTCTATAACTCAGTGCCTCTCAACCTTATATATGTACACACACACCCCTACACACAACTTATACACATGTCTGCATCATGAAGGAAGATTTTAGGAAAAGTGTGTGGCTTCCTGTTATAACTACTCCTACAACAAAATTAACTTAGTAATTTACAAGAACTTCTCACAGATGATAGTTCTTACTGTAAAGCAGAATTGCAAAAATAGTCCCAGTGAAGACAAATTTTATATCCCTCAGATTCTTCCACAGGCATAACTTTTCTTCAAATATCAACACAGGTAAAGCTTACCAAAAAATTCCTATTCAGCCTGGGACAAAATACAAACGCTCTATATTTGGCACCTGCTTGAAATGGAAGATGCTAGTAGCTCTCTTTTGAAAGAGACTTCTGTGAACAAGGACTTGGCCTGCATTCAGTCCTTCAACACCATCCATAGTAGCAAGGGTAAAAACACCAGCATCACTCATTAGGTAAGAGGTGAGGTTTTCTGTTGTTTCTTCAGCACTGATCCAGATGTTGGCATGACTGTATTTCTCTCCTTGGCTGCTCATGGGAAGTCTTGTTTGGAAACTTTAGCCCATCTAGAGCAATGCTTTGTTGGCAAAGAAAAGAAGTTGGAAGGTTTATTTCTGAAATATTTCTATATTGTGCTAGGTTATTTTCCCAAAAAAAGAAATCATTATAGGGATAAACCACTCTCTTTTGAAATCATGAAATCACATTTCTTTTAAGCTTTGTTTCTTAACTAAATTTGCAAACATAAGTGTAGAAATGTTATTCTACATTTTAATAATGATAGAGCAAAAGTCACATCCAATCTGCAATGTTACTCCAAGCCATGTGGAGGACAGAGAATAGGCAGAAACTATCCCTTATCCTCTCTCTACCCATAATTTGTAAAGAAAATGAAATCACATGCCACAATGTACTTCAACCCTGCAAATTGTTTTTTTACATATCCACTGGTGAAAGGAAGCATCAAAAACCCTAGGAAATACTCTACCAACATTTTGCAACCCATAAACAAGTTTTATGAAAATACATACTTGCTCTTTTATACCTCTCCTAAATTTCTATAAGGCCCTGTCTTTGTTGGCATTCCAATGTTTATGATGATAACAAATTAGGCTTTTGTTGGCATTCCAATGTTTATGATGATCATAAATTAGGTTATAAGTAAATGAACACGTATGAGGAAGAGTTAGGTAAGAAGCAATTTGTCATAGAGGGGAAGGCTTAAAAGACAAATTGTGATTCTAGATTCAGAGTAAAACTGCAAAAAATAATTTTAGTTTTATTTCAGAGAGAAACCCCAGATCAGCATGAGTTATATAGTTATGCAGAAGAGCTAAAATTTTGAAAAAAAAAAAACATATGATGTGTTTTGTAAATACAAAGAAAAATTTAAAATGCTAGAGGAACCCCTCTGAGCTAGTTAAAGGGATCATTCCTCTAACTTGTATCACTGATCCGATAGAAAAGAAAAATGATACTGAGAATACAGGGATTATAATGGAATACTTTAATAGCTTTACAATGAAGAAAATATGGCCTTAAAAATTTCTGAAGAAAACCAGAAAGAAAAATAACAGGAATTATATAACCAGATCAAGAACTGGGGCGGGGGGGTGGTGGTGGAATTTCTGCTTCTGGGTAGACTGTACTGTCAACCAAACAATGAGAATAAGAGAGGTAAGCTACAAAATTCTAGCTTATAAAAACCATCAGGCATTCAAGGATACAAATTGTTCTAAATACACTAAATCCCAGAAATTGGCAAACCCTTCCTAGGAGAGAAGACACCCATGACTGTTTTCATCCCTGTGAGAGCTACCACAGAAAAAAAGGATTCTGACATACACACCAATGAGAAGAAATCAGCCAAATTTTTGTGAATTTTTTCCTTTTATTTGAGTATAGTTGACGTACAATCTCACATTAGTTTCGCATACAACATAGTGATTCAACAAGTCTATACCTTACCTCAGTGTAACTGCCATCTGTCACCATGCAGTGCTAATACAGTATCAGTCACTGTGTTCTCTGTGCTGTGCCTATTATTCCCGTAATTTATACATTCTGTTATTGGAAGCCTGTATCTCCCATTCTCCTTCACTCATTTCCCATCCCTCCACCCCCTTTCAAACATCAATTTGTTCTATTTATAGGCCTGGTTCTGCTTTTTGTTTGGTTTATCCATTTGTGTGTGTGTGTGTGTGTGTTTACATTTCACAAATGAGCGAAATCATATGATATTTATCTTTCTCAGTCTGACTTATTTCACTTAGGATAATTGCCTCTAGATCCATCTATGTTGTTGCAAATGCAAGATCTCCTCCATTTTTATTGTTGTGTGATATTCCTCTGTATGTGTGTGTGTGCACGCATGTGCCACATCTTCTTTATCCATTCATCTATTAATGGACACTTATTGCTCAACTCCAAAAAAAGCAATTAGACTGAAAAATGGGCAGAGGACCTGAATAGGCAGTTCTTTAAAGAAGACATACAGTTGGCCAACAGACACATTTAAAAATGCTCAACATCACTAATCATCAGGGAAGTGCCAATCAAAACCTCAATGGGATACCACTGTACACGTGTTAGAATGGCTAGCATCAAAAAGACAAGAAAAAAACAAGTGTTGGCAAGGAAGTGGAGAAAAAGGAACCCTTGTGTACTGTTGGTGGGAATGGAAATTGGTACATCCCATGAAAAACAGTATGTTTGCTCAAAAAACTAAAAATAGAAATACCATATGATCCAATAATTCCACTTTTTATGAACTTTTAATGGTCAAGTGAGGGCTGGCATGACAGGTTGGAATCACAAGGACCCCCAGGAAGAGTGATTTCTGTACCCGTCTGCCAAGCCTTGCCCATGGGCCTTCACTAAATACATGGAAATTATTCATTAAAGACTGAAGATGAGAGAGGGTAGCAGAGAAAAATCCTTCTGAGACATTCCAGATATGGAAGATTAAAGATGCTCACAAATTATTTGACATGACTCCCATTGAGAGATGGTGTTATAGCTCCCCTTCTCTTGAATCTAGATGGGCTCTGAGGCTTATTTGACCAATAGAATAAGGCAAAAGTAATACTGTACCAGTTTCTGAATTCAGGCTTGAAGAGACTAGCAGCTTCTACTTCATGTATCTTAAAATCCTAGGTCCTAGATGCCAGCCCCCTGCTATGAGGAAGGCCAAGAAGCCCCTGGAAAGACTCATGTGCTCCCAGGCAAAACCCTTGGCTAAGCTGTCAGCTGAAATAAACAAATTGTCAGCAATGTGAATGAGTCATATTGGAAGTGTGTCAGCTATCTCCATGGAGGTTACTTACCCCAGCTGATGCTGCATGAAGCAGAAAAATTTCCCAGATGAACTCTGCCTTAATTCCTGACACGCAATATCGTTTTTCCTTATAATAAGAATTGACCCAGCACGTTTATTGAAGGGACATTTCTTTACTCATTGTTCTGCAGCACCATCCTTGCCATAAATCAAATGACCTCTTTCTGGATTTTCTATTCTCTTCTGTTTCTTTGTCTTCACAAAATACCACTTGTTTTGATTACTCTATCTTTAAAGTAAGTCTTGCTATTTTGTAGTGGAGGTCCTCCAAGTTTATTCTTCTTCGACATTGTCTGGGACATTTTTGATTCTTAGAATTTTCATGTAATTATAGAATCAGTTTGTGTAGAGGTCTTTCACATCTTTGTTGAACTTTTCTTATTATTTTTCCTATAAATGGCATTTAACTTTTTTATCTTGATTATCTCACTGATGATTATTGGTAATTTGGATATAATTAATATTTTTTTAACGTTTATTTATTTTTGAGACAGAGAGAGACAGAGCATGAATGGGGGAGGGTCAGAGAGAGGGAGACACAGAATCCGAAACAGGCTCCAGGCTCTGAGCTGTCAGCACAGAGCCCGACGCAGGGCTCGAACTCACGGACCGCGAGATCACGACCTGAGCTGAAGTCGGATGCTTAACCGACTGAGCCACCCAGGCGCCCCTATAATTAATATTTTTAACATTGAATTATATTCACCAACCCTGCTAACCCTACCTATTAATTAAATTGCTTTTCTGTATATTATTTTAAAATTTCTACACCTATGTCATCTGTGAAACATGATAGCTTTATTGGGACTATACCAAAATGAAAAGATTTTATACAGGGAAGGAAACCATCAACAAAACAACAAGACAGCCTACTGAATGGGAAAAGGTATTTGCAAATAATGTATCTGATACCCAAAATTTATTTAAAAAATTATTCAACTCAACACCAAACAAACAATCTGATTAAAAACCAGGCAGAGGACTTAAATAGACCTTTTCCCAAAGAAGACATACACATGGCCAACACATGAAAAGATGCTCAACATCAGATAATCATCAGTGAAATACAAATTAAAACCACAGTGTGGTGTCACTTTACACCTGTCAGAATCACTAGAATCAAAATGACAAGAAATAACAAGTGTTGGTGAGGATGTGGAGAAAAAGAGAAACTTTGTGCACTGTTGGTGGAAATGCAAACTGGTACAGTTACTGTGCAAAACAGTATAGAGATTCCTCAAAAGTTAAAAATAGAATTACCATATCATCCAGTAATAACACTACTGTGTATTTATTATGTTAAGATATGTTCTCTGTAATCCTACTTTATCGAGAGTTTTTATCATGAATGAATGTTATACTTTGTCAAATGCTCTTTCTGCAATTATTGAGGTGATCATAAGTTTTAATTTTGCTCTTGCTAATGTGATGTATTTTGTTGATTACTTTGTGAATATTGAACCACCCTTGCATTCCTGAAATAAATCCCACTTGATTGTGGTAAATTATTTTATTTTTTTTAATATATATATTGTTGGATTTGGTTTGCTAATATTTTGTTGAGGGTTTTTGCATCTGTGTTCATCAGAGATATTGACCTGTAGTTTACTTCTTTTGTAGTGTCCTTTTCTGGTTTTGGTAATGGGGTAATGCTGGCCTCAAAGAATGGATTTGGAAGCTTTCCCTTTTCTT